>NC_141255.1:2148165-2513165 GCF_054856555.1 Leptonotus elevatus
CCCCCCTTCCGACCGGCAGAGACCGGTCCTAGACAAAACTCCCTTTAAGATAGCAAATGTAAAAACCCGTTGCCCTTCTTCTGAGAGTGAGACAGATAATACAATTCTATTCATTGAGCCATACTGCTATAACTAAATCCAAAACGGCTAAAATATAAATTGAAACTGAAAAACAATGTTAATAACTCATCAGTAACTACCAATCACATCTTAGCTTCAGAAAACAGGTAAGCTGTGATTGGTCGTTGCCTGAGCAACTGTGATGTCACCTTCGGTCGACAGCAAGTGGCAAAATGGCCGCCCCCTGATATGGATAAAAATGACTGGATTTTGCTACATAACTCATATTCCGAATGTCATGTTTAGACGAGTGAGGTCACATATAACATATTCTTGTCAAGAAATGTTTAAGGTCGACTTCCCTTTAATGGAAACATTAAACCAGCGTTTCCTCTTCCTTGCAGGTCGAGTTGAGAGGAGACCCGCCGAGAAGTCCATTACCATTTCCAAAACATCAGGTGAAGCCACATCGTCAACGCGAAAGCTACATAGGAGGCTTTTAAAGTGCGACGGTGTTGCACTCGGGGATATACATTGGCTTTGCTCGTGCAACCTGTCATTTGCGTGCTGTTCACACAGTCGACAGAATGAGGAAGAGCTGGGAGGGAGGAAGAGGCGCTAATTTGTGAGCCGCCAGTGGGAAAACAGTTGTGAGGTTTTGTTCCAGTTAAGATGAAGATGAAGATGAAGATGAAGAAGAAGGAGAATCGGCAACCTAATGGCCCTGTCATTATTATACTTGCTCTATCATCACACTCCTCTTCATCTTGGTGGCTTCTCACAAGCCTGTGGAGGCGCCATCTGATGAAACCACATTATAACGACCAATCATCATCTCTCATTTTCAAGTAGATTGAGCTCATTGACTTTTTGGTGACAATGACAATTTTCCCCGTTTGTCTCCAGCGGATGGCGATCCGCACTTTGTGGTGGACTTTCCTCTCAGCAAAATGGCCGTCTGCTTCAACATCAATGGCGAGCCCGGTCACGTCCTCCGCCTGGTTTCTGATCACAAATTCTCCGGTAAGAAAAAAGAAAAGAAAAGAGTACAATACAATAAACCAGTGATTCCTAACGACACTGGTGTCTTATTGGTCTGAAAATTTCAAAGTCAAACAGAGTCGTCTTAAAACTGGAAAATAATTTTCTAAGACTCAGGGTTTCGGCAGAGGTCAAGACACACACCCGACTTGCTTTGCCTATCTGCAGCAGGGAATTTGGTGCGCTTAGTAGTCGACTTGCGACTATCGGATGGTACATCGTGTGATTTATTTATTATTGCAATCCCTATTCCCTTCATACTAACTATGTCGAACAAAAAAACAAAGTGGTCGGAGGAATATGTGCAATGTGAATTTACATTCACGGAACGTATGGTGTTCCACAAGGTTCAATTCTGGGGCCTCTGCTGTTATCATTATTTTGCTGCTGCTTGGTTCCGTCTTAAGAAAACCGCGGTGGTTGTTTTAACGTGCTCTATAAATATATAGCGATACACTGTTCACCCGAATAAGTTAGCAGAACAAAAAAAAAATTGAGGTATTCGGTTGCCTCACTTTTTTTGTGGGGTTGCTGTGGTTGCTATTTTCATAATCCTACATCAATTATTATTAATTTATTTAAACTTTATTTAACCAGCTAAGGAAACTGAGAACAGATTATCATTTACAATGTCATCTGCAGAGAGAATAAAATAAAGCTAAAATAAAATGACAATTTAACAAGTAAAAGAAATGATTAAAGATATACACAAAACATAAAATACAGTGTTCCCTCGCTATAACGCGATTCACTCTTCGCGGCCTCGCTGTTTCATTTATTGCGGGTAATTTTCGGAACCTAACCCAGCGGAAAACGAGGGAACACTGTAAAACATTACATACATTAAGTTTTATTTTAGTATGTATGTACTATACAGGCCTACAATTAATTTATTTGTAAATATGACTTTTTTTTTAAATAATAGAAACAAGATTTTATCACAAAATAACGAAATTTTATTAAGTTACAGCTAATTTATGTTTTTAAGTTAAGTTGTTTTTAAGTACGAAATTGTATTAAGTTACAGCTAATTTATGTTTTTAAGTTATACCCCAAGTGTAGTTAAATTTAATCAAAATTTTTTAGTACAAATTACTCATAAAAGCATACAAAGTTACACCAACTTCAAAAAGTTAAGTTAGTAGTAGTTTTTATAAAACTTTGAGTATTATGTACTTAATGTATTTGATTATTTTGAATGTTCGGGGTTTTATATATATATATATATATATTAGTATGTGTATATATATATATATATATATGTATTATATATATATATATATATATATATATTAGTATGTGTATATATATGTATATATATATTAGTATGTGTATATATATATATATATATATATATATATATATTAGTATGTGTATATATATATATATATATATATATATATATATATATATATATATGCTGTTTATTCGCTTCGTGTGTGTGTGTTCACCAGGCGTGACAGTAAACGGCAAACTCGTCGGCGCTCCGCCCCCGCCGGGCAGCCGCAAGCTCCAGCGCACGTACTTCAGCAGCATCACCGTGGTGGTGGACCGCCCGCGCCGCGCCTACATCGAGGTGACGCCCACCAAGGTCATCCTGGACGGGTCGGACCGCCTGGTGCTGCCGTGCCACTCGACCGCCTCCGTGGAGAGCGGCGCGCTGTCGGTGGCGATCGTCGGCGGCTGCAACGTGACGGTGAGCGTCGGCGCCAACGTCGGCTTGGTGATCCTGCTGCACCGCTACAAGAACCCCGCGCCCTACCAGAGGGACCACCTGGGTTTCTACATCCAAGATAGCGAGGGGCTCTCGCCGAGCTGCCATGGCCTGCTGGGTACGTGGCAACGTTTGGATTTTTATTTAAATGCATTTATGGGGTCATTTCTTACATCTGAAAAACGGTCCTCTCACCTCTTCACAGGCCAGTTCCTGCACGAGGAGGTGAGCGTGGTGGAAGGAGATCCCGGGGAGAATCCCACGTCTGCATGGTTGAAGCTAAGGGGCCGCTCGGTGCCGGTGGTCCGCAAGAGCCGGCGCATATTTGGCGGTGCACAGAGCGTGGACTGCTGGTTCGCCAAGAACAACGGCGCCAAACTCGTGGACGGACGCTATGAGGACTACGTGGCGTCGCACATGTTCGACACAGGCGAGGGGCCGCACGGGAGCAACGCGGTGTGAGAAAAGCCCGGCCTACCAGATCGGCTCGACCCAGGTACTCTTTGGGAAAATGAGCCTTGGATACGCCATCAAAATGGTGCCAATATGCACTGAAGGATTATTTTAGTTTCCCCTTACCATTTAAGGAAACAACAACAAAAACTGTCAAGTATGCAAATATCTTCCCTTATGTTTTTCTATGGCACATTTTTATACAGTGATCTTTTTACCGTTAATGGTTGTGTAAATAAAATGTTTATTATTCTCATCTAACTGCTATGCATTTGGGAAGTGCATTTTCTTATTGTTGTAAAGATGTAAAAATAGCCTTAACATATCCAAGAAGGTACCAAATATAAGTTTGTTATTATTATTATTATTATTACATTAAAGGGGAAGTCAACCTTAAACATTTCTTGACAATGGGCTCTTTGCACAACTCCACGACTTTCTGAATTCAATACCACTCCTTCATTTCCTGCCTTTCATGAGTGGACAAACTGATTAATCCAGGTGTGCCTGACCTCAGTAACCACGACGACAATGGCCAGATACAACTGGATTCATCAGTTTGTCCACTCATGATAGACAGGTATAAAGTTCAGGAAGTAGTCGAGCTGTGCAAAGAGCCATAATATGTTATATGTGACCTCACTAGTGTAAACATGACATTCTGATTAATATTACATTTGTGGAATGTGAGCTATACAGCAAAATCCAGCCACTTGCTGTCGACTGAGGGTGACATCACAGTTGCTCAGGCGACGACCAATCACAGCTCACCTGTTTTCTGAAGCCGAGCTGTGATTGGTTGTTCCCTGAGACTTGAGCAACTGATGTCATTTTCACTCAACAGCAAGAGGCAAAATGGCCGCCTTCTGATATTGATCAAAACTGCTGGATTTTGCTGCATAACTCATGTTCCACTAAAGCAATATTAATCAAAATAGTGTATTTAGACTAGTGGGGCTTCATAGAACATAATGTCAAGATTTTTTTTTTGGGGGGGGGGGGGGGTGACTTCCCCTTTAATTAACATTTGTGATGCATGCCTGACAAAATTACAGTTAAAGTGTTTCACTCGGGGCAAGTTTAAGATGGAGTCACACTCCTACAACGCTGACGAGGTATACAATATAATTCAAAAGTTTAGGGTCACTTATAGAAATGGTTAGTCTAATAACATAATTGCATACGTTTTTAAACATTAGCAGAAAACAAGAAAAAAAATTCAACAAACAAGATTCTAGTTGCTTCAATTTGAAAATGTCTGTTGCTTGGATGAGCACATTTATCAACGTATCTCCATAATCTATCACTAACATACTCTAACAGTCATCATTTCTAAATATTTTGGTTAAAAAATTATGTTAAATCCATATAGAACCATAAAAGGAAAAACTGAACCTGCCTTCTTTTACCATGTAATCTGAGCAATTTTTTTATTTTGTATTTTTTTTTAAGTACCCCAAGCTACTAGTTGAGAATCACTCACTGGTTTTAGCTGATCTGTCTGTCAGGTGACATACACGCACGCACGCACGCACACACACTGCTCGTCCCTGTCATCGGGTGGAGATCAGGGGAGCTGGTCCCGCCCCCACAGGGCTAGCCAGTAACCAGCTCGGTTTCTGCTACGAGGAATTCATTAGCGCACAGCCATCTTCATATGTCAGTCATCTTTTATTTTTGGCCACAGATTACATTCTGTAAGGAGCACCTTGGTGACCACTTCCAGAGATCAGCTATAAAAAAACAAAAAACAAAAAAACAAGTAGTAATAATAAAAATGCTAATACTGTATATAAAATTAAGCAACGTATTTGGTCCAACATCACAATAACGATGATTTGTAAAGTTCAAGTCTTAAAGGTTTTTTAAAAAAAACATTGTGATATAAAAAAATGAATTACACATGACATGAATAAATATGAGATACACTATTCATAAGATGCTCATTTGGAATAAAAGTTGCAATGTTAGCTTAGCTTAGTATGCCTTTAAACAAAGCTACTGCTATGTAGCTTGCGAACAAATACTATAAAATGTGCGATGATTAGCCCAGTGGTTTGTAGCGAAGCTAACATTCATATGTCACATTAACAATATGTATATACAGGTTTCCCAAATACTGGACTTTTCTGGCATCATTAAGATTTATTTTTCCTCGTAACATGATTTTATGGAAGCCTATTTGCGGCAGTAAAAAAAAAACGGGGGGAGTGGCTGAAGCGGCACAATTCACATGAATTTACCACATTTTGTCTAAAGATAGTAAATTAAAAAAATATATGAGATGGTATATTATTATTATGCCAATAAACAAAAACCATAATATGAAAAAGTCTTAAGTCATAATTATGAGTACATGACAGTATGTGCCCTGTTTCCACTAGTAAATGTTTCCGTTTAATTTGATTTTGATTTTTTTTTTACTGTCAGAAATGGGCTGACATGAAATAAGTACACACACATATTTTACTCATAAAAAAACGTGTTTGGTCTTCCTTAGAAGTTGTTCGGAAGTAGCTGGAGGGCTGTGCTTGCCGAAATGATGGCACCTTCCATCAAAAGGTGGATATAAAGCAACTCTCATTCCCAAAAATTCCCTAGCAGGACCGGGGGGGGGCAGATTAATTATTCTGCCCTCAAGTGCGTTTTTTTCCTTCATCTTTATCCCTCCCAAACAGAGAACCACTTGAAAGCTGAGGTGTAGATCTTTCATCGGAGTGCGTGGAGGTTCTTTCCGTGTGTGTGTGCGTGTGCGTGTGCATGTGCGTGTGTGCGTGTGCGGACGCTTTAGATGCTGGCGGCTTCACACCACCACCCAGCCAGGCCTCACTTGTGCTCCCGAGTACTGCACGGGAGGCAGAGCCTCGTCGCCGGCATCCTCTTCGCCCTCATCCGTGTCCGTCTCCACTGTCAGCAGAACCTGCGTGATGGCAAAAACTTGCTCAGGTGACAAAGTTGGAAAAAAAAAAACCGGAATCGTTTATAAATTTCATTTACATTCAAGATGCCCCCCCCCAAAAAATGCAGTGACGACTAAATATGTAAATACTTTTCATCCTAATGGCTGTGAGTCGCAAAGGTGATGATTCCCACAGAACAATCTTTTCCCAAGTTTTGTGATTTGTGCACTCTTTTTCCTTAAATACACCCTTAAAAAAAACTTGTAAAGGGTTAGGTTTAATCACGCAAAAATCATCCACAAATACAAGATTATTTAATTATGTTTTTATATAATTTAAATAGTTATTAGTTTTTTAATTAATTATATTTTCATTTCCATTCCAATTTTATTTTAATTTTGTGTTTTTTAGATTGCTATTCTTTTTTTTTCTTCTTTTTTTTTATTTAATTAAATTTTAATTTCGATTTCACCTTGTTTAATTGTATTGCCTTTTACCACTGAATTTAATTTTTCTTTATTTACATTTTTATAGTTTTAATGATCATATTTTAGATCATTTTAATCTAATTTAAATTTCATTTTATTTTATTTTCTATTACATTTTGTCTTCTTCTTTTCTCATTATTTTGTGTGTGGGGGCGTTGGTGGGGTGATTGCACTCAACAATCATTGTTTTGTCCTCCCATGACACTTTCAATATTTCCCAGTTTGGAAATCTGGGCGCCAGAAGAGCCCTCGTTGCCCCCCCCCCCCCCCCCTTCGACCTGCAAAGAGGGAGAACCGCCAGCGATCCTCACCCGCGACTCGTCATTGACAGCCCAAGGCAACGCGTCGCCCTTCTTGGGCGTGACGTCGCACGAGTCGTCCAGGCTCTTCATGTTCTTCGACTTCCTCATTGTCAGGCTGTCCACCACCCAGAACATGACCGACTGCAACAAAATGGCAGAAAAGTCGTAACTCAAGAGGTACGGGGTTCTAGGATTCAGGATGCGGCGGCGGCAGCTGTGGCTTACGTTGACGATAAAGGGCACGATGAGCATGACTAGCACCAGCTCCAGTTGCGGGTTTGCGATGTAGCCCAGCAGAACTTCCTGCAGCTGGAAACGACAACGGAGTCATTACATAACGACTCAGCACTTTTGTTTTGGATCGTTCGGGACGCGCGCATACTTTGGACCATCCCGGCACGAGCAGCACCAGGCTGATGACGCCTTTTTCCAGAACCATGATGAGCAGGTACGTGCCACACTGGCCCAGCCATGCCGCCGCCTGCGGCGGATCGCCTGCACCACAAAATCAACTTTATGATATTTAGCAATATTGTGTGAATGTATCTAAAGAAGGCTTTGTCTATATTGGGGTTTTTATCCTCAAATTATTTTTTCGTAACACCTTTATGACCCTCCCCCGTGGACAACAGTGACCTCTAGTGGCTAAAACAAGAACATCCCTGCTGCTTCATGTTGTTTCTCTATTCCAGCATGTCATCTTCTGTCGGAACTCACCGTACTCGCCAAACGTGAGCAGGGTCCACTGCTTGTACTCCACCGCCTTGGACACCAGTTTGACGGCCAGCCAGATGACCAGCATGCCCACGGTGGCGTCCAGCAGGAAGTTCATCAGGTAGCTGCGAAGCGACAACAATATAAGCAGATAAGAGAAGACCTTAAGAGTGAATGTGAGCGTGTACAAAACTGACAGTGAGCAAGGGTCCTCCTTGGTGAGCGTGGACAGGAACACGTTGGCGAAGTGGATAAATAGGGCGCCAATGGCCTGCTTGGACGTGTCGAAAAACCTGGAAAACATTTCCACATCACTTTCACATTTGATGCCACTTTTTATATTGTACTAGAATGTGAAGAAAATGAACATTTCTGACCAGATCCTCCAAGGTCGGCGGATCCCAGCGGGCTCCCGGAACCGTTTTACTGCAAAACAAGTAAACTTGTGTTGATATGAGGACTTCTACCATATTTTTTTAAATATGAGCCTCCGCCCTGATTGTATTTTTCTTTGATTTGACAGTTGGTCAAAAATATTGTCCTCTTTTTTTTCTTAAATAATGAAGTCTGTTTTACTTTAATGCTAACAGACAATGCAAAATGCTATAAATAGGCAAACAAATAGCAACTATTTGGCTGTCTTGCAACATTTTATGGCTATTTTACACAAACGGCAGCAACGGCATATATTATTTATTTATCGGCTAATATTCCTGCATGTCTCCATATACAACAGTGTCACTATTCCGACAGTGCAACTGAAGTGAGCCACTAATAAGTAACCAAGTGGAGGCTCATTGATCTCGCTGGGCCTTGGGGGGGGGGGGGGGGGGCTCCATGATGCAATGCTCTGCTTGCCACAGATTGATGAAATCACTCCAGTGTGTTGACCTTCGCAAAGTGGTGAGCGTATCATATTATGCACAGTCGACCACTCGCCAGTTCCACTGCAGACTCGAGCGTCTTGTTTATTCAATGCTGCTGTGTATGCGAAGGGTTCCGAAATGCACATGATGCTGTTTTTTAAGCGCAAGTTGACTCAAGAGATGAGTAACAACACAGCAGGGAGGACTCATTCACTGAGGCGGCCTACATTCCTAGAGTCAGCTGCTGCGGCATCACCAGTTATTTATCATGCAATCAGCCGGTGTGGTCAATACACTATCGCATCAAGGAATACGTTTTTCCAGTGTTGAACGGCATGGACTTTGACATCTGCAGCCTTCGGGAGAGATGATAAAAAAAAATAAACAACAGGAAGTCAAACTCATCATCACCAAAACACTGATTATATGAACAGTATTGTATCATTGGGGTTAACTCAAGTACTGGTCTATGGCGAAACTCATTGCCCAAATCGAATATTTAAGATAAGTAGACTATTAGTGCTTTTATATGTGATTTGTTGTGTTTTGACTGGAAATTAAATGTTTGATTTTGACAACACATTATTCTGTATAATTAGATTTAAACAGCACAATCACGTCCTCAAAAATCTAAAATATCGTGTAAGTACACAGAGCAACAGCGCCTCGTTGCTGTGGACGTGAACAGATAATGGCAGCAAAGTCCAACTAAAGGCTTACTTTTAATTCGGCTTGGCGGTTACTTTAAACACGCCGAATGTGACTGAAGGTCATTTAGAATTAGTCGATGAATCCACACTGCTCTACAATCGTATGCAACGTGTGCGATAAGCAAGTAAAGTTCGAATTTGCAGATTTTTCAACCGGACTTGGTGCGCGGTCTGAGGGAAAACAAACAAGACGCCACGTGTGCAAGTGATTTAACGATACTTTTCTTCCAGTCCTTTTACCCCCAGCTTCTTCTTTTTTTTGTGCTCATTGGGTATAACAAATACATTATATTGCATTTATTGACACTTACGCATGAGCGTGCTGAAGGCAACAATGGCCAGGAGTCCCTGAATGAGAACCCCGAAGCGGTCCGTCAGGGCGCCGTCGTCGCATCCGTGCGGGTTGGCCTTGTTGATATCGCTCATGTTGCTCACCTCCAGCTCTCCGCCATCGGACAACCTCCTCACCAACATAGAATCGCTGTACATGTCCATGGATGCTGGCGATGAAGACGCGTTGTCAGACAAAAGCGCAGCTCACTTCCAACTCCTCGGTTCGTTTCTTTTTAAGTCACCACAATGTTGACTTCGAGTGATTAACGCGAACTAAAGTTAGAGCTTGAAATTTAGCGGCCAGGGTTGCTGATAAGGCAACAAAAGCAAACATACGAGTCGATTTTTCTCGCCCAACATACATGTTTACGTTGAGGGAAAACAACTGTCAAGTAGCAAAAATGGATAGTGTAGCCTCCGGTTTTCTTGTGTCAAAATAAGAGTTTTTCCTCCACTTTGTGGACTAGCAAAGTACTACCGACCATTCAACGAGTACTGGTATTTAAAAAATAATAATCTAAAAAAATCCACCTGCAACCTCCTTTTACATGTTTTTCTTTCTGCACTTCCGTCTTGTAGCAGGGGTATTGCTTTTACTTTTTGAAGACATTGGGACCATTTCCGGTTTTGGTCCTGCCTTTCGGTGCCGCTTGTGAAAAAATTGTTTATTACAATTGAACTAAGTAAATAAATAACACTGTGCTAACTGCTAAGGAAATATTCTCTGCTAAGAAAATTGTTCTTTGTAATAGTTGGTTGAAAAACGTTGTAGCTATTTACAGCCAGTTTGGATTACAAAAATAAATTCACTTAAGGTTTGTCTAAGAAGGAATTTAACATTTAAAAACGAAACAAAGAGCCTCATTTGGGTGTAAAGTAGGCACTAATCCGCTGTTAGGCGCACGGGAAAGCTTCCCCAGGAGCAGATTAATGGTAAAGGACGCATGCGCCAACCATCTGTCCAATTTGCAGGTTTGCACGCACGCTCTTTTGTGCGCGCGCGTGTGTGTGTGTGTGTGTGTGTGGGGCGCCTTTGTTACATTGTGGGGCCCATACACGCGTGTTTTTCCAGGTTTAACTACCATTGTGGGGACCGACTTGAAATTGTGGGGACATTTTGGTGGTTGGTCCCCACAAGTTCAGACCTCTTTTTGAGGGTCAAGACTTGGTTTTAGAGTTTAGGTTTTAATTGAGTTATGGTTGAGGTTGGGGTAAGCAATCATTTTTGATGGTTAGGGGAAGGGGCTAGGAAATGCATCATGTCAATGAGATGTCCCGTTAATGATTTCTGATGAAAAATACACGTGATTAGACTTGAGTGAAATTCACTTATTGGACAATGGAAAGGTGAATAAAATGGGTGCATTATAGCATAAGCATAAACAAAACAAAAAAATAAATACATACAAAAAAAACGTTACGTTTCTGTCATCTCGGCGATCTCGCGATATATTTTTAAGAAGTTGTCCTTTTAGAGGATGACACTGGTGATGTGGTTTTGTGTGACAGTCACGAGTTCGTGAAGGGGGTTTCCGGCATCAACCACGAAACAAAAATAAAATAACATTTGCGACTTGAAAAAAAAATGGCAACCATGTCTTGAGGCCTACGTCCTTCCACGTGATATGAGAGCATCAAAGATTAGGGGCGTTCAAAGATGAATTTACTCTCTTTTATTTCGTTGTTTGTCTCCGTCATAAAGCTTTGCCCTATTGCTTGCCGCCGCTAGAGGCTACTGTTGACTTAACAAGGAAGGAGGAGACGCGGATGAAGCAGTTTACTCAACTACTGGAGAGCCTTTTTTGTTGGGGGAAGTAAAGTGGACAAGAAAATACTGGTAAACAAAGAAAATTATGTAGTGCTTTTGCACGCGAGCCAAATGGCCAGGCAACCAAGCTTGTAGTGTATTTGGTAACGTCTTTATGTGAACTAACGTCTAATATTTGTCAATAAGATGTTTTTTTTAAGGGTTTTTAATTATTCTGATTAGATAGTATCCTGATCAAAATGTCGAATTTTGCCATGAACTGTCGCTGAGTCTATTTTTATTTTTTTATTTTACTGCACTTAAGGTCATTGAAGGCTTCAGACGAGGGGGTCGATGTTATGCGCATGCGCAGAAGCGAGATGCCATATTGGAACGGGGGCAGCAGCGGGAGCGGAGAGACGTGCTGACTCTGCCGAGGCGAGGCGGGAGCAAACCCAGCGGGGGGGCTCCGGCCGGAAGTGTCCTGGAAGGGCAAGGGGGGAAAAAACGCGGCCAGGTAAGACAGGTGACGGCTCCGCTGGGTGGGAGGGGGTCACTTTATGCTGCTGTAGTTCGCGTTTTTGTCGATCAAATAAACATGGAGGGACTTATGTCCTCTTGCTTGAAAGCGTTTAAGCTCCCCATTGGCGCTTTATATTGGGGAAAAAAAAGTGTTTTCGCTAGCTTAACTTGCTTCAAGTGTCTCGTGCTAATAAACGTCTTTGTGATGCGGTTGTTATTTTGACCCGGAAATGTCGCTTTGAAAGATGTCACAGTATATTGACGTAGTTTATAAATGAGCCAATGCTGATGACTCACTGTTTTTTGTTTGTTTGTTTGTTTAATTTTTGTTTGTTTTTTGTGGCCAAGGAAAGGTGCGTTAACAAAAAAGTAAAGCAGCACAAAATTTCAAAGGCAGCGTCACTCCGACCAACATGGCGCTGCGCTGATCAACTGCCACTTTAAAAGATCTTTTGAGCGAGGAAAAAATACACCCGCATCGTGCCAACTGCCCACTTTGGTCTCTTTTGGTGCGCACACAAGAGATTTAGTGAATTAAATTCAAAGTGAGCACGGTGCGAGTGCGTGCGGGTTTTTTTCCGCCGCAGTTTGCAGTGTGTAAAGTACATGACTCTCCGCCGAGGCAGCCTGCTCCTCAGCCTGCTCCTCAGCCTCCTCCTCCTCCTCCTTCTCTTTCTCATGACATGACGACCGCACCGAACACAACGCGACGACGTTACTTCTTTCACTTTGAGGATCGCGTATACCAAAATGTGCGCAGTTGTGCTAATTTCCAATGTTCATTTCCGGGCACTCGGTTAAAACTTGCTGCCTTTTTAAATCAGACAGATTAAAATTATACGCTTTTAGAATTGTCGTAGATATTTTGTTTTTAATAATAAAAGTAAAGAACACAATCCCTAAATTATTATTATTATTATTACATTATTTTTTAGATGTAGTGAAAATTGTGACGATTTTATTCAGACCTTTCTTCCAAAAATATAATTTACAACAACTTTTTGGGGGATTTAATTCATAAGATTACCCCCCTAGTCATATCCCACCCAACATTATGCCTCAAGTGGGCTTTCACATGGGCATGGGTTCCATCTCATCTGGTTTTGCTCCATGGGTTCCGCCAGGGGCACACCTGTGTTAGCCCACATGGGCCTACATGGGTTTTTGATTGGGTCTTAGGTGGGTTCCAAATGGGTAATTTCATGTGGGGGGGTCATGTGTGTAACACCTGTGTTTGCTTTTATGGCCTTGAACTGTGATCTGAATGGGCCAAAACTGGGTTACAGGTGGGCAAACTATACGTGACCCTTGTGTTTAGCCATTTAGGATTCCATCTGGTTTAACTTTTTTTTACATAGAAAGTAATATTACTTTCTATGTAAAAAAAACAACAACAACCTATTATTCTTAGTTTTTATCCCTAGAAAAAAAAATTGCTATAAAAATGTTGAATTAAAATCTGAACTGCCTTTTCTTGTAGCATTACAGCATTCAAAACTTACCTCCAGTAAATCAAACTCATCAAAAAAAAAAAAAGTGAAAACTTAATTCATGGTTGCAACTTTAACTAAAAAAGATATATATACTTTTTAACCAAACAGTACTTGTATGGTTAAGAATTTTTATCGTGGGAAAAAATGCAATCTTTTTTTCTTCTTTTTTTATTTTTATTATTATTTTTTTTTACGAGTTTGTTAGTGTGCCATGAGGTTGTTCTCCTGTAAAAAGATGTTTCTCCTTTCCCAAAGCGTCATTGAGAACTTGGAAGGAGAAGCGAGAGGAAAAAGAACCCGCCCCGCAGCAAACCTTGCAGTTGGAGGAAGCTCGTCCACCTCTGCGGGTGAGTCTAAAAGAGGGAGAACCTTAATAGGCGCTAATGCAATAAAAGGCGCGGCCGTGCAGCTGTAGTTAATCTGCTAAATCCTCCATTAAAGCTTTTGGCGCTGCTTTCGTGAAGGGCACGTGCACATGGCTAATGGGAAATAATAATAAAAAAAAAAGATTTGAAATTAAGCTTGTAACCCTTTAGCAAGAAGAAACTGGCCGATTTATTTTCTTAGTGCAGTTAGAAGACAAATCAATATATTTTTAAGCACCTAAGGTAAGTGTAGGCTGTCTGCTCGCACCAAGATAAGAAGTTTGTTACTATCTTGACCAAAAAGTAGAGAAAACATGCTTTTTTTTGTGAAAATAAAATGACTTTGTTGCACCACACAACCAAAACAAGACTGAAAGAGGGATTTTGGTGGCAAAAATAAATCAATACATTTCCAGACATTCAAATCAAAAATGTGCTGTGAGTCACGCTGAGTCATCGCACGGTTGGAGCTGAATTCACTCCATGAACTTGGTTATCTTTCCTCGCGCTTGCGACACACGCATTTGTGCAAACATGTTTACACGAAACGTATACATGCTTTGTTAAAGAGTGTGTGAGTCGCCTAAACTTGTCTAAGAATTGATGCAACAAGATGAGATTGACCATCTTAATCTTCTGCAACATAAAAACGGTGCTGGATGTCAAATCCAAGCGGTTGAGCTATACTGACTCCGTCAAATTGATAATTAAACGGCCAAACTGGGCAATGTTACATTTTCAGCAAATTCATCAACCCAAACCAAACCTTAACCCTCAAAACATGGAGAGATTTTCTTCATTTGAAAATCATCTCGCTGCCATTTTATAAACATGAGTCATTAGCATCACATGTATTAGCTTTCAGCGCCAAACAACGCAAGATTCCAAACCCGCCCGGCACAAAACAAAAAATAGCTCGAATGTGGGGGGAAAAAAAAGATGTCAGCATAAATCGTTCAGCCATTTTGTATCTTAAAAAAAAGCAACATTCTTTGAGCCCCCCCCCCCCCCCCCACCCTTTCAGAGAAAAGTATTAAGCGTGTAAAATATGTTTACACAGATAATAAGTGTCAGCCTGACTTAGGGAGGGAAATGAGCAAAGTCTTTGGCCACTGACGCATTTCCTGTTGTGTATTCTTTGCACAAATCAAATAAGTAGAGCGTCACGCTGACTATAAGTTGTTTCTAATATTTTTGCCCACCTCATTTGACGCACTTGTTTGTTACTTGAGTGCACTTTTGACAGCGGAGACCAGTCATTGCTTCTTCAGGACTGGATGACAAACACAAGACGTGTGTGTGTGTGTGTGTGTGTGTGTGTGTGTGTGTGTGTGTGTGTTTTGGGGGGTGGCGTCATGTGAGACAAATTAGCTCAGCTTGTTGTTTACGGACTAGCTGTATGCAGGAGCCACTGTAGGGTGCGTGTGTGTGTGTGCGTGTGCGTGTACACACTCAGTGTAACCTTATGGTTAAGTTTTTGATTTAATATTGTGTAGAAATGGCCTTTTTAGTTTAGCAAAAAAGTGTTTTAAGGCCACCCTGAAAAGTTGTAAATTCGTAACTATTGGTAAAATAAAACTGCATTTTTTTCCCCCAAGATTTTTTAAATACAAATTAGAAAAAAAAAATTTTTTTTTTTTTTGTAATATTACAACATCCGCTTTTGTCTAATTAGCTCTTCTTATATGTTTGTTTTCTTGATAAATCTGGCTTTAATCTTGTAAGATTTCAACATCAAAAAGTATATACCATCCTTTTATTATTTTATGATGAATATTTTTTGTTTTATTATTATAAAAATAATCTTTGAAAAAAATTCCCACAGGATTAAATTAATCTTGGGGGAAAAATGACATCTTTATTCTCATGATATTTCCATTTTGATTCCCATGAGATTATGACTTTTTTCATCTCGTAAATCTGACTATTTTGTGAAATTAAAACCTTTTTCCTCTACAAATCCAACTTTATTCTCATATAACTTCTTTCACTGTGACTGTGACTTTTCCTCAAACTAATTCAATTTTATTCTTTTGAATAGCAACTTTTTCCTTCAAAAACATGTCTTTATTCTCAGGAAACGACAATTTAATTTTGTTCATGCGTGTAATTATTTTATTTTCAGTGTGGCCTAAAAACTCTTTGTTACATTGTCTGAATTCTGCCGATGATTGCATGTCAGACGAGTAATTATCACAATTATCTTCGCTTTCAAACTTCTTTTTTTTTTTTTTTTTTTTCCTGTACTGTAAAAAGTGAGATGACTTTGCACTTCTTTGAGTGTGGCTCATGTCTTTCCAGTTCTGCCGCTTTGCTGCTTATCTCATGGCAGCTCAGCTGTGCACGGTCCATGTATTCTGCCGGTACATCGCATACACTGCCGGGAATGATAACAGCATTTTTTTGGCTTACCTATTTGCGGATTTAAAAGTTACCTCTGCCAAGGAGGGGGTTGTGCCTTACCGACCGGGCTTGGCGTTTTGTTTTTCGCCGACAACTTCCTGGCAACAGTTATTAAGGAACCGACCGCATTTTTATGTTTGTGCTTCCTTGGAAAATGTTATGTAACGAAGTCTATTTTTCTTTTCTCTATGCAGGTGTTTCATAAGAAGCGTACGATGCAGTGACGGGGTCTGAGGTTGCGAGGATGCATTCGCTGGCCCAGGATCAGTTGAAGGCACCCAAGCCGCCCGTCTGTCCCACTAACGGGAAAGAGGAGGAGCTGAACTCAGGTGAGATTTTATTTTTTTTTTAACGTGAAATCTGTTGCACCGGGCACTGGTAGGCTTGTTTATCCTCACAAAAAAGTGCCCAACAAACCAGGAAGTCAGGCTTTTTGGTTGAAAGAGAACATTTTCGTTTTTTTGTCTTTTTTCTTTTGTGCCCTTAATTTCTTTTTTTTGAAAATTCAACTTCTGATGCCAGTTTCACTTGGCTGTATTAAACTTGGCAGGCATGTCCCTCATGAGTAGACTCGCTAAAAAGTCCCAGGAACCCATGCCCAAAAAGATATAGGAAGTCAGCCATTTTGCTTTGAAGCAGCAAATTTTCTCCACTGGATTTATTTTGAAAATTCAGACCACAAAGCCAGTTATATTTAGCATATAATAATTAAGTCAACCACTTTGATTTTAGCAACCATTTTAGGTTTATTTTCCAGGTATCCTTATGCCCTGAATAATAAAAAAAGAAAAAGACAGTTGGATTTAGCAACTTCTAATTTGGTACACATCTCTT
This sequence comes from Leptonotus elevatus, assembly GCF_054856555.1. Taxonomy (NCBI): domain Eukaryota; kingdom Metazoa; phylum Chordata; class Actinopteri; order Syngnathiformes; family Syngnathidae; genus Leptonotus; species Leptonotus elevatus. The sequence goes on from NC_141255.1 coordinate 2,165,111, forward strand.
ACCATGAGCAGACGCACAAAAAATCTCGATTTTACTTTGAGACCGCTGTTTAAGGGTAATTTCTTGCCCGCTGGATTTATTTTGAAAATTCCGCCCCGAAGCCAGATTTACATTGTTAAAAAAAGAAGAAGTAATATTTACTTGAAAAAAACTAGCAAAAGTTTTTTCAGTCCGAAATTCTAAGTAATGAACTCATGACCTTCAGGTTGGGAGACTGCCACTCTACCACCAGAGCCATGCCACTCTTGCTGTTTCTGTTTGCCACTAAACTACTGGTGTGTCCAAAACTGCTCTCTTGGAGGTACAAGGATTCTGCCTGACACCATCAATTTAAAAACACACTGCAGGAGCGGCATGGCTCAGGTGGTAGAGTGGCAGTCTCCTAACCTGAAGGTTGATGGTTCATTCCTCAAACTTTACGTAACTTTATTTGATTTTTTTTTTTTATTGGTAAAATGTACTCAAAACTCTCCTTGTAAAATGTACTTACAATTTCTAAGTGAAAAAACTTTACTAGTTTTTTCAAAAGTAAATATTACTCTTATTTTTTATTTTTTTTTACAGTGTACTTAGCAACATAAAATTTGGTAGGCATGCCCATCACGAGTAGACCTACAAAAAAGCCTCTAGAAGCCATCATCAAAAAAACACAGGAAGTCCGGCATTTTGCTTTGAAGCGACTATTTTCGGGTCTTTTTAACCATTTGCAAAAAAAAAAACCTGTCCCTGCAGAGATTGGCTCCGTGTGTCATTTTGCTGTTGGTTTTCTCGTCAAACTAGACCCAGAGCCCATGGAGGAGCAAGAGGAGGCATATTTTAACTGGCAGGAGTACATGGAGGAGACGGGGGCCTCCGCCGCCCCGCACACCGCTTTCAAACACGTGAGTCGACCCGCTTAAAAGCCGCCTCTGGTAACGTTTCCTTCTGACGCACAGCAAGAACACACAACACAAAAGAAGGCATTGCTTTTATCCATTAAGTGCTCGCTTTGATGTCCAACAATGACTCGGGCTGAGATGTTGTTGTTTGAACAAACATGTCAGCCAGGAAGTAACGAGGCCGCGTGGGTTCCGCTTTTCTGCGGCGATGCGAGTGGAAGCGCACCCGGAAAGATGCCATCCAGTAAAGTACGGCGCTCATCGTTCCCGCTCGCGAACGCTCTTTTCTCTTGGGACCTTCCGCACGCACGCACGCACGCACGCACGCACGCACGCACGCACACACGCACGAGCAGCGCGTTACATAAGCCAAGCAGAGCGATCCAGCACACTTGCAGTGATGCAGCAGGAAGTCACATGGGTGGTCATTGTTTATTTCTGACTTCCCTTTTACAGTGAACCCCGGAGAAATGAGGGGCGATATCGTACATTCCAGATAGCTGAAACTCTTGTACAAACAATATTGATGACTTTTAATTAGTGCTGTCACTAACGACTTTAAAAAAAATCGAGTCTCCTTTTTTGTATTTTATTTTTTTTATTTATTTTTAATATTTTAAGAGCTCAGTATTGTTCATTCGGAAATGTCATCATCATTGCTCTTTTATTTTTTATTATATATATATATATATATATATATATATATTTTTTTTTTTTTTTTTTGTGTGTGTGTGTGTGTGGGTGAGTATGTTAATTAATTAGTGCTGTCACTAACGACTTTAAAAAAAATTGAGTCTCCTATTGATTATTCAGTCGGGTAATCGCCCCACCCCCGCCATTTTTTTTTTTCTTCCTGTAATGTTGTACGCGAGTTGAATTTAGTGGCTGTAGATTGTCATTGTTACTTAATCTTCTGTACACAAATGCCACAAATACAAACAAAATGTAGCCTATGCTTAACGGTTTGCGGATAGCATTAGCTCAAATTAACTCAAATCACTTACTTACCGTCCTTTTCCTGAAAATCACTTCATAGTCCAACATATGAAAACTTCAATTTGATCACAATATTAAATGGTAAATGGAGTGCACTTAAATAGCGCTTTATGATTCCTAAGCCTCATTGGCAGCCTCTGGCGGTTGACGCGGCACGGAAAGGTTTTTCAAATAACTATATTTCCAGGATCCCGCGCCGTCACCCTGATGTTTTTCTTTGGTTGCATTCCATTTTAAATCCATAAACATCACGAGTAGCCCTACTCGCTTATTGTAGCTTCGTACTTGATAATGCTACTAGCTAATGCTAATCTAGCCAATGGTATTGCAAAGTGAGTTTGTTTCTTAACGTCCGCGTTTGCAAACTCCCTTGCGTGTGTTGTTCAGGAAACTGTGGCCAACTGTGTCAATTTGGTTCGGTTATTGCACATTTTAGTGGCGTAAAACCGTAGTAAGAGTCCTTATGGCAAATTCTGGATGGTTTAGCCTGCATGCTACGCTTGGAGGAGTGAGTCATAGATAGTCGATACCACCTTGTCTCGTTGCTGACGCACGTAAGGCCACCATCTTACGTGTGTTTGGCTCCAATAAATTAGAACTCTTTTATTATTTCTTTAGCGATTTTTTTTTTTTTTTAAACGCGGATTGTTTTGTTACAAACATCAGGCCATGCGATGATCATTTTCTCCCTTTTCAGTCTAAAGAGGCCACAAACCCTGGAAAGCATCTTAGTAGTGTGATGGCCGGCCGGAGTCCGTTAGCAATAAGTGTCCGTGCGGAAACACGAAATATTGGTTCCGGCAACTTGCAGGTGCCGCAAATATGTTTTTTTAAAGTTATTAAAATAGCTGGGATGGACGCATTTTTGCGGTTGTCCCAAACGACTTGATTGACTTTTTTTCCCCCAGCCCTATTACTTTTACAACAAAATGTTTTTTTTATTTATTTATTTATTTATTATTATTATTTTTTTCCCCTTTTTTCTTTAAGAGCTCAGTATTGTTCATTCGGAAATGTCATCATCATTGCTCTTTTATTATTATTTTTTTAATTATTATTTTTTTTATATATATATATATTTTTTTTTTTTTGTGTGTGTGTGGGTGAGTATGTGTATGTGCGTGCGTGCGTGCGTGCGTGCGTGCGTGCGTGTATTTGTTAGCGCACCAGAAAACCTATTAGAAAAAATCTCATACCGTTCACCTAAACCGAACACCAGGAGACCCGAGGGGACCAAAGAAAACCAAGGAAGGTGAAATCCAGCACCGACCAGACACCCCCCACCAGAACTCCTCCCCAGCCCAAGAAACATCCAGACCCCAACAAATCCAAAAAACATAAAATCAGGGAGGCCTCAAGAGACCAAAGGAGAGACCGAGAAAAGGAAGGAAGGACAGACGAAGCCGCGTGAGATCCGCAGACACCAGCCAGCCTCCACCGATTCAATGACCTGAGCAGGAAACAGATTGTGTCTGAGTTTCGGTAGATGCTGGTGTGGCGGATCTGGCATGCATGAAAATCTCCACCAAAGAGGGGAGCCGTCAAAATGTTTTTTTTAGATGCTGGAAAGATTCCCCGTCATCGCATTAGTCCGCTTATCGTTGGTGTGGTTGACAGGTGGAGGTCAGCCTGCAGAGCAGCTTCCAACCGGGCATGAAGCTGGAGGTGGCCAACAAGGGCTCGCCCGACACGTACTGGGTGGCCACCATCGTGGCCACGTGTGGCCAGCTGCTGCTACTGCGCTTCAGCGGCTACGGCGACGACCGCCGGGCCGACTTCTGGTGCGACGTCATGACGGCCGAGCTGCACCCGGTGGGCTGGTGCGCCCACAACCGCAAGACCCTCGAGCCCCCGCAAGGTGACTTGCATATATGCAGATTGAAGGAACAGGATACAGTGTTTCCCCACCGTTATTGTATGGAGGACCAAAAATAGCAAAATTAAAAAAAATACAACTGAAAATAAAAACGGATGAAAAAATAAATACAAAAATTTATATCAATGGAAATAAAAACAACAAACATATATACATAAATAAAAGTGAAAATAAAATAAAAAATATTCTAAAAATAAAAAAATAAAAAATATTCTAAAAATAAAAAAATAAAAAATATTCTAAAAATAAAAAAATAAAAAATTGTGGAAATACAATAATAAATATATAAATAGAATTAAATGTCAATCAATAATTAAAAATGCTCTGCTCTCATTTATTTCATGCTGCAGACGCTATTTAGCATGAAATGTGTCATGAAATGGTATTCAAATAAAGGGGGCGGTACTAAGTGTGTCTTGGGTTGCACTATTCGCCTATTGGTTGATCGACATGTCATTCTCTGCCCCGTTCCACAGCGAGGACTGAGCTTTTACGCGCGCGGAACAATGGAACCCTGTTGTTTGCAGGAACTTGTGTGAAATTGTCGAGCAACTCGACATTCAAGTCGCAAATTTGACAGTGTAGAAATTGGTCGTCCATTGCTGCAGCCCTCCATGCAAACCGTTGTGACCTCCCACTTATTTAAATAACATTTCACTACGCATTTCTTGCTGACGGCGTCTGCAACATGAAATAAATAAGTATGAGCGCATTATATTTATATATTTTTGTATTTATTTCTACATTTGTTTTCCCCCCCCTTTTTTATTTTTGTATGTTCATTTTTTTGTAATTTTCAAATTGTATTTTTTTATATCTTTTTTTTTTTTACTTGTATTTTTGATTTTGCCATTTTTGGTCTTCCATATTATTGAGCCGAGATGCATTATTTTACTTTAGAAAACAATTTCAATGGAATTGGATCCTTTTCACGGCACACTGGTTGGGAATCACTGACACAAAACAAAAGCCTCCGCCCCCTTTTTTTTATCATATCTATAAAACACTAAGCTGCTGCTTCTACTTTCTTCATTGGTTTCTTCTCTTTTTGTCTCTCAGATAAGCTGAGAAAAGGTAAGCTGCTGCATGAGCCTCAACCCCCCCCCCCCCCTCCCCCGTCCCCCCTCCTTCGTAGGATATGTCCTCTCAGCCCTCTTGCTGCTTGCACGGCAAGTGATAAGCGACACGCACAAAAAAACGAGCGCACCTTGCGCTGGTGCCGCTCTGCGATAACATGAGACTGAGAGAAGCAGATAAACGAGGGGGGGGGGGGTTGATGACACGGCGCAAATGTTGCACTTGCCCAATCTATAGCGATTTAAAAAGCCACCATCTACTGGATTCATTTAGTCGTTACAGTCGTTTTGCAAATCCTGAATTTGACAAGAAAAAGCTGCTCGATTGCTAATATTGGGGACCTCTTTTGTTAAATCATTATTCCCCACTTGAGCCTGCACTGCAGCACAACATTTTTACTTCTACAACAAATGTCGTTTGGAGGCTGCTGTTGACTCCCGGCATTGACACACACACACACACACACACACGCACACACAACATTCAAGTGTTAATTGCGCAAGGGCGACATTCCCCGCATGCTCGTGCTGTGTTTTGGCTGCGGCTGGCGCGTCGAGGTCAGTAAAGGCAAGCATCTTCGCACTGGAGTGAATTTTCACTCCCACAAAAAAAAGAAAAATCCCGACTAAGCAAAAGTGGAAGATGTGTCGCATTTCGATCCCTCCAATGGCTGCCCGCCTTGTCGTTCGGGACGGACAGGAAGCGCGACGTTTGATTCTGACGAAACCATCGCTAAAATGAAAATGGGCCATTTCGGTACATCCTGCGCCTCCTTTTAAGAGTTCTGGAAGTAGCGACTCGTGCGGGAACCCAAGTCAATTTGCACCCATTAAGCGCTGAACGGCATCTGCTTTTTATCATTTTTTAACAGCCACGTTGATTATCCAAACTGAAGCTGCTTGTGCGCGAAGAAGCTAAATATGCTAATGTCATACATATATTCATATTTGTTTGCTTGTTGTTTTAACGGCGGCATATTTGTGGAGACTTGAGCTTTGGTGCAGTCTGGGCCTGCGGGGGAGGGGAGCTTGTCTGCGTGCATGCGTGTTATTGGGGGGGGGGGTGTAAAATCCCCTCCCTCAAGGTTAATTATGCACTTGATGTTATGTGAAAGTCGAGCATGCGTGTGTGAGCCGCCTTCGGAATGGAAACATGGAGAAAAAGCAAATTGTTTGTCCACGTTGGTAGAGTATGGAGGGGGGGGGGGTGCGGGGGGGGGGGGGGCTGCTGCGCAGGACATGTAAAAATAGTTGATCTATTTCTGCACACAGGAGTGCTTGTGTGCATGCAAAACGTGTCCAGCACAGTAGCAACAAGAGAAGACGCTCGTAAGCGGCAACATGAGATTTAATAGTCATTTTACAAGCAAAAAAATAAACATGTTCAATTTCCATTAGGTATCTTAATTATGAAATCAAATCATTGATTGACTCAGTCAGCTATTTATAAGCACGGCGTATTTATTCCATTACGCAATCATGAAGCGAGCACAAAAAGTAGAAACTCTACGCGTGCTTGCCAGAAAGTAGTAATTTGGCGCGAATGTGAATTGTTGATATTGTTTCATTTTCTTCTACGTTGTTTGCTTTTATTCCGTGCGTTTGCAGCCATCCGGGAGAAACACGGAGACTGGACCGAGTTCCTGGTTGGCGACTTGACTGGCTCCAGGACGGCGCCTGCTAACCTGCTGGAGGGGGTGAGGGTGTGTCCGTCAATGTGTGTGTGTGTGTGTGTGTGTGTGTGTGTGTGTGTGTGTGTGTGTGTGTGTGTGTGTGTGTGTGTGTGTGTGCGCAACTGCGTGTGTGTATAGATGCGGGCTCGCTTGTTGACGTTTCCACATGTTGGGAAATCATTGGAACCTTGTTTCCGCTACAAAAAAAAAAAAAAAGTGTTGGATTTACATCAAAAATGGGATGGACGCGGTTTGCACGTATTCAAATCATGTGTCACCGACATTTTATTTTGTGTAATATTCAACTGTTAATACTATTTCGTAGTGTGAGCAAATATAGAGAAACAAATATTTCTAAAATGTCTGATAAGTCATATTTTCAATTCATTCTGAGGAATCTGCTTTAAGGTTATCTTTGATCGACTTGCATGCATTTGGGTGTCAAAGGGAAAGTGAAAGTTCCACTTTAGCGCTCCTCGAGCAGGTTTTTTTGTTGGTGTTTTTTTTTTTTTAACGGGAGAACAATTTTCAACACCAATTAAACCTGACTGAATGCTTTTGGATTTAAAAAGTTGCCTTTAAAAGAAAACCTTACATTAACAAATTCATGTTTTTTAGAGGTAAAAATGTGCAACATTATAGAATAAAATATTTAGTAGTTAAAACACACACTTGTAAAATGCATTTCATTCTAGAAAAGATGCCTTTACTTGATAAATAAAAATTTAAAAAAGCCTTTGCAAATAAATTATGTCAAATAAAAGTGACATCAGATTTGCTCATAGCAAAGGTAGGGAAGAATTTATTTTTGTTGCGTCTGTCCTAATTTTTTAGATATGCCCTTTAAAGGGAAAGTCGACCCAAAAAACAATTCTTGACAATATGTTCTATGCATCCCTATTAGTCTATATATGATATTCTGGTTAATCGTGTGTTAGTGGATATATGAGTTTAGCAGCAAAATCTAGCACTTTTTATCTATATCAGAAGGCGGCCATTTTGCCACTTGCTGTCGACTGAAGATGACATCACAGTTGCTCAGCTTTCAGGTAACAACCGGTCACAGCTCAGCTTCAGAAAACAAGGTGAGCTGAGATTGGTCGTTGCCTGAGCCCTGACCAACTGTGATGTCATCTTCAGTCGACAGCAAGTGGCAAAATGGCCGCCCCCCTGAGATGGATAAACATGGTTGCATTTTGCTGCATAACTCATATTCCACAAATGTAATATTAATCAGAATGTCATGTTTAGACTAGTGAGGTCACATGTAACATATTATTGTCAAGATATGTTTACGGTTGACTACCCCTTTTATGCTAGGACATAATGTATTGCAAATGATTTCATGGACCCCGAGGCCATGCTTTGCAGACCCTAGTTTGCGAAACCGCCTCAGACTAATCACATCCTCCATCTTTTTTTTTCCCTGTAGCCATTACGAGGAAAGAACACAGTGGACCTGATCGCCCAGGGATCCGTCCTGGAGCTCCGCGACACGTCGGACCCGTTCCTGTACTGGGCGGCGCGCGTTGTCCAAAACGTGGGCGGCCGGCTGCGTCTCCGCCTCGCCGGCCTCTCGGACGAGCACCAGGCGCGGGACGCGTGGCTCTTCTACCTGGATGTGAGGCTGCGACCCTTTGGGTGGGCGCAGGAAAATCGGCTGACTTTGGAGCCGCCCAAAGGTGACCAGCTACTATCCTTAACCACGTTTGCCAATTAAAAGTAATTTAGCACACTTGCAGTAATTTCTGGACTATAAGCCGCACCCGACTGTAAGCCGCAGGTGTTTTAATGTTACCGCTACTTTCTTTTCCATAATGAGGGTGCAAATTGTCTCTCCTACTGTATTTGGGCTCATTTGGTTTGTTTTGCTCTGCCTGACGCTCTTGCGCTTCCTTTATAGTGCGCCCCCTTGTGACCGAATGGATAAGCCGCACCTTTGTATTAGCCGCAGGGTCGAATGCAAGTGAAAAAAGTAGCGGCTTATAGTCCCGAAATGACTGTAGTTCCAATTGTTCTTACAGAATTGCGGTCCCTGAAGGACGCCGCCGACTGGGAGCGAGCTTTGGATGACGCCAGACGAGATGGAGAGACAAGTGCCGTGCCGCTTGAGGTGTTCAAAGTGAGTGCTTTTGTCACCTTTTCGCACTTTTAAAAATAATAAGTTGACAGAAAACAATTCAAACTGAAACCCCAGAAACCACATTTTGTGTTTTGCTTCCAAAAACCTGAGATGTTTATTCATCCATCTTAACTCATTCACTCGCAGCCATTTTCACTGAAGCAAATCCCCTTCCTACTGGATTTGGACTGATTTTGCAAGGCCCACAGAATATTGTGTTCTATTGCTATAAAAACATGGAACCTACCAAAAGAAAGATTAGAGTCTCTTCTTTCATCAGGAAAAAAAGTATTTTTCTATCTGTTTCCGTTTTGCAGCAATTAGGCATTAGACTATAGCTTAAGTTTCATCATTATTCACAAATCTATTTAGAAATGAAAGCTTTTTTTCAACATGGCCCTCGTTGATCTCTTTTGCAGTGCTGCCACCTGCTGGCCGTTTATGTGATACATACCATTTCTTCAACCATTTTTTCAGTTGAGAGGCTGCATCAAAGCCTTCTGTATGCTCTAGCATAAATTAAAAACACATAAATATGTCTTTGGGACACTTAAAAAAACATTTGTAATAGAACGTATTCGTACGTTTTTGGGAGCCAAATGAGTTGACAATGGCTGGCATTGTTTGACTCTCCCATGTCAGGACCACGACGATCTTCCTTCGCATGCCTTCAAAGTGGGCATGAAGCTGGAGATGGCCCTTTGGGAGTGCCTGCAGATCTGCCCCGTTTCTGTCACCAAGGTAATTCTCATCATCATTGTGGTCGTCACGGAGCTCACAAGCTTCTTTTGGAGTGTGTGTTATATAATATCGATTTTTGAAGTTGCTATCATCGCTGAAATCCAAATTGCGCGTCCACTTCCAGGTCTTCAGTGACAACTACTTCCAAGTCACGGTGGACGGCGAGGCGCGTTCGGCGTTGTGTCACGCCAACTCTCCGGGCATCATGCCCATCCAGTGGTGCTTAAAGAATGGCGCCATTTTAGAGAGGCCGCGCGGATACCAGGGTCAGGACTTCGACTGGGCCGACTACCTCAAGCAGGGCGGCACCGAAGCCGCTCCCGACACCCGCTTCCCTGACGTAAGGCATCCTCGCCATGACTGCGTTCGTGTGTTTTAATGAGGAGCGAATCTGTCAAAAGAAAAAAGCGGTTTGCAGTGAACCCACATGCATCGACGAGGGGTGTCAAAATGAGTGCATTCATTTAAAGTGAAGTTACTTTAATGCCACTTGTTTTTTTTAACGCGCGATTAATAACTAACTACTGGGGGAATTCCAGTCACAACGCAACAAACATCAAAATTTAGCAGTAATAAATATTAATAGGAATGCAAATATGCGTGGAGACTGAAGTTGTATTTTACAATTTTAAAAATGTGCAGAATTTCACAAGCTACTTCAAGTTAAAGATTAGATAGCTTTTAATATGAAGAGAAAAATGCATTCAGGTTTCACCACCATCAATAATGCCATCTAGTGGCAGTAAAATGACGTCAACACAAATAAATATCACACTCGTTTTTTTTACAGTACATCTTGTAATTCAATTTTATGATTTATTATTAAATTACTGTATCAAAGACTAAAAAAATGCAGCCATGTTTTTATTGGTTTAACATTTTGACACTTTTGTTAACAAGAGTATGAAAACTTAGGAAAAAAATACTTTATTGTACATTTTATACATTTCGAACAGATATAACATTTGCGATTAATCGTGAGAACAATTTGAAGCCATGCGATTAATTACAATTAAAACTTTTAATTGCCTGACACCCCAGTATCGACATTCACATACTCTAGTACTATGAACTCTTTCACTGCCAGCCATTTTCACTGAAGCAACCCCCTTCGCTCCCGGCTCTGTTTCCGTTTTGTAGCAATTAGCGTTAGAATATAGCTAAGTTTCATCATGTTTCACAAATCTGTTTAAAACAGTGGAGAAAATAGTTCTTTGCAACATGGCCCTGGTCGATCTCTTATACTCTGCTGCCACCTGCTGGCGTTTTTGTAATAACAGTTCAGAGGCTGCATCAAAGCCTTCTGTATGCTCTAGCATTAAAAAAAACATTTAAAAAAAAACGTCTTTGGAAGCATGGTCATATTTAAAATAGAACGTATTTATACGTTTTTGGGAGCAAATGAGTTAATGACATGGCTACTGTGCGTACAGACGTGGCAGACTCGGGCATTTGCCAAGGACACGTGGCTGGAGGCGGTGCACACTGAGCGGCCGGCGGAGATCTGCATGGCCCAGATTACTCAAGTGCGAGGACGCCTGCTGTGGCTGCGACTTGAAGGTTAAAAAAAAATAGTAATAATAATAAATGTTTCAAATGTGTTTTGAGTCAACGTCGTGGTCCGCCAACAGGTGTGGCCAAGCAGTTTTGTGAGACTATCGTGGACGTAGAGTCCATGGACATCTTTCCTGTGGGCTGGTGCGAGGCCAACTCGTACCCTCTGAACCCGCCGCTGAAACCTGCCTGTACGCACGCACGCACACACTTCACATTTATTGGCACATAAAAGGACAATTTTTCCTTGAATGTTCTTCATATCCAACCAACTTTTAAAGACTTATATTTCTGTTCCTCCACAGGCGGGAAGCAACGGAAGATTGCAGTTGTCCAGCCAGAGAAACCGTAAGAAAATGTCTTTACAAATTTCTCCCAAGAAAGCTGAATTTTCTTGGAATTGTGATGTGGCTGTTTGCCCCCCCCCCCCCCTCCCACCACAGATTGGTGCCCTCTCACCCTGTGGAGCCACCTCCCGCCAATCATTGCCAGCCTGCCCCCAACGACGCAGGTAACAAGTGGATGAAGGAATGAATGCAGACACATTTATTTCCTTCATGCTACAAAGACGAGATGAAATAAATAATGATTACGGCTTCATTTAAGTTACATTTTTTGGTCACGTTTTCTCGCCCGCGTGGCAGCCAATGGACGCTACTGCTGCTCCAAGGTGTTTGTCAACCATCGCTGCTTCTCAGGACCGTACCTCAACAAGGGGCGCATCGCCGAGCTGCCGCAGACGGTCGGGCCTGGCAAGTGCACTCTGGTTCTCAAAGAGGTGAGGGAACCGATCACGTGGCCGTTGTTTGTCCTCCGTTTCTCAACGAATCTTTATTGAGCCCAGGCACGTTTTTTACAGTAGAAAACTGTAAAACAGTCAATTGAAATAATGAGGACCGAAAATGCCAAAATAAAAGTGAAAATAAAAATAGGTAGAAAAATATCATTCAAAAATTTAATACTAAAGAATTTATGTAAATGGTAATTTAACACAAAAATATCTATTTATGCATAAATAAATACACAAATAAAAAACGAGACAAACAAAAAATAGAAAAATAAATATATAGATTTAAATATCAATAAATAGATAGATACTGTCAGCATGAAATGTTATTCAAATGAGGGGGCGGTCCTAAGCCAACACGTCTTCGGGTTGGACTCCGCCTTTGCCAACTGCCTTTGAGTGGTGGAATGTTCTCTCACTGGCAAAAACAAGGAAGTCTCCACGGCTTGCAAAGGAGCGCTCCAGCAAAGTATCTTGTTTATCATCACAACTTGCGACTTTTGAGTTGTCAAGTCAGTTTCACCCAAGACACACTTAGGACCGCCCCTTCATTTGAATAACATTTCATGACGCGTTTCTTGCTGCGGCATGAAAAATATGAGAGCAGAGTGGATTTATTTTTTATTGATTTATCTATTTTTTCATCCTGTTTTTACTTTTTATTTACGTGTATATCTTTTATTATTATTTTTATTTCAATTTGCATATATTAAAAAAAATATGAAATTTTTTATATCCATATTTATTTTTTATTTGATCATTTTTGGTCCTCCATACGAGTGTTTTTTTTTTTTTGTGCGCCCCGCAGCTCCTCTCCATGCTCATCAACGCCGCCTACAAGCCCGGACGCGTCCTCAAGGAGCTGCAGGAGCTGGAGGATCCCAGCTGGGACTGCCAGGAGGAGACCTTGAAAGCCAAGTGAGGACGACGCCAGCGAGCGTCCAAGCGCCGTCCTCGCGCTCTTCCCGCTAAAATTGGTCCCGTCTCGGGTTCCTCCAGATACAAAGGGAAAACGTACCGCTCCAGCATCAAAATCGTCCGCCTGGCCGAGCTCATCCCGGACTTCTGCCGCAAAGTGTGCGTCAAGCTGCAGTGCTGCCCCAATCTCGTCGGACCCGCGCTCGTACCCGAAAAGTGCCCGGAGAGCTGCTTTGTTCAGACCAAAACCAAATACAGTGAGTGGCGTCGTCGCTGGAAATACGTTTGTTTAAATCTGCACTTTCTACGACTTCGGATGAGATGTTGCAGTCGTCATGAACATGTTTTTTTATTCGGGGTGTCAGGCAATTCAAATTAACTCACGATTAATCGCAAATTTTGTATCTGTTCTAAATTTACAATAAATGTACAATAAAACCTTTTTTTCTTAAGTTCTCATACTCTTGTTAACATGAGTGGGATTAGTCATTGATCCAGTAATTTCATAGTAATTCATAAAATTGAGTTAAAATTCATAAAATTGAGTTAAAATTCATAAAATTGAGTTAAAATTTTAAAAAGACACACTGTACTGTACAAAACGAATGTGATATTGATTTGTGTTGAGGTCATTTTTCTGCCACTAGATGGCATCATTGCATTTGTAAGACGGTGACAGCCCAGTGAATTTTTCTTATCATCTTAAAAGCTATAGAATCTTTAACATGAAGTAACTTGTGAAATTCTGCACTTGTTTAAAATTGTAAAATACAACTTGACCCCAGTCTCCACAAATAATATGCATTATTATTACATTTATTACTGCTAAGATTTTGACGTGGACGCGTGTGCTGCGTTGCAACTGGCTTTCCCAAGTAATTAATCGCACGTTTAAAACTTTTTTTTTATCTGGCGTTAAAGGAACTTTATTTTAACTAAAAATGAACGCACTTATTTTGACACCCCTACTTTTTTATATTGAAATGATTAACCCGTTCCAGCCACCCAAAAAAACCTAAATATTTTGTAATGTGTTTTTAATAAGAAAAAATAATTTACAAAATAAAATAAAAAATACAGAAATTACATGTTAAATACAATACAAATAATTAAAAAAAAATAATAATAATTAACAACTGGAATAATATTAGTCATCTGTTGCAAAGGATGCTTCGACATAATATTGAAATGATTAACCCGTTCCAGCCACCCAAAAAAAAAAAAAATTTTGTAATGTGTTTTTAATAAGAAAAAATAATTTACAAAATTAAAAAAATACAGAAATTACATGTTAAATACAATACAAATAATTAAAAAGAAAAAGAAAAAAATTCACAACTGGAATAATATTAGTCATCTGTTGCAAAGGATGCTTCGACATAAGTACAAAGTGCAAGTGAGTCTCTCTTCCGCCTGCCATGTTTATTGTTGTTTCAAATGTGTGCAGCATATTACTACGGGAAGAAAAGGAAGCTGCCCAAGCCGGCTGGAGGCGCGGACGCAGCAGCAGCAGCAGCAGGAGAGCCGCTCAAACCGAAGCGCAAGAAGCGGAAGAGCATCTTCGTGCAGAAGAAGCGCCGCACTTCAGCAGTGGACTACAGTGCCGCCGGCTCGGCTCAGGTTCGACTTCCGCTGCCGCAGATTTGAGGGGGAAAAAAATAGTCCGATCGCTTACTCTCCTGTCCTGTCTCAGGAAAGTGAGGAAGACGAAGAAGATGGGGCGTCGCGGTCGGGCAGCGAAGGCACCAGCTCGGAACCCCGCGACTATCTGACCGACGCGTCCTCGGTGGACACGAGCGGGGCCCGCCCACGCCGCCTGACGGCGTCGCGCAAAGCCGAGACAGCCGGCAGTTACAATACCACCGCCGGCAGCCAGGAGGGGCCAGAGGGGCGGCGCAGGTCTACCCGTCAACAGGTCAGCAAGTATCAAGCACCCAAAGAAGAAGACGCACAGGTGACAGAGATGCGTTGGTGCTTTTTTTTTTTTTTTTTTTTCTTCCTGAGGCGACCACCTTCAGATTTTAAATGTAAATACAATGCAGGAGGAGGAGGAGCCTCTAGTTCTGGACAGAAACCCTCTGGAGTGGAGCGTACAGGAAGTGGTCCAGTTCATCAACTCCACTGACTGCGCGTCGTTGGCCAACATCTTCCAGGAGCAGGTGAGCCAAAGCGGGCCCATGAGCGCTGTCGTCACCCACCTGGACGGAACCCGACTCCCATTAATTCTCGTTTGCTTCTAGGACATCGACGGCCAGGCCATGCTGCTACTGACGTTGCCCACCGTGCAGGAGTGCATGGACCTGAAGCTCGGGCCCGCCATCAAACTCTGCCACCACATTGAGCGCGTCAAAGTGGCTTTTTACAGACAGTATGCGAACTGACCCCGGGTTCTAGTACTCCTTCCCCTTGCAGGAAAATGTATCCAAAGCTGTGAGAGAAACGTCAAAAACATGCAAGAAAAGCGCTGAACACACAAATTCCAACAGACTTGTTTTTTGATTGTTCAAGCAATTTACATTTAATTTATACATATTTAACAGTCCATTAATTAATATATGTGGACTATTTATTGCCAGGCTCTCTTTATGAGGCTCTACTGCTTTATTTACTTTTTTCCCCCAGAAAGATCTTTTTAATTTATTCCGCAAACTTTATTCCTCACAAAATGTGCTCCTGTTGCTCGCTGTGTAAACTCCAACCAACCAACCAACTGACTGCTGTTGTTCGTTCATCTATGCAAATGTCTTGTTTGCTGATATTTTGATAAAGCAAGAAAATAAAATTTCTATTGATTTGTAGCATGTTTGTCTTGTTTTGTTACCATGACAACATAATGAACAACAAGTAACTTCTTTTTTTTCCCACCTGAAACAATCATTATATGATGTCACACAACTTAACACAAGACCTCCTTTTTTGTTGCCTGATAGACAACACCCCCCCCCCCCCTTACAAGATTATCAAAATAAAGTCCTCACAATCGTTCAAAGACAAGCGGGCCCTTTAAGAATTTTGATCGTTTTTATATGAACATAAACGATTGTGCGCTGACTGTATGAACCCCAAAAAGTTTTTTTTAAGTTCAATATTTTTCAGAAACCCAAACTCGAAATAAGACAATTTGTATACAAACATCACATGACAGAAGTGAAAATAAGCAATAAGTACAATAACACTTTTAAAATACATTGCCGCTTTACATTGACATATTATGAATAAAATGACGAGCGTGAGTTTTCGCGCTGTTACTGGCTAAGCTAGCTAGCGAGCATGCTAGGTTCTGAAGTAAATAACGCTAAGCAATTCTTTTTTTTTTATTTCTTTTTTTTTTAAGAGCTCAGTATTGTTCATTCGGAAATGTCATCATCATTGCTCTTTTTTTTTTTTACAATTCTCTTGTAACCAGAGAGGGAAAGTTGCAATTTTCTATCTCCGTTTATTACTTCTTTCCATTTCAGCACCTGCTTGGGGAAAGATTGGCTGCCTGCCTGCAACTTTTTCCACCCGCCATTTTAGGTTATCCAGTATCAAGAATGCAGTTGAGTACGAACAGATGGGTGTGATTTAATTCCCGTTTCCAGCATATATATATATATATGACCCAACTCTTCATTCTCCTTTGTCCATTAGTCACGTGGCCGGCCCGTGGGACCCGCTGCCGTCTGCCGCGACTCGGTTTCCATACGGTCCGAAGAAGAGAAAAGGCTTAACGTGTGCGTTCATCTCTCTTTCGAAAGGTAACGCAGCAGCTGATGCAATCAGTGTGGAGGGCTGGGATTCAAATTTTACTTTGAAGGAAGAAGTGTACTGCTGGCATGTAGAATTAAATTCAACCCCAAAGAAGCACTTTCGCTCTCACTTCGCTTCCAAATATGATCCAAACACATTTTCCCTTACAGGCATGAACGGAAATAGAAATAAGCTCATCCTTTTGCCGTCTTAAAACCCTTTACAGGGAATGTTTTTACTCATCTAACTGAAAAGCAAAAAATATTGTTAACATTAACTCACTGCCATTGACGGCTATAGACGTCAAAAATTCATTTGAACAATTTCTATTTCCCACTTTTGTTGACAAGAGTATGAAAACCTAGATTTAAAAAAAAAAAAAATTGTATTAGAACAGATATACAATTTGTGATTAATCGCGAGTTAACTAGTGAAGTTATGCGATTAATTACGATTAAAAATGGTAATCGCCTGACGCCCCTAATTTTTTAATAATCTTTTCTTTAAAAAAAAAAAAAGATTATAAAAATTTACATTTATTTATTTAAAAAAAAGAAAAGATTATTAAAAATACAATTAATCACAAATCTGTTCTAAATGCACAAACAAATCTAGGTTTTCATACTCTTGTTAAAAATAGTGGATTTTTTTTTAAACTAATAGAAATAGTTCAAATGAATTTATGACGTCTATAGCCGTCAATGGCAGTGAATGAGTTAAAAGATATAAAAATGCTGTTCTATACATGTCTCATTGTCATGCAAGTGTAAAAATACAAGTCAACTTTATTTGTAGGCTATACAGTGAAAAGAAGAGAAAAAAAAAGACGATTTTGCAATGTAAAATCAACCAATAATTATTTTTAAAATAGTAATAATTATACACGTTTACCACCAATGATGCTGAAATACGTCACCTGCCACTTACAGCTTCAAAAATAAAAGCTAATGTTTTTATTCTATTTGTCATTCTTATTATCTGCTGTGAACTTCTGTATCACCTGAATTTCCTCTGGTGATCATATTATCTTACCGAGATATTACATTTTATTAACCCATTCAATTGGTGGACTGTAACTAAGGCCACACAAATGGACACAAAATTAAAGCTATTTATTGAAATGTCACTGTCATATACTGTCCGAATCACATTTTTTTGCACTTGGATCTGCATCCGAGTCTTATTTGCTATTTAATTTGAATAAAATAATAATTTTTTTATAGGGATGAAGTTGAATGATATTGAAATCTCATTTTAAACACCGCACACCAGCTGCAGTGTTGCACTCTGATGCCTGATGTTTAACGCAAGGCCGTGTAATTATCATGCTCTATTTGTGTGCATATGTGCTCTCCCGCAGCGCAATTGTGTGCTTATGTGTGCGTTAAATCAATTGGACCCCCATTAATTCAAGGCGCACTCCCATTTTTCATGTGTAGTTTATAATACTAACTACAATAATAATACATGTGCTGCTGTGCATGTAGCTGGGTGGGGGCTGCAGTCTCGTAGCATCTGGTTGGCTGCTGGGCTTGGTTTCCATGGTAATGTCTGTTTGAAAAAAAAAAAAAAAAAAAAAAAGCAATTCAGTACAAAAGATTTTCCAATGATGTGTAATCGTCCTCTGAACAGGAAGTGGCACTTTATCAGCGGTTAAACAACACGTACTGATAAATATGCTGTATATAAATATGATTGTGTTAGAGTCGCAGATATAAGTGGAAAATAATAAAGGGAGTGTGTTTTTTACCACCGGAAAGGAAGTAAAAAGGATTGTGTCAGTTCAGTTGATTGACACAACTGCTTTTCCTGCCAAGATTAGAATTGTTTTTTGTTTACATTTGAATTCTTATTGGCTCGTTCTCATGATAATAAATCCATATTTTTTTTCGTGTTACTTGGCTACATATCAAGCAGGAATGATTTGTTTTTTTATCTGCTTCAATAATGATCTCTCATGTGCTACCTTGTACGCGGTCCAAAGGTCATTATGTAAGAAATAGCGCCATCTTGTGGACAGAACTATGAACGCTTCTGATTTTGCCAACAAGGAGGGGAGAAATGACCGCTACGTTTTAAAGTAATTTTGGAGAAAACTAAGTAACGTTGTTGTTTAATGAATTGTTTCTACAAATTTACGCAAATATGAGAAAATTAGAATTCATATTTATGTTGCATATTGTAGGGCCACATCGTAAGTCTGAAAATAGGACATAACTCAGACCTCAAATGTGTGACTCATGTGTCAAAAATTCCAATTTAAACCCTGTTTTCTTGTGGTTTCTGTGAGCAAGTGTATACAATCCCACGCCCTTGAACGCAGCACGGACACAAGAGTGGCGCGTGTTGGTGGTTGACGCGCTCACAAGTCACTCTGCTTGCGGTCAGACTCGTCACTCACAAACCATCTTGTCGTCTTCTCTAGGTTAGTTTTGACATTTATTTTTGTTCCTTTGGCATAATTAGATTCAGATCTTTATTATCTTTGATGCGCTCATTTCATTTATTAAGTTGAAATTGCTGGGCCTAATATTTACATATTTTAACAAATGCAAAGTGAGAGAGGCTGATTCGTTTTCATGCAGGCGCACTTTGTCGAGATATACTATAATGTGATCATTTGAAAAGAAATGACTTCAATTCGCTTTCATTTATGTCACTTATGTTGGGTCTTTGAACCAACACCCCCCCCCCCCCCCTTCCCCCCTCCCTACCTGTTAAAGGCTTCTGCACCCGCAATGACCCCACCAAGCACCCCCACACAACCCACCTTTCCTCTAAACTTCAAAAAGCTACGCTGCTTTGATGGTCATGAAAGTAAAGGTCTCCGGCACGCTGGCACGCTGACACTTGACCTTCGCGCGTGGAGCAGCCACGGGTGGGCACGCCGTAAACAGCTCCCAGTAAATATCAATCTTATGCATTAAAGGCTGATTTCGAGTCCTGTGTTAAAAAGCCCCCCCATTGACAGCTAATGGAAGCCTTCTTTAACATTTCAAAAAAAAAAGACGGAAAAGCCACGCTTCAGGACAAAACGTACAAACGTTTGTAAGTGTTAAGTCGGCATGTCACAGGAGAGGAAATGAGATGACGTCGACAGGAAATTGCACTACGAGTCGAGTGGGAGGACGTTCAACGTATAGGAAAGTTGATATTGTCGCGAACGAGGCCTACTTCCTGGATGATTGCTAATTAGCCTTTTTTAGCTTCCCATCGTGCTGTTGGATTAGATATGCACAAATGGACATATCTCACTTTCCTTTTTTTGCCATGAACACGCACAAAATTTGAGCCCTCCCTAAAAACCTGTGAGTTATTTTCAGCCCCCTCCAAAAAAAAAATAGTAATTCAAACTGTACAATAAATACCTAATATATCCATAAACTATTATCCCAAATTGAATTTATTAAAAAAAATAATTGTTTTACAGATGATGAGATGTAAAAAAATCAAATAAAATAAAAGTCACCAGATTACGAACTCTCAGTAGTAACTTAAGGCTAAATTTAACTTCCCTAACATACATCTCTCATTCACACATACTTTCTTGACACCAATTACTTTTTCCATATTAGCCAGGGCTTTGTCGGCATCTTGTGGCTCAATCAATATATATATATATATATATATATATTTATTTATTTATTTATTTATATATATATATATATATATATTTATTTGTTTATTTATTTATTTATTTATTTATATATATATATATATATATATATATATATATATATATATATATATATATATATATATATATATATATATATATATATATATATATATATATATATATATATATATATATTTATTTATTTATATATATATATATATATATTTATTTATTTATATATATATATTAAGAAAAAGCTGTCACTTTTCACACTCACATAACCACGTAAACCGGGACATTTCCGTCCACGTTTACCTTCCTTAAAGGCGTCCCAATACTTATGCCTACACATATGAATGTTCCTGATGTACGTTTAGGATTTCATCTCTATTAATAGTGCCGCGCACGCACACGCAGGCCTCAAATATCACAAGTGGCACTGGTGAGTTCCTTACTGTTAATTTGGTCACTAAAGGGGACATTGTTTTGTTGACGGCTGCCGTCAAGAAAAAAAAAAGGGGGACTAAAATGAATAATATGTTACTCACTGCCAGTAGAACAAGAAGTAAAGATAGCTAGCCTTAAAAAAAAAAAATAATATTTTTTTAAGTCAATTTTCTGTAGTGTAGAAATATCTTGGCATACAAATATTCTGCCTTGATTTGAGATATTGGCTGGATTTGACTTTTTTTTTGCAGCGTGCTAATGCTTCTGCCTCAGATGTCTGCTGTGATGTCACATCTCCTTTCTCCTCCTCTCGTAGGTCCTCTGGAGGCCAACCTCCTCCTCCTCCTCCTCCTCCTCCTTCTCCGCCGATCTCTCTCTCTCGCATGAACCAGGGCAGCTCGCCGTCCGTTCCGTCGAGGGAAGCCAACACGTCTCCAAACGCGGACGGGCTTGCCGCCATGTCGCCCTTCCTGCGCATCGGCTTCTCCAACTTTGAGATGGACCCGGGCCTGGAGTACCACGAGGAGGTGCTCAACCCTTATTGCGCTGTTTACATGAAGGAGGCCGTCGATACAGGTGGGACTCGGCTAAATATGACTTCGCCTCGTTAGCTGCTCGGATTAATGTGTCGTCGTCAATTGTTGCAATATTAACATTGCAGATGCTCAAGAAGCCTGAAATCACTTTCATTCAAATGATATCATCAGAATTTGTAACAAATTTGTATCAAATTTGTATCAAATTTGTAACAAATTTGTAACACATTTGTAACAAATTTGTAACAAATTTGTAACACATTTGTAACAAATTAGTAACAAATTAGTAACAAATTAGTAACAAATTTGTAACAAATTTGTAACACATTTGTAACAAATTTGTAACACATTTGTAACACATTTGTAACAAATTTGTAACACATTAGTAATAAGTAATAATACTCCTCATTGGTCCGTATTTGCATATATTTAAGTGCAACACACATTTGAAAACACAATAAGTAGATAAAACAGTAAGAGATCTGACTTATTTCAAAACGTGAACTAAATAAGCTGTTACTGTATATACAACTTCATTAATTTTTTTAATGTATTGTTTATGCATGTAACGCCTTCCTACTTTTTTTTTAATGAATATATTACAAAGCACATTCCAAGCAAGGAGGACTTTCCCAGAGGCTCAAATTCAAAGCTTCTGCTAATTAGGTTTTGATAAACAAAAAGACGAAAACGTAAAAAGATTGCTCTCGTCACGCGTGTTAGCTTTCGGCTGTTTTGAATGTTTTGCAAGGATTTTCATCATCATGCAAAGTTAAAGGCGGCTGCTGTTGCCATGGCGATTTATTGAAATGCTGCCTCTGAGCATCAGGTTGTTAATGAAGAACACTTTATTATTTCGACCTGTTTTTAAGTCTGCTTCTTTAATGTAGCCTACGAAGCATTTTCATCATCAACAATCCAGTCCTGTTTGTTGACGTTCATCTTTAGAATATCTTTTTGTAGGAAATGTCATTCGATTGTGCTGGTGTAACTCACGAGTGCCCCGTATATGCTCATGCAGCGACACAGTAAACTTGCCTGCAACAAAAGGGAAGAAAAAAAAAAAATCTCCCTTTTTCTGAGAAAAGCACAGGAAGTGATACGGCGACACCCGAGTGCGACGTCACCTGCTCGCAAAAAGTGACGGCGCTTGCGTTTGCACTCTGGCACAGATGGCAGACAGACGATGAGCCGATGACGGCCGCCACTTTGGGGAGTCGAAAAAGCTTAGCGGGCTTTATTGTGCGGGGCATGCGGGAATTACGCAAGTGGATATTTGCCACGTTATTATAACGCATGGGGGAAAATAACAACAACAAAAAAACGGCAGATGTCAACGAGAGCCGATAATCGCGCGGATATAGTGGCGAGAAGGTCAATGCTTTTGACGGCTTGGCAACCAGGAGCACATGAGCCTGTTTGTTTGGGTCGCAAATTCACAATGTGGACAGTAACAGAATTCGCCCTCTTTTTGTGGGAATCATCAAAAATTGTCACTGGGTTTATTGATTATACTTAAAAAGAAATTGCAACAGCGCTGAGTTCAAATGCTTCAAGAACAACAGAAACAAGCCATAAAATGACTGATTCCCTCCGACCAGGGGATCAGGAGCCGACACCGAATATCGGACGAGGCCATCCGAGATTGTCTGTCTACATGTGCTGCTGCACCGTTTGTGTCAAACACCCATTGCTAATTGTCATGAATGCTGGTTTTGCTAGCCTGCATTTTGCATCGTGCGACTTTCTTAAACCTCGCGATCTGCCAAACTGCAGCTTGTCGCGAAGTTGATCTCGCACTTTGTATCGCATATCAGTCGTTTCTTTCTCGCCCCCTCCCTGCAGAAAAGGGCCAGGTGTTCAAGCAGAAGAAGCCCACCATGTACCCCCCGTGGAGCACCACGTTCGACGCGCACGTGCACCGCGGACGCGTCATGCACGTGATGGTGAAGGACCGCACGGCCGAGCTCAAGTCGGAGGCCACCGTGGCGCTGGACTCGCTGGCCGCGCGCTGCAAGAAGGAGAGCGGCAAGCTGGAGATGTGGGTGCGTGTGCGTGTGCGCGCGCGTGCGTGCAAATCCGCTCGAGGTCACCACTTGACACTTTCAAACTTCACGCACATCATCATCCCTTTTATGAGCAACGTCGCCATCTGTTAGAGCTCGGCTTTGCTCACAGCCGACTTGAAGCGCGGCTACAATTCGTTACAGCTGCTCACTTTACGGGAAAAACATCCAAATTGAAGTGTTACCCCAAAACTTGAAGATTCTGGGACAACTCAGAGCTCAAAGTGAACCTATGGTTCGGTTACTCATTAAGAGCTGTGTCCCATTACTTTTGTTCTTATAGAGTAGGGGTAGGCAAACTTTTATTTTGATTTCTTTATCATGAAAATATTTGTTGGGATGGATAGGAACGCGCACCCCTAACCCTAACGAGAAAACTTTGTTGTTCTAATGAGAAACATTGTCATTACGAGAAAGTTTCTCATAATCAGAAACTTTCTCATTATGAGAAACTTTCTCATCCTAATGAGAAAAAAAATGAAATATCTTTCTCATTAGGATGAGAGTTTTTTTTAATAAAATAAAAAAAAGAAAAAATAAACAAATAAAAAATTGAAAAATTGAAAAATTGAAATTTTTTAAAAATTTTAAAAATTTAAAAATTTAAAAATTTAAAAATTTAAAAATTTAAAAATTTAAAAATTTAAAAATTTAAAAATTTACAAATTTAAAAATTTAAAAATTTAAAAATTTAAAAATTTAAAAATTTAAAAATTTAAAATTTTAAAAAGGGGAAAAAAAGAAAAAAAAGGATGACAGTAATTTCTCGTTCTCATGATAAATCTCATTGGGACGCGAACGTACGCTACTCAGCCTAACAAGATACTTTCTCATCCTACTGAGAAGGAAATGAAATATGTTTCTCATTAGGATGAGAAAACTTTCTCGTTCTAATGAGAAAAAAATTAAATATGGTTCTCATTAGGATGAGAAAACGTTCTCGTTCTAATGAGAAAAAAAAATTAAATATGGTTCTCATTAGGATGAGAAAACGTTCTCGTTCTAATGAGAAAAAAATTAAATATGGTTCTCATTAGGATGAGAAAACGTTCTCGTTCTAATGAGAACTTTCCTTATTATGGCGCAAAAGTTTCTCATTAGGATGAGAGACTTTCTCATCCAAATGAGATTTTTTTTTAAATATATATGTTTCTCATTAGAATGAAAAAACAATTCTCTCATTAAGACGCGAAAGTTTATCGTTAGGATGAGAAAGTGGGCCATGTCACTTTAAGGGCTCCATTAAAAAAAAATCATAGAAATGTAAAAAAATAAAATAAAATAAAAATGTTTTTGTAGCTGGGTGGGGTTATTTGAGTTCAAACGAATTGTTGAACCAATTTAAGATTAAACAGAGAATTGTTGACCAACTTAATAAAATTGCTTCAAGTGGTTAACACACAATTTGAATTACTGGTAAATTAATCTAAAGTGTTTAATGAATTCATAATAAATTTAACTTAATATCACTCTTTTTAGAGACCTCGCATACTTGCGGTTCGGCACCTTTTGGGGAGAGTGGGGTTGTTGTTTTTCATGGAAAACACATATTGGAGCTTTTATCAGTATTTGTCTAATTATTGAGGTTTACCAAAAGAGTTGGCCTCAAATGATCACTGGTGTTGTTTTCTTACTCAGTTGGACCTGAAGCCGCAGGGCCGCCTGCTCATGGAGGCCAGATATTACCTGGAGATAAGCGGTAAGTTATTTAACATGCAAACTCGCACAAATTATATTCATAAAAGTCAGAAATGGCACCGACTCCCAATTGTTTAAATAAATCCGGTTCCGCGGCATTCTTTCAATCTGAGAATAGAACATCCTGCAAGTGACGGGTCGAAGCGCCCCCTCGCGTCGCGGCGACCCTGTCCTTGTTAAGTGACGTCAAAATCATGTGACCAAATTTTCAGACGCGGCGAGCAATGCTGCTGGCGATTCCGAGCGCGAGGGTCTGTTTGCCCTCCATCATCGGCGTGGCGCCATCAAACAAGCCAAAATTCACGTGGTCAAGTGTCACGAGTTCAGCGCCACCTTCTTCCCGCAGCCCACCTTCTGCTCCGTCTGCAAAGAGTTTGTGTGGTGCGCCGCTCGCAACTTCGTTTTCATTCAATTTTTTCTTTTATTTCTTTCATCACTAATTGTTGATTTTGTTTTGGATTTTTTTTTTTTGGGCAGGGGTCTCAACAAGCAAGGGTACCAGTGCAGACGTGAGTGTCCTCCTATTTTGCCACCGGACATTTGGCGCGATTGCGTGGTCGGTCTTGACTGCTCTCTTTTTTGTGTGCGTCCTGCAGAGTGCAACGCGGCCATCCACAAGAAATGCATCGACAAGGTCATCGCCAAATGCACGGGTTCGGCCATCAACAGCAAGGAAACCATGGTAGCCAACACATCCGATGAGCTGGCCAAATCTTGGGGGCAACGGGAGACGACACCCGTCTGTCCTTCCGTCCTTCATCTGTAGGGATCTTAAGTATGCGCTAACTCGCGGCGGCTAATAATTGACGTGTTTTCAGATCCACAAGGAGCGCTTCAAGATCGACATGCCGCACAGGTTCAAAGTGTACAACTACAAGAGCCCCACCTTCTGTGAACACTGCGGGACCCTCCTGTGGGGGCTGGCCAAGCAGGGGCTCAAATGTGAGGGTGAGAGGGGACACTTTTATGCCGGCGTCAGCGCAGAAAGGTGCGTTTGGCTCCACACGCTTCACAACTGGTTTGCTTTCTGTCACTAGAATGTGGCATGAACGTCCACCACAAGTGCCAGAAGAAAGTGGCCAACCTGTGCGGGGTCAACCAGAAGCTGATGGCCGAAGCGCTGGCCATCATCGAGACCAAACAGCAGGTCAGGACCGGCCAGGTGAACTTCCTGCGACTCTTCCGCTCTCTCTGTATCAACATGCTGATGTCGCACCCGTCGCCCTCTAGGCCAGGAGCACCAAAGAAACGGACCTTGCGGGTCGGGAAGGTCCCGTTGGAGTCAACCAGCCCGGAATGATCCGGCCGAGTGCGCTGGAAATGGACTCGGCTGCCAGTAAAGGTACTGTTTTTAAATACGCTTGCTGTCCCGCAGGGGGCGCTCTTGAACGTGTAACTGTTACTCCGCAGAGCTGCAGGGTGTTTCCTGGGAGGGGCCAGCGGTCGCCGACAAGCCAGCGGTCGACGCATTGGAGGAGGAAGAAGAGCATCTTTACGATTTCCCTTCGCGGGAGCAGCCCAAGTTCTCCATTGATGACTTTGTCCTTCACAAGATGCTCGGCAAGGGCAGTTTTGGCAAGGTGATGATACTCATCGAAGACGGGAATAAAAAAAAAACTCGTCAAAGTAGCTCGCTGACATTTTTTTTTGCAGGTGTTTTTAGCTGAGCTGAAAAAGAGCGCTCAGTTTTTCGCCATCAAGGCTCTGAAGAAAGATGTGGTTCTGATGGACGATGACGTGGAGTGCACCATGGTGGAGAGGAGGGTCCTCTCTTTAGCCTGGGAAAACCCCTTCCTCACACACCTCCACTGCACTTTCCAGACCAAGGTAATTAATCCTTCTCCCCCCCCCCCACTCAAATTTGATCTGCTGTCTGGCAAAATCCAGTTCAGTCCACGTCTCCTCCCCTCCAGGAGAACCTGTTCTTTGTAATGGAGTATCTGAACGGAGGCGACCTGATGTTCCACATCCAGAACTGCCACAAGTTTGACCTGCACAGATCAACGTAGGCGCTCACGGCCCAGGTTGTCTTCTGGACACGGTCCCTCACACTTCTCTCGTCCTTCAGCTTCTACGCGGCCGAGATCGTCTGCGGCCTTCAGTTCTTGCACTCCAGAGGAATCATCTACAGGTGACAAAAGATATTGTAGATAGATAGATCGATTTTATTTCAATTATTTTATACTGTCTCGCCCTTTGTTTGCGAGTGCCTTTTTTTGGGAGCGTTGCGCATGTTGTACACGATTTGGCCACTTAGGGGCAGTGTGGTTCCGCACGTTCTGATACACTGTTAAGTTGTAGCCACAATAGAAAGTAGAATAAAAAAAGTCACGATCAAGTTATGCCAATAAGAGTTGTTTTTTGCTGCGTAGGAAGAGTATATGCCGGTGAGCAATGTTAACATGCTTCTCTGTAAACATTCCTGAAGCGTTTTTTTTGTATGATTAGCCGTTCCTTTGAGTGCAGCGAGTAGCATGCTAATTGGTGTTAGCGAGTCAATGGCACTTTCCATTGTGCGTTAGCCTTAAGCTAGCTACATTCGGGAAACAAGCTAAACAAAGAGTGTTTGCATTTACAGTGTGTAATTTTCTTCGTTTTGTGTGTTTAGATTTACAGTTAAACTCAACTGGAGGGTAATTAACGGCTTGATACTATAACAATAGTATTGTTAGTTTGAGTTTGGGGACTGATAAGAGTAAGGGAACACACTACAGGAAGTATATATATATATATATATATATATATATATATATATATATATATATATATATATATATATATATATATATATATATATATATATATATATATAAAACATTTATTGCTAGCTACATAGAGTAGCAGATGTGGTCCACACAGTTTTTGTGAAAGAAAAAGCACTTTCCTTACAATTCATTAATAAATGTTAAAACAAAAAACATATTTGTCAATCAAATCGTTTTGAATCGAAAATTTATTCTGAATCAAATCGAATTGTGAGACAGTCAACGATTCCCACCCCTGATAGATAGATACATAGATAGATATAGCTAGATACTTTATTCAACCCATAATATTCACACAATTTACAATCGATAAAGTACAAAAACAGAAGATTAAAATGTTGGTTAGTGATACAATGTATACTAATCAATCTTAAGTAAGTATGCTACGGGTAATCTGTGCACAAAGTCATTTCTTTCCTGCTGTGTGCGCAGGGATCTGAAGCTGGACAATGTGCTGCTGGACTCGGAAGGCCACATCAAGATTGCAGACTTTGGGATGTGCAAGGAGAAGATGTTGGAGGAGGCCAGGACGTCCACTTTCTGCGGGACGCCGGACTACATCGCTCCCGAGGTAATCTCTGTTTCAATTTTGCAAATTTTGAGATACAGCCTGGTAAAGCTAAAAAAAAAAAAAAAACAGGAAGTCGGAGTAACCGACTATTGAATTCCACATGATTTATGATGAAAACTCAGATACTGCTGGGCCAAAAGTATAACAGCTCGGTGGACTGGTGGTCGTTCGGCGTGCTGCTGTACGAGATGCTCATCGGTCAGTCTCCCTTCTACGGCCGAGACGAGGAGGAGCTCTTTCAGTCCATACGCACCGACAACCCGGCATACCCCCGCTGGCTGACCCGGGACACCAAGGACATCCTGATCAAGGTCGGACTCCGACGTGGGTTTGTCCTTAATGCGTCTGTTCCTCAATGCTGCCATTGTCCTGCAGCTGTTCGTCAGGGAGCCAGAGGAGCGGCTGGGAGTGAAGGCAAACATCAGGCTGCACAGCTTCTTCGCCGCCACCGACTGGAAGGCCCTTGAGCAGCGGAAGGTGGTGCCGCCTTTCAAGCCAACCTTGGTAAGTTCCAGTTTGCGGTACTTAGTTAACGCAATGATTCCCAACCACATTTGTGTTTATTTACAATTGCTACAGATTAATGTATCTTTGGTCATCTGAGAGGAAAAACAATTCAACATTCTTCCACTAGATGGCAGAAGGTGACCTGTTGCCATTCACCCAATAGAAATAAGAGCTTTGTGTTGACCTAAACAGGCCCAGATTTCACACTAAGGAAGTAAATTTGTGAGTAAATTGAGACGAGTTTTAACGTGGTCTCCAACTTGACCGTCTCTGCGCTTGCAGACTTCCCCCAGCGACTGCAGCAATTTTGACAAAGAGTTCATCAATGAGAAGCCACGCCTGTCGTGCGCCGACCGCGCGCTCATGAACAGCGTGGACCAGACCATGTTCCGGAACTTCTCCTTTGTCAATCCTGGCATGGCTCATGTGACAGCGCGCTGATCTCTCCCCGCCGACCAATCAAGACTTGAAAGTGGTCCATTTTGGGACAAAAACACAGCAGACGTTTAGCCAAGTAAGACAAAACGGACAATGTCGCACAAATAAGTCCCCGTTGTCGATACATCTTCTAATGTCATTAAGTGTAGCTAGCTGTTCAGACCTCGTGCATAACGTTTGTTCTCATCGGGATGCTTGAATATGCAACAGTCTCAAAGATGGACTGTGGGCTTTTCAATAATCTTCTCATTGTTGTAATTTTAATGTCAGTGACTTCCGTTTACATTTCAATTACCTCAGAAATGTTGATGGCACTTGCCTTGTTCTGGGTATAATAAAAAAACATGATGTCTATGACGTGTTTGCGGCAATTTCCCTCAGCCTCAACTTTTTTACTGATATTTAATACTGAAAAGCAAACTGGCGTGGAGAAGAGGCGCCCTAGCCAGGATAACACCAGAAAAGTCAAAGTGAGTATTCAGAAGAGCTGTCGAAACTCAAAAAGAAGCAGAATCCCATCAACTTTTGTGTAACTAATCTGTTTACTATATCATTTTTTTTCCCCAGTGGCCAAAGTGCAGCTGTCATCAGTAACATGAGGCTCCATGAACCGTAAGTAGGACAACTGCTTTTTATATGTTGTTTCAATAGGGGGCGCCAGAGTACAATATACAAGCGCAAATGTACAGTATACAGTTGAAGAGTTCAAACGTCAAAATCAATCAATGTTACTTTTCTCTTCCTCTGAACTCTGAAGGGAATCAATGTTAAGTGTCAACGTTATATTATTTCATACTTAGTATTAAAAAAAAAAGCAGAATGCCAGTTCAGTCTAATTTTATAGTTCTGTGTACCGTTTTCAACTAAATTATTAAATTTGAGTTGACTGGTTGCTCTTTGAAAATACTTTTTAGTAAAATATTTCATTCAAATTAGCCTCTTAGTTGCATAATACATAACTTAAAATTCCCTAAATAAAACTTACAAAGAAACTCATTTTACCCATTTCACATAATGTGGAGTTTCTTTTTTTTAAATATTACTTTTCAAATAGCCATGGCAGGTTAGTAGATAACTGGAAAAAATTAATGACAAATTTCAGCCTGAAATGTATCACCTCGTCTGTAAATGTTAGCCTACTTGTTGGAGACATTTTGAATTATTTAGCTCAAAGCTGTCAAACAATTTCAGCATTTTCTTTCTTCCAGGACTGTTTGGTTAAGCAGAATAAATGAATATTTAAATAATAAAGAACTCTGTATAACTCTCTTGATGAGTAAAAGCTCACAATATAGCAATCATGATTTAAATTAAAATATGTTTTTGTGTACAATTATGCTGTGTTGTAACTTGTTTTATTTAATTTTTAAATATATGTTCTAAAGTTTAAAAAACAACATTTCATTCATAATAGCTCTAAACCGGTTTGTCTATTTAATTTTTTTTATACTGCATTCAAACCAGACAAAAAAAAGATTCTGAAATTGAAACATGTGAACATGAACTTCCATCTTTCGTTTATTTGCGTTTACATTCCTTGTAGTGTTGAACAGTCGCGATGCACGCATGCGCATTTTGGTTTCTTGGTGCGTCTCAAACAGAAACTTTCGGTTGTTCTATCTTCTTGGCATAGAAACAAGCGGATGGCTTCGGTGCGGTGGGCAAAGTGTGGTCGCAGTGACGCTTCAGTTCTTGTCAGTGGGACGGTCCAATCCGCGTGGACCTGCATAGGCAAGGGAACAATTCTTTGTGAGCTTTTCTTAGCCAAGCGATTTCCAGGAGGCAACGCGGTGTGACTGACTGGTGGGAAAAGTTCTCAGCGCCTCCTGGTGGTGCCGGCGGCGCTGCTACAGTTGCGGCTCATCTGGGGGAAGCAGACGGCGGGCGTCCTGGACGTGGGACCGTACAGGCCCAGGTTTCGGGCGGCTGCCGACTTCCTGGGCAGCTTGACGCACGGGAACGGCGAGAAGACTTGCGGCTTTGCCACGGAGGAGAACGACGGCATGGACGGGGAGGCGGGAATGTAAGAGCGGGACGAGGACCCGATGGAGGAGAGGGACGGCGTGGACGGGGAGGACGTTTTGTAGAATCCTTGGACGGGTGTGGAGGAAGCGGTGTGGCGAGTGGAGCTTTGCGGCGGCGTGGAGGGCGGCGTGGGCGAGGACGACGGCTCGGCGGATGTTAACGTGGAAACCGGAGAAGGTGACGGACTCAGAGTGGAAGGCGCAGAAGATGTGAGGCGGGCGTCTGCGTGAGGTGGCGTGATGGCGGAGAATTGTCGCTCGGCGCCCTCGCTGCTTGACGAGTCGTCCTGCGGGACTGAAGATGGAAGAGGGGCAAGCTGGGTATCCAAAATCACATTTTGAGGTTTGTCCTCCAGGTCCATGGAGCCCAGCCTCGCGTCCACCTCTGTGGAAACCTTCTCCGCGGCGTCCTCACACTCGCAGGAGACGCTCTCCTCGGCAACACCGTCACCCACTCGGTCTTCCGTTTTCCCGTTCTCCTGATCAACATCCTCGGAATCTCCGAAGCCCAGCTCGGCTCGAGCCCGGGCGACGTTCCTGCGATGAGCTCGTACGTTAGCCCGCCAAGGTGACCCCGCGCCTCCTCCGGAGCTCGCCGAAGACACGCTGCCGTCGGAGGGCCGTGAGCCGCACCGCTGCCTGGCCGGAGAGCCCCGAGCGTGGGATGAAGCGACGGGACGGACGCCTGGTCCGGTATAAGGGATGTTGCCGGAAGCGCCGCGGGGTTTCCGACCCAGAAGTAGATGATTGATGACGGTGCTGGAAGGGTTGAGTTGGGACGGCAGGACGCGGGTGGACGGACATTTGTCTGGAAGATTGTGAGGAGTGAGAAATTCAAGTAAGAGTATGGCGCTAATTCTTCTTAGAATACTCACAAAAAGTCAACCCAATTTTTTTTATTTTGACAATAATATGTTCTATGCAGCCCCGAAAACGGTAATATTGCGTTAATGGAATAGGAGTTAAGTAGCAAAATCCACTCAGAAGGCGGCCATTTTTCCCACTTGCTGTCGAGTAAAAATGACATCACAGTTGCTCATGTCTCGGGTAACAACCAATCACAGCTCAGCTTTAAAAAAATAAATAAATAAAAATAAAAAGAAGTGAGCTGTGATGTCATCTTAAGTAAACAACAAGTGGCAAAATGGCCGCCCCCTGAGATGGATAAAAACGGATGGATTTTGCTGCATACCTCATTTTCCACAAACGTAATATTAATCAGAATGTCGTGTTTCGACTAGTGAGGTCACATATAACATATTATTATTTTGGGTTGACTTCCCCTCTAATGGATCGAGACGTTTCTTTAACAGGAAGTGGCCACAGAATGCCATCAGCCAATTGCAACAAGAGTTACAGAAAGAGTAGACGAATCACAGGAAGTTGACATCATTAAGTTCACCTGTAAAATGCATTTGAGGTTGATCCTGAAATTTCACCCAAAAGCTGAATAGTGCAAAAATGTTTGCGATTCACGTACGTCTAGTAGCAGAGCAAGGCTGGTTAATGGAGAACCGTGTGAAAGCGCATTCATTCAAGGGACTAACCACGTTAGTGATCAGCAGTGAGAGCAGATGGAGAAAAGTCGACCTAGTGATCGCAATTACAGTGCAAAAACTCAAAAGCTGACCAAGATTTTATATCCCAAAGTAAAAAATATGCCAAGGTATTACTTCTAAGCAAGCAGGTTTTGTGCAGGAGCAAGTTAAATTTTCTTGTTCTATTGGCAGATCATTTAATTAAATCAAGTAATAGCAGTCATTTCAGGTTTTGCAGTGTAACGTACGGCGGACCAAAAATACCAAAATAAAAAATAATAATAAAAGTGAAAATAAAAATTAGGATATAAAAATATAATTCAAAAATTAAATACAAAAAATATATATATAAATGGAAAAAGGTATAAAAAAAAATTATATTCACTTTTATTTATTTATTTATTTTTTTATTCAGAATTTTTGGTCCTCCATCGTAAGCCGTCATTAAAGCCCTTTGATTAAGACCACAGCCCCGAGTTTGCCGTTAATACCGTCACTTTGATGGCAGCCGTCGCCGTGGCTGCGTTTGCTCTGCAGAAATCCAGGACTTGTGCTCATGTGGGCTCCTACAAGTCAAAATGTGGCGTCAAATCCCCTCTTTTACCCCCCCCCCCTCCACCGTCCCTCTGGCCCACCTGTGCGTATGCAAAGCTGCATGGCCTGCTGCTGCTGCCGCCTCTTGATGCGAGCGTACTGCTTCTTGAGCGCGTGGATGTCGGTGCTCATGCGCTCCATCATCATGCTGTTGATGGCCGCCTGGTGTTCCGCCCTGGCTCCTCCCCCCACCGCGCCCGGACTCAACTCGGCTATGTTGCCCTGCTCGGCTCGCTGGTCTGGATACAAACGGCATTCCCTTGTTATCTTGTCATTATCATGTTTTCAGATTTAAAAAAAAAAAAAAAAAGGGAGGTTTGCGTGTTGACCCCGCCTGACCTTTCAGGTGCTTGTGGTATCGCTGTATCTCCGGCGCCAGCAGCCCCCCGAGCGGCCCCAAACAGCCGAGCGCCGACATCACCGCGTCTTCGTCGACCGCTTCCGCCGTCTCGTCGTCGCTCTCCCAGCCGCTGCCGACGACGACACACAAAAAGCCGTCACCAGAAGGCCTAAGTGGCGCGTGCTCGAGCGCTTTTTGCCCCTCCCACCTTCCGTTGGGCTTGACTGAGGTCGGGAAGGGCGTGATGTTGTACGTGTACTTCTCCCTCAGCTCGGCCAGCTGAGGGAACGGAAACGCCGCCATGCCGTAAACCTCCTGAAAGACATTTCCGCCTTGCTCTTTCAAATGTTACGTATTTGCAGTTTATTTCTCACCTGTATGAGGTCAGGAGGATCGATGAGGTTGTGGTCCAGCATCTCCTGAGTCAGACCACCCATCGTGCTGTAGAACTCGTCGGCCGTCTGGCAATAAAAAATCCTCCTGGAAGGAAACAAAACGGAATTGGGAATTTCTGTTGAGGGACTCGAAGGTGGACCCTGGCCAAAAGCCGCACTCACTCTCCGAGCCTCTCCCAGATGGCGAGGGCGACGCGGAACAGCACCTCGGAGCCCTCGAAGAATACCGAGTCCCAAATCTTGAGCACGGTGTGCGCCGGCAAGCACGTGGCGAACATGGTGAGGAACCACTGCATGGTGAACACGTTGGTCAGCGGCGGCTCGTAGCTGCCTGGCGGACGCCACATTGACGGGATATTTTGGCTTGCAACACAAAGCGAAACCAAAATTGTACATTGTGAGATGATGTCATACCTCCCGCCTCCTTATTGGCCGCCTTCTGGAGGTGGTGCAGGTGTTGGGACAGGCGGGGAAGCTTGACGCGCAGCAGGTCTCGGAACACCGCCATGTCCACTGATGGAGACAATATGCCGGTCATGTGACACACAAAACGAAAGTTCGTGCGGGGGAAGAAAAAAAGCTCTCTGTGTGTGTGCGTGTACCTGACAGTGCGCGGAGGTTGTTGGCAAAATAGCTCTCAGGCAGCACTTTGTCAATCAGGTAGATCATGACCTGCAGATGACATCATCATCACAAATGTGTGCCGATCTCATCATTGGACGTCAATCATGAGGTCGGCGTCAAGGTCACCTTCAGCGCGTCGCTCTCGTCACCCTGCGTCACCACCAGGATGAGCGCAGCCAGCACGTTGAACCCTTGGCAGTAGCCCACCGCTTTGTTCCAGCGGGCGTACGCCAGCAGAACCCGCTTCAGGACCACCCTGTCTTGCTCCCCCTCCTGGCCGCAGTAAGAACTGCAGCCTGTCCTGTGCAGGTCCTGGAAGGTGAGATGTGTAAATACTTCAAGTATGTTGGGTATTTTTCTGAGGACTCTTTACTAAAAAAAAAAAAAAAAAAAAAGCGTTTTGAGTACTTTTACCACCTGTGATCATCGAGGACCTGAACCTATCGCCGCCGTGATTACCTTGACGATCTGGATGCCTAGCGAGTCGTCGTCTGGATTGCTGCGCTCATTGAAGGCGAAACGGAGGGTCTTGTCCCAGTCGATGGAGATGCTGTGGAGGTATTGGTCAGCTAGCGTCAGCCACACCTACGCGCGCGCACACACACACACACACACACACACACACACACACACAGTGGTGAGTGGTTTACATGTTTATGTCAATAGTGTGACGCATGGTGGGATTTGTGACTCACCCTCTTCCTCCATTCTTTGGGAATGCCAGTCGGAAGTCTGGCCACAGCTTTAAGGGCGTCATACCACTGCAGCACACAAAACACGACACCCTAAAAAGTCTGACTGGGATAAACATATTTATAAAATAAATAACTTAGTAACCTGTATGTAAAAACTTAGCTGTGCAGTTTGGTATATTAGGTTGATGTAATCAAATTTATGAATTGCATTTTAATCACTTAATTGTATTGCAGCTGAAAATCACAGTATAGAAATCGGTTACATTTGATCAGTTAAATCAACAATATTTGGAAAATTAATAAATTGTTTATGAACGTCATCTATATTACCTAGATACCTAGTAAATATCCCTGTAAAATTTTGTTTTAGTCAACATTTGCTATAAATTCAAAATATTTCAACCAATGATTTTATTTACAGCGATGTCTAGATTTACTTAATTAAATAGTTCTTAATTAAAATTGAAGTGGACTTAAATCTAAATGAAGTCACTTTGTTGCCTTTTTTATTTATTTATCTTGGCAGACAAAGATGAGAAAAGTTCAAATACGAATGGCAAATTTGCTGTGTTTTCTCTTGATTTTTGTAAACAAACCAAAATGGTTTGAACAATCACACTCTTAAAGTTAATGTATGTTTATGGGATGTTTGTGAGCGTTTTGACCTGCTGGAATCCATTCTTCCCAACAGAAGGTTCAATGGTGAACTTCAGTCTTGTGTCCACTCCTGCCAGCACAAACAAATCCCAGGGAAAGTTAGAGAGGGAAATGAAATGCATTGCTTTACTTACAGCATGCGCATATGTAAATGTTTCTTTAACATGTTCAGAAAAAAACACACATTTTAAAACCAATACAAATAAACTGATAACGCGGATTTAAAGTGTAAATATAAAACAAATGCTGTTGGCCTGTTTGCGCATGCGCAAATAACCCGGAAATGTCGCTGTCCCTTTGCGTCGCGGTGCTAAATTTAAATTAACATTGAAATCTAACCCGAATCACGAAATTTCACAAGGACTAATATTTAAAAATGCGGGAATGAAAATGTAGATAAGGTTCCGCTCCAACGACGATCATTTTCAAGCTTTTGTTTCGCCCTCATGATGAAATCTAAAAGTGGGACAACCTGCTTGATTAGTCTCGTCCGCGTCGTCCTCGATATTGTCCGCCATTCCCCGTTTTATTCCCAGAGCTGTCTTTCTTGTTGACTTATTTGTTTCCCTATGCTTACTCGGAGCTTTTGGAGAGGATTAACTAAAGCGAAATCCACGCCCACTTCGGTTGTCAATCACGCGCAGATTAACGCCACTCAGCGGCCATAACATTAGGTACACCAGCACATGTAATTTGCTTAAATTTCGACAAAAAAACAACAACCCACCTTTGTGGTGAAATAGGGCGTAGAGAATGAATTATTTTTTTTTTTGAGTAAAAAACTATACAGGTAGGCTATAGTGATTTAAAAAAAAAAAAAAAAAATCAATGTATGTATTCTGTACAGGTGCATATATGATTCGCTATGCTTGTCTTCGGTGACCTCACGGCATCATTGACTACCGGTAATAATGGCCGTCGTGCACGTCACCTGGCTCGAGCGTGCACAGCAGCCTGGGCGCGCTCCTCGAGATGCTGTTGCGTTTCCTCAGCACGCTGCTGATGATGTTGCCGACCCCGCCCGATGCCTGCTGCCGCTGCCGGCCGGCCGCCCGAGGCCTCCTGCCGGCCAGGGAGACGGCGGAGGCGCCGCCGAAGCGCTCCTGCCGCATGGTCCGAGGTACAGCTAGCTCATGATGTTATAAGCGTCGACTCGATCTCACGTCCGCAAAATAGATAAATAAATGTTGTTGTTTTAGATCCCCGAGCGTCCGGTGAGGAACAGCGAATTAAGGCTTAAATTGAGGAGTGCTACTATACCGCTACGGATGATGCTCAACAACGCTTCCTCCTCCTCCTCCTCCTCCTCCTTTTTTTTTTTTTTTTTTTTGGGGCACGTCATCGGGAGGAGGTGCAAGGATGCATGCAGGAAAGAGGAGGAGGAGGAAAAGCACCTTCAGGGTGAGCTCATTCCAGGGTTATTATAGTTTTGGAATTAATCATTTTAGTTAGTTTTTATTTCGTTTTGAGTTTTTTTTAAATTTAATTTAGTTAGTTTTAATTAGTTTTCAGGGTGGTTCTGTTTTAGTTTTAGGTATTTCATAAATGCTTAGTTTTAGTTGTTTTTTTTAAGTGTGTATTGTGAGCAATATTTTAAAAAACTCCATGGGAGCAACGTCATCTGAAGGTGCTTTTCTATTGGCTGCTGCTAGACGACGTCACTTTTATTTGACACACTTTTAAATGTCCTTATTCCGGTTAATATCAAAATAAATCATCCCCAAAGGCTCATGAATTTAATTGATTACCAAAGATTAAAACAAAGGACATTTTTGCTATAATTATAGTTTTTTATCAAACATAAAATTTAGTTTCAGTTTTCGTTTTTAAAAAGCGTTTTCGTTTTTATTTTATTTCGTTAACGAAATCGTTTTTGGAATTTTTGTTTTTTTTGTTAGTTTAGTTAACTAAAATAACTTTGGCTCATTCCCATTTTTTTTTTTAAAGCACAGGTGTCAACGGTGCATGGTTTTGATCTTTCCCTCCTCCAACACACCTGATTCAAATGATCAGCTCATCGGCAATCTCTGCAAGAGCCCGATAACGATCTTGTTCATCAGTTACTTAATGATGAACGTCCGATTGGTTTTCATTTTCAGATAAGTGACATCACAGTAGCGATTTTGTCAGCTAAAACAGGAATGCCCCCCAAAGGCCCTCACTTTATCGTGGTTCGTCCCAATTAGATCCGCATCCTCTGTGTGGAACCCAAATACTTGGCTGACGAAGATGATTGTGATAAACGTTTCTTACGTCGTTTCTTGGAGACGGCTTGAAGGCAGGCGGTGATGATGTCGTAGTTCTTTTGCAGTTTGTGCATCAGTCGGTCTCGCCGCCTCAGCTGGCGAATCACCTTGGCCGACTGGACGCTCGTGCGGTGTTTGACCTCTTGGATGATGGCGCGTAGCTCTTGGGGCTCTGGAGGTGGGGGGGGGGGGGGAAATGCTGATAATACTGTCCAAAAGTCTTCCACAAGCTTTTTATAAATGATTTTTTAAATATACTCGTCAGTGGACTCTTTGCACAAATCCACTACTTCCTGAACTCAATACCACTCGTTCATTTCCTGTCTTTCATGAGTGGACAAGATGATTAATCCAGGTGTGCTTGACCTCAGTATGACGACAATGGCCAGACACACCCGGGTTAGTCAATTTGTCCACTGAAGAAAGACAGGAAACAAAGAGTTAATGCTGCATTTGAGGAAGGTTCGAAGTCGGACTGTCACACTTTTCGAAGCGTTTTAGGCAAACGTAAACAACAAAGTTGGCTGATTATCGATAAAGTGTTTGTTGTTGCGCAGTCAGTCCAAATCACGTTGGGTTACGTGAAGTTAGTTGCTTCCGATAACTAAATGTCATAATAAATAGACATACTGTAGAAATGTTTATAATTGCGTAAATGATGTTTTTCTATCCGCTATTGTCAAGTGATGTCAGAATGAAGCCAGTCAGTGATCTCGGGGTCTTTCATCTGACCCCCCCACCCTCCTCGTATGCAGCATCAGACTGCCATTTTGAGATGTCACCTATTTGTGACATAAGCTCGGAATTGTCAATTATTTTGTTACGTTTTTCAGTGCATGCACAATATCTTTATTATTTGCTTTGTGAATTGTATCACAATGCATTTGCATATTTAAAATGTGTGATCAACAGACTGTTAGAGTGCATGCATACTAATAGAAAAAAAAATATTGCAATAGTCTTTTTCTTTTATTTCCTTTATATTTGTTTGCGTTGCATGACAGTGTATTTTCCTTTGCACGTGACCTTAATTAGTTCCCCATTGAATAATGAGTGAATCATAACTGAGGCATGGGCATTCTCAAACGATCACATTTACAGAGGACAAGGGCAATAAGTTCTAAACTACAACTTATATAGTAAAAAAAAAAAAAGGTAGGTCAGTGCGCATTTCTTGTTGTCGCTCACCTTTGCGGGCCAAATAGTTGACCTGGTGTCTCCTGGTGTGTTTCTCCTGGAGCTCCTGCAGGAACCCGGAGCCGGCGTTGCAGCGGCCCTGGAAAGCATCCGGTCCGGACGCCTCGGTCGAGCTGTCCCAGCTGTCCACGTTCCTCCTGCCGCCGCTGTACGTGTCGTACAGCTCCACCAGCAGGCAGTCCACGATGGACGTCCTCGGGGTGGCCGCGTCGGGATCACTGTCATCGGTCCGAGGTGGGGAAAGCGGCGAGGGCGAGCGTGGTGGGGAGCCGGCGGGAGAGCTGCCCGGACTGATCCAGCGCTTGAACCCGGAGAAGTCGTCCTGCTGGGGGGCGTCCGAGCTGACCAAATCGTCCCATATGTCAACTCCCGAAAGTTGTCTGCTGTTGAACTGCACTTCAGACGCCATGGCTGACTGAGCACACAGGATTTTTTTTTTTTCGAACTACTTTGTGCACACAGACTTGAAGTTTCGCTCAAGTTGCGGGCTCGGTGGGAAGGAGATCGTGCATCGCTTGTTGCTCCGTGCGAACGTGCGAACGTGCAGGTAAGACGGGCCGAGCATCCGCGCACTTTTCACGCTTCCTTCCTTGCTTCCTTCCTTCCTCAATCTTAGACGCCCCACGTGATTGGCCGGCCCACTTTCGGCCAAACGAACTCTGCCAAAGTTGGGCTGGCAAGACAGGTGCGACAACTTTAAACGGCCAATCAGAGGCCAACTGCCAAAGGCACGAAAGCGACCAATCAGAGGCCAGATCCCCAAAAAACAGGAAAGCGACCATTCCGGTTTGCTTGCTGTGGCGGCGGCGGCCACGTTCTCGTCTCTGCCTTTAAATGGCGTACATATGATACGACACAAAATGCAAATGTAGTGATCCGACATTTTAAATACTTAAAATTAATCCACACATAACTATGGTAATACATTTGTAAACGGCGTGATAAAAGTCAAAAAGTGTTATAATTTAGCAGTTTATGCTAAACAACACATATGTTTTAAAGTTGTCATAATCATTATAACGTAAAAAACAGTAAATAAGTTAAAAGTAACTGTCGTGAGGTTTGAGTGAGCTCCTTGCAAGATTCCGTAGTACAAGAAAAGTCACGTGACTAGTAAACGCGCAAGCAAAGTAACAGCTGCCCACAGAAGCGCAGTTAATATAAAAAAGGCTTAACGTATGTAATATATAACCCATCCAAATATTTAATTGTAAATAACACCAGTATTGCAAGGAAGTTGTTACATTGGGTTACCTAATGAAGATATGTTCTTGAGAGTCTGCTCTTCGATTTTCCGTAGTTAAACATCACGTGATTAACCGCAAACACGGAAGTAGAGTAGCGAGAAGTGAAGCCAACGGTGGCCATCTTGCATTGCCACTTGCTAGACGCGCCTAACTTGAATACATTGGGTTTTCGCGGCGTT
Source organism: Leptonotus elevatus (assembly GCF_054856555.1). Lineage (NCBI taxonomy): Eukaryota > Metazoa > Chordata > Actinopteri > Syngnathiformes > Syngnathidae > Leptonotus > Leptonotus elevatus. The sequence goes on from NC_141255.1 coordinate 2,205,844, forward strand.
TTCACATTCTTGTGTGTCTCGCCGGCCCAAAATGGCACAATGTGTGGCATACGGTTTAACCAATAAGTCTGGGACAAGCATTACATGCACATTAAGTAAGAATGCTATGATAATTTTCCTCTCATAAAGTATATCTCAGATTGCCATTCAAAGATTTGGCTGCATCGTGTTGTCAGATCCATCAAAAATGAAATTAATGCAAACCCCATCAAAAAAAAAAAAAAGATTCACTGTGAAATGTAAATCTAACGTCTCATCACAGTTTATGATACTGATAAAACGCACTCTGAATTAGGGAAGTTCGATACCACTTTTTTTCAGATCGATATACCAGTACTCAATTCTTGAATAGTAACCAATACCGATACCAAAAGTACATAAAATTCCCCCCAAAAAACTGACAGATATTTTTTAAGAAAGACCCTAAAAATATAATGTTCCCTTAAAATTGCATGAAATTGATGGCAATTATATTCTTCTAATTTCTAGTTCCTGATCGTAAAACGGCAACAAGAGGACAGACGATACTGGTATCGGCCACCATCGTGAGTACCGATACTTAAAAAAAAAGAGGCTGGTATTGGCACCAAATGATGGTCTTTGCCAACAGTTAAAGGTGTATTCAAGGATCTTCTCAAAAAGTAGAAGCCAAACATCCGTTATAAACAGCTATTTTGTTTCTGAAAATAACTTTTAGATCTTTGCAGCATTGTTTTTTGTCCCGAGGCCTTGTCCGCCACATTTAAATAGAAGTTTGATTTGAATAAGCCAATGTTAGGAAAATCCTTAAATTACGAGTCACAACAAACATTTATTCATGTCAACAGGAAGTCATCAACATGCTTTATGATCGTTCAGTGTGATGTCATCAATAAATACTTTGATAGGCATCAAGAAAACATACAAAAACACAGGAAGTGAGCAAATTCTCCTTCAAAATAAGACCGCATCACAGTCTATTTACCTGAGACGGACGGATGCCCGTGACGCCAAGATGGAGGCCACAGGAATGCGTGCGCTTTGCATTGCGGGAAACAGCAGGACCGACCGACGCCAGCGCACACGTTGACATTTTGGTTGGGTTACTGCGGTGGTTCTCAAACTGGCTCTTCCGACTCCGAAGCTTCGGGGTGCGCAAAATCATTTGCGATAAATTATGTCGTATCATTAAAAAAAAAAAGTGCTGACGTACATCTCTTGTTTTTAGTGGAAACACACCTAATCCACTGCTTACTTGTTTTTTTTCTGCTTTTCACATTGTTTTAAAAAAAATTAAAAATCAAGTCAATTATTTGCTGCTTTTATTTGGAACTAGGGGTGCGAATTGCGTAGTACCTGGCGATTCGATCCGTATCACGATTCATAGGTCACGATTTGATGCCAATTAATCCCGATACAAATCTATAAATGGATTATTGCGATTTTTTTCCTTTTTCTTTTTGTACTCAAATTTAGAAAATACTTGTACATGTACACTGTGAGATTTGTATGAAAATTCATTTGTTTATCTGAAACTTCAGGCTTATAACTGAGCTATTGTTTCTGTTTCATGTTTGAACAGCCCTGAAATAAATAATTAAAAATTAATAGAACATTCATTCAATGCTAAAGTGTGAACCCTAAGTAAGACATTTTGTTGAATATTTCCATAAAAAATGGATGTTTAAAAATCGATTCGGCCGCATTTAAAATCGATTTGAGAATTGTGCACTGTAAGATCGCGATATATTGCCGAATCGATTTTTTTAACACCCCTATTTCGATTCGGCCGCATTTAAAATCGATTTGAGAATTGTGCACTGTAAGATCGCGATATATTACTGAATCGATTTTTTTAACACCCCTATTTGGAACCTTTTTGTTTTTTGTGGACACCTCTCTTATGTGGTAAAAAATGGTAAAAAGCTTGAGAACCACCCGTTTAAGCCCCCAGGAAGAAGCAGAAAAGCACCTTTCAGGATGAACGCGTAAAAGTGGCGCACCGGCCCACTATGTGACGCGCTACACGTTGTAGAAGTAGTCAGCCAGGTAGTCCTTGAGCCTGTTGGGCAGCGGCAGGTCGCGAACGCACCGTGCACTCCTGTTGATGGCTACGCGGCTCAGGTGTTGCAACGGCGGCACGGCGGCGTAGGCGGGTCGGGTGAGGAGTAGGGGGACCGTCCCGTTGGGTGGCGCGGAGGCGGCGGCGGTCCGCGAAAGCTGGACGTAGTGCTCCACCAGGCGCACCACGCTGTCGAACTGTTGGAGTTTAGGCCTGACCGGGACCACCGAGTCCAACTTGAACTTGGCGCCGTCGTAGAGGATGCGCAGGTTGGTGGGGCCCGCCGACGTCACAGCGGAGATGGTGAACAGGAAGTCCCTCTGCGAGCTGTCCCGCACCAGGAAGGTTCCCTCCGAAGCGTCCCGGAGGACATCTTTGGCCTCGTTGGCCGTCAGCGTGCCCCAGTACCAGCCTGTGCGCAAACACGTTAAAATAAAACAATGTCAAGGCACTTTATTGGGCTGAGTTGAAGAGTTTGATTTGCGCGTGCCAGCGTGCTTGAGACGGACCTGCGTTCTTGAGCTCCTTCATGGCCAAGGCCACACGCCTCTGCTCAGGGTCCGCCGGGGGGGCGCTCTCGATGGTGTCTGGAGACTCGGACGACTGACAGGTCATTGACAGACGCGTCCAATCGTCAGCGCCGAGGACCAGAACGCCTCTGGGAACCATCACCAGTATTGTGATTATTATTAGTGGTTACGATGACTTCCCAAAGTGATTGACAGAACTTAAGAAAGATGGTGAACAAGACAACAAAGCAAAGGACAGCATGGTCTGGTTTGGCTCCAGGATTTTTTTCTCTGCCGTTTCTAAATTGTGTGTGTAGGGGGAAAAGAAAGTCATTTATAAATATATTCGAGAATATCAAATTCTGGAGGATCTTAACCGGGGCTACAAATATTTCTGAGAGGGATTGTCTTCATGTGCCTTTGGGATTGGCTGGTACCCGCCGAAGGATAATAAAGGCTACTAGCTGTTAGCAAGCACAAAACTACAATCCAAAATGTAATTGTGGCGTGTATACCTGCTCACTGTGGCTCTCGTTCGTCTTCACCCTCGCAGCTCCAAACGTCCTCGCCTCGGTACGCGCGACCATCCGTCAGCATTTTGTCAAATTCACATCCGTCCTTTTTATGCCACAGCAGCCTCGTTGGAAAAACGATTGGTCGTCTTCCTGCGCAGACATGCTGGTCGCAGCACGAACGCGCACAAAACAATTTTAATGCGAGAAACGCAAGAAAAGAAGGCAGCGAGCGCCGCTTCTAATAAAAGCTGCTCTTCCAGGAACTTTCCAGGAACGTGGTCACGTGATCCAGCCCACCGACGACGAACAAACGGTTCAAATGTGTTCAATCGAGAAACCCAACCGAACGGAACTTCAGAAATACATACACGAACAAATATGAATATGAAACGTTTGCTAAGCAAACGCCGACTGCGCGTAATCAAAACAAAACACACACAAACGGCCGCGGATGGCGCTAGTGCACCTTTTAGCTGCTTCATCAACCGCTAATCAGAATAAGCACCACAGAAGAAGCGATTTTCAGGCGATGTGATGAATAACCACCAGGCGGCAGTGACTGGCTGACTACAAGACGTGAAGCGGAAGTAGTCTTTATAGGAGTAGAAGAAGATTCGCCCGGGAAGCTTGACGGTTTGCTGTGAGAATTCAGAATATATCTTGTCGAAGGAAGCGTTTGGTGTCAGTTTTATTTGAGAATTCGGGTGATATTTTGTTGAAATAAGCGTCGATGTCGGTTTGTATGTCATTTTTTTTCCTGTCGTTACGCGTTTCCCTCAACGACGTGGATATTTTAACGCGCCATCTACACTGTAGGGGGAAAACAAGGCCATTAAAAATAGGCTGTTAAAAATAAGAGTCTTCGTTGAAAATTCACTATGATGCGAGCTCTTACCTGCCGGGTCAATATTCTGAAAAAAAAACATCGCAAATTTACCACTTGACAAAGTCAAAAATGATTAAGGAACACATTTGGGAGCATTTGTTCATCCACTTAAGGATTTGAAAAATGATTATATTCACCTGGAGGTTTTTGGTCTCGATGTGCCCTAAAATTTGGCTTTTGTGTATGTAGCATACACTGACGACCGACGTCGTCAAAAACGGGTGGTCCTGCTGCACACTGCAGTAATGGAGCTCGCAGAGAACCGATTCGCTCACCTGCTGCAGCCCATCAGGGAGCTCACCAAGAACTGGGATATCGACGTGGCGGCCGAGCTCGACGACTACCTGGAAGAGGTCTCCGAACATTTAAACGCAGATAGACGACCAACCGTGATGTTGTTATCAACACGTATTGCGTGTGTTGCAGCTGGACCAGATGTTCATCTCGCTGGATGGAGGGATAACTGAACTGAACTTTGCCGAGGCGGCGCTCCTCATCCAAGGTTCTACCCACGTCTACAGCAAGAAGGTAAATGGGAAGATTATTCGATATTAGGTTTCAAATGTTCACCTGCCCTCAACTAGACTCAGTTTATGGTGGAGTGTTCTTGAATGAGAAACATTCACCACAAAAATTGAGGCTCACAAACCTCTACCAAACATGACTTATTTTGTGTGTGTGTGTGGGGGTGTAAAATGAAAAAAAAAATCAAAGTGCACTCACTACAATGCCTCGGATTGCTTTACTGTCTCAAGCAAAATGTTGAGGTGAATGTAAGTGTTCTCCATATTGCCTGCCTACTATTTAAAGGCATTTTGACTCTTTGCGTGACAGAATCAGCATTGAAGAAGGATGGTTTTATTTCACCATTTTTTTTTATAGTCTGTGCTTTCACCAAAACACAAATTTCTGACCAAATTTTTTATTTTTGTGTTGTTTGAATTCAACGTTCATTCAATGAACTGCGTCATTGTTTCTCTTGATCACGAAGCTTTCCACATCCTGCTGCAGTACGTCTGTACCCATGAACATGCTATGTTCGAGAGCGAGGTCACTGTTGGAATTTCTCTCGCTTGTAATCGACAAGATGAGCTGAGATTTGCCAATTTACCAAATCTTTGTCTTCCACTCAAAACCTGTGCTGATCTCAAATTTGGATTTGAGTGAACGTTGCCATCTCGAGGCACTCCTTAGTATATATTCAGTGGTTTACTAACCTGAACTTCTCAGACGTGCTGAGCGACTCTTTTCCGTGCCAACTTGCTGAAAAATGCACCTGACCGATATATTTGTCAGCGGCAATAAACGCTTGGATTCTGCTTGACCAATAGAAACGTCCACAGCAATCAGTGAGTTGGTGAACCTGCCCTGCCGTCATCCACCCTGGCTGAAATGAGCAATAGTGCCCTCTAACGGCCACCTGTAGTGTGACAAGCCAAACACCGAACCATCAAATTTGACAAATTAACAATTGTGATGACGACTATGTGGTTGCAGGTGGAGATGCTGCACAATCTGGTCTACCAAACGTTGGACTACATCCGAGGCTGCAACAACAAGTAAGCAACACATCAAGTCCGCCTTGATGCTTCCTCTTAATTGTTTTGCTGTCTGCTGACAGGCGATGCAAGGATGGCGGTGACGGTGCAGTGGCGTGCCAGGATAATGATAATGATGACGATTATGATGACAGCAAAGTAAGAAACAGGAAGTGCACCACACGGAGGTCAATAGCTGAATGTAGTTCACTGATTACATATATATTACTGGATAGCCGATAGCCCATACACGCCCATGCAAGCTGTTGAAGCCACAGGGCGGCCATCTTACCCCTCCCATCTCACGAGCAGACTACCGTATAAACTATAAATATACGTACAGATTAGATGTATACAGCTTGTAGGCTCTAAGTAATGGGGGGGTTCTTGGCAGTGTGGTCACAATTTTTTAACAAGTGGACGATATGTGCTGCTTTGAACACCCCCTTTTTTTCTTTTATCGCTCAGTTCTTTATTTTGGCAGAGGCAGCTTTTGTTGAATTACAGGCATTTTTCTTTAATAAAAAATATAAAAGTTTACTCCTGTAAATAAGCACAATTTATACATGTATTTAAGGCAAGTTGTAAAATGTCTGAAGTCCTCTTGTTTATGTTTAACACATTTAAAATAATCATACATCAGGCAGTTTCTACTAAGTACTGTCTCAAACGTGCTCCAATTTTGAGACAGTAAATGTATAGGATCATATGCCGAGAAATGTTTTTGGGAGGAGCAATATGGCGGCCTCGCGGCTTCAAAAGTCTTGGCCTATTGGCTATCCAGTCATGTATACAGATCAGTGACGTAGTTTCTCACTTGTTGTCGTTGCAGTTTTGCTTACTGGACATTGACGAGTCTGACTGGTTGGACAGGCCAGAAGCCAATTTGGTCTCTCACACACACACACAAACACACACACACACACACACACAAACACACACACATGCACGCATTTGCGTGAGCTGCGGGTGACAGTGGCTGTTGTTGTTGCAGCCGGTGAAGGTGCCTCCTCTCCCACCAGTGTCTCTGATTCCTTCTGAAATTCGAGACAAGCAGAATTTTCCTCTCATCAGGTGTGCCATCAATTCTTAACCCCCACAGCAGGTGAACTCCAGGTCTTGATGTGTGTGCGTGTGTCCGCGTCAGCGCCGAGGGCAATGTGGTGTGCAGCCAAAAGGACTTTCGCATGAACATTTTCCTGCCGGGACCCGATGGCATGATCCGCTTGATGCCGCAGTCCACCGCCATCATGTTTCTACAGGATGCTGGTAACGCACACACGCACCATTATATAGTATTTACGAGTGGTGCAACGGATCATCATTGATCCGTGGTTTGTTTGGATTGCGCACGATCCGTGGATTGGCTGATGGGGGGAAAAAAAACTCAAAATAAAGTTTACCAAATAATACATTGATTGCAATGCAAATAGCCTTAATAGACTTTTACTTTAAAGTTGGCCCACGTCGTGGCGTGATGGCTAGCTTAACTTCACTTTTAGACGTTAAGGCTTTCTTTATCGCATCAACACACATAAACACAATGCTAACCCAAACTCGTGATTCAATAGCTAATTTTGGATGCTAAACAACCGCTAATTAATTATGCCAGCATTGTATGATACGGCAGAGGTCTCCGATGTAAGTGGCTAGCAGCTAGCTGTTAGCATGACCGACGAGTGCCTGGCTGGTTGCTGTAAATGAGTTTGACGGCTGGTACCTGGCTTACTTCATTTCTTTTTCAATATTCTGGACCAAGACTACTTTGTAATTCACTCTCCGTGTTTAAAGAAAGGGAATGTAGATAAATAGAACTTTATCTTCATTTATTTTATAAAACACTTTTGCTCATTAAAAAAGAAAAAAACATTTAACTCAAAATGTCAAACATAGCCGTTTAGCTTTTAGGAACACAACTTTAAGCTATTAATACCTTGTTATTTTACACATGGACCATGTATAAAATAAGAATGTTTCTGCCTCATAGTGCACTTAAAGTCGTGACATTTTGAATTTTTTATTTATTTTTTATTAAATGGGGGGGGGAAAGCATTTTACAAAATAAATGTACTATTTAGCTCTTTTTTTTTTTTTTTTTTTTTCTGATCCGAAAAACGATCCGATCTGTGACGCAAATCCGTGATCCGAACCGTGATGTTTGTGATCCGTTGCACCACTAGTATGTACATACTATGATGTTTCTACATCCTGTGTGTGTGTGTGTGTGTGTGTGTACATCAGGTTTTGTTGACCCCGTGACCGGCGGCCTTGAAATCATGGCAGATGGTCCTGAGCAGAGCTTCCATCGTACATACGACGGCATGGAAGTGGAACAGGAAGTAGACGAGCACGTGGAGAGGCAGCAGGTTGGCCCGGGCATACTGCGTGTGTATGTGTGTTGACGTGAGAGAGCACGCATATTTTGAACTGTGGCGTGTTGTGTTCAGGTTCCAAGCCAAAAACAGCGGCGGGCCATCCCCAAGGATGCGGCGACACCCCCTGTGGTACAGTGACCGAACGCTCCTCTTGTGTCACCTGTGTGGCGTTGACATTGTCCACTTCCTGTTTCAGAACGCGTGGGCATTTCACGACCCGTATGCCATACTGGAGGAGGGCAAACCTTTCAAGCTAGGTATGCCTTGAAAGGGGGAGGGGTCAGGTCACAGGTCAACTTGACCGAACTTGACTGATCCTCTTGTCGCTTTAGCAAAGACTTACGAGGTTCCGGCCTGTCCGGACGACAAAGAGAAGAACAAGCTGCAGGACTTCAGCATCTGGTTCAAGCAAATATGTCAGACTCATGCAACATTCTGGAACCTTCCGTTGACATCTTCTCGCCACGTCAACACTTCTTCTTCTTCTTCTTCTACTTGCAGTTGATCCTTCAGAACACAAGCTCAAAAGAGGACCCACCAACATAGGTACCTCTGATGTGCTAACAATGCTAGCTTAGCTTCCAGTCACATCAAAACCCCGACGTTCTGTTTTACTGCAGACCTCAACTATATTTATCGGAGTACCCTCGAAAGCAAGCTGAACATCCTCAAAAAAAGGGAAGAAGAAAAACTTGGAGCTCACATTTCCGACGAGGACCTGATGAGCATGCTTCTGGAGCCGGAGGACGCGGGGGTCGAAGAGGACTTGAACAACCTTCCGGGTAACACAAACGTTCACACGCACACCTGAATGTGAATGAAGTTAATGTGTGTGCGTGTGCGTGTGTGTAGATTTGGACCAAGATGAGCAGGACCTGGAAGTGTTTGCTGCAGGAGATGACGGCAAGTCTCCGGGTAGGTTGAGATTGCAGGATGTTTTCCAAGCCGAATGAGTGAGCCGTAAACATTTGTTTGCAGAAGAGGAGCAGTGGTGTTACGAGGAGCTGGTGCATCAACAAGTGGTAGGTCGATGACATCACGGCTCACGCCAGTGGAAAAGCAAAAAAACCCGCGTGTGCACGTTTAGGGGCAGATGGCGAGCAAATATCGAGACTACGCCCAGCAGACAAAGTTGTCCCGCCGCATCGAAGCGTGGCAGGCCAAGCTCCGTCCAAAGGTCCTTCAGCAGGTGAGCAACCCGACCGGCGCTGTGCGCTCCTTTCCCACGCTTGACGCCTTTTTCCCCCCCGCAGGAGGCGCGTCCGCCGTTTGACATCCACGAGTACGGCGACAGGATCGTGTCGGCGTTGGGCCACGTGGGTCAGCGCCGCGCCTTCTCGTCCGTCGTGCACGGCTTGGACAACGTTGAGGCCAGCAGGCTCCTGCTGGCGTCTCTGCATCTGGTACGTGTGACGTGGCGGGGGATGTTTTTTGTGACGTGGCGGTGACATGCACGTGTTTCAGGCCAACGACTACACTGTGGCAATCGACAGCGTGGCGGGTCCGGAGAAGAGCTTGGACTCGTTGCACTTGACGTTGCTCGGCAACGTTCGGGCCGTCCCTGCTTTTGCCATTCCTGACGGCGACGACCAAGTGCCTTGAATTTTTGTCCACGTTTAGAAATAGCCTGTCTGGTGAAGAGATGCACCTGTTTTTGTTGTTATTTATGCACTTTGCTATAAATGAATGCTAGCCTGTTTGAGAAAATGTTGCAAAAGACACAGGCTTCCATTGCTTTAAAGCAAAGTCAAAGTCTCTGAATGCGTGTGGTGATTGACGACGAGAGCAAGGTTTGGGGGAGGGGCTCATCCATGTTAGTAACAACCAAATAAATCATATGGCGCAAAATTGTCTTTACAGTCAGTCATTGAAATCTCTTCTCACTGTCCGCACGTGGGTTTGCTGACATTGCCTTAGGCACGTAGCTATGGTTCGTGGAAAACGATTTAAAAAACAAATACCAACAAATGTGGATACAGTTATTTTAGATAATCACTAAATATATTTGTGCATATATAAATAAATTCTACAAAGCAATCATGTTTGACTTTATTTTATTTTATTTTAATGGCTATCCGTAGATGGCATGCTTAAACATACACCTAATACTTTAATTTTTTGATTTGGTAATTATTTTATTACGGTTAAATGTATTTTTCCCTCTAGTGTTCAAACGGGTCACTGCAAGGTATTCGGCCCAAAAGTTAGCTGAACAATAAAAACGAGGGAAAATAATATTTTGTCGATCAGTGTTTGCTTTTATTTTCGACTCATTTATAATATTTTTTTAACCAAGTAAAAAGGGCACGTATTCTTCTTGAGAGCGGACGAATACTTTCAACTTGCGGCAACAACTTGGTCGCTTTGTGGTTGTAAGTGTAATTCACAATAAATGACTGTTAGTGTCAAAACAAAATGAATGACGTAAACTAATGTTAAAAAGGTGAGTTCTCGTGCACGCGCTTGCCCTCAACCACGCGACAGCTGCTGACAAGATGGCGACCCTCCGTGGAGTAATAAAAGCACATCCTTGAGTGTCGCCAAGTAGAAGAGAAGCTCGGTATGTTTCTTGTTGCTTTTTTTTTTTTGATTCCGACGTGTTCGCCTACTAACCCGGCTCCGATCCGAACGAGCCCCGGTGACGATTGCTTCTGAGCCGAAATGTGCTGACATGAAAGCAGCAGCTACCCCAGCTAAAGATAGCCTAGCATGCTGGCTAGTCAGTCGGGATTGACATAATATGACAAAAGGTGGAAATGTCTCGTCTTTCAACATTCTCCTTGCGTGTGACAATATCTTTTTAAATATGCAATCGTTTGCGTCACTTTTGCTGTCTCGGCGCTTGATTTGAGTTTGTTTACTGCAAGCTGCTTTTCTTTAGCCCTAGTTTTGTGCACTCTTCTTGTTGCTATTTTGTGTCTTGAGTGGCAGGCTGCATTTGCATTCGATTTAGGAGAAAATACCATCTTGCATCGTAATAGGCGCTAAAATTGTTGACTGGAGCGCATCCCATTAGTTGCAATTGTTTTCAAACTTGTTGCCGCTCGTCAGCCTGCGTCATTTCCCCCAAACATTAAGATGCATTTGTTGTGCGGTTATGACGATTCAGTCCTTCCACAGTCGGTTAACTTGTCCTCATTGGGGCTGGGCAGTGGCTATTTTTGCCTTGACCGGCAACTCTCCTGCTAGCGTTATTTTGCCGTGAACGCCTCTGATTGGTCAATTGCCGGTCCGAGTCGTGCACTGTTGTGCGTGGTTCCGACCTCGCTTCATCCCTGTTGAAAGGTACTTGTTTGATGTACCTGATGTTTGATTGTAAATTAAGATTGTTGAATAAAGTTTGTTTTTAAAAAAACAAACAAATTCGCTTCACCCCTTTCTGTTTCTTTTCACTAAGATTTTTGTTTTGGCACCGAGCCTAACCCTTTAGGGCTGGGCAATGAATCGATTTTAAAAATCGAATAGTTGAAAATGAGGCTAGCACGTGTTTGCAATAGTTACTATAACTACTTAATTGTAGTATTATAAGCAAGCTATGAATGTTAAGTTTACGTTAAATTTGATTTAAAATCTGTGCAACATTGTCTGAACATTTGGCACAGGATTTATTTTTGAATAAATTAATTCTTTAAATATATGTTTTTTTGGTTCATTACTTTGATAAAAATCGCAATCATCCAGAATGACTGCACACACAAAAATCAATGTATTTTAATTTGTTTTGCTATATTGCCCAGCCCTAACCTTAAAGTCCAGTTCACGTGCAATTCGCAGCAAAATAGTGCTAGCAGGTGAGTTGGCAGTTACGGCAAACACACCCTAGACCTGTCGCCAGTCAATCACAGATTCAAACCCAGAACTATGAGCCAGCCGCTGGCAGAGTAGTTACTGATTAATCAGCTTCCCGCTAGTGTATAATGTCGCTGAGTCATGTGAAACGCAGGAGTTGCGTCTGCTTGCATCTCGTAAAAGTTGTTTATCGGGGGGGGGGGGGGTGGTTCTTGCTCCCTGCTTTTTCAATCTTTGTACTCTCTGTAACAATTTGACCAAAAATATCTTTACTATAGATGCACGATAATATCGGTGGCAATTATCGACCAATTTGCTGTCATGTAGATAAACCAGATAATAAAGAAATCCGCCGATAATAATAGAAATGATATTTGTGCATCATGTCAGTCGTGTATTTGCACATATTAGACTTATAGTAGGATTCGAAAGTATATTTTTATTCAAAAATGTCACAGCACAGCTGTAAAATAAGTTAAGTGAAAATGGGTGAATTATTATTTTTTTTGACAGTGGTTGGGAATAATTTGTTGGTCAATTTCTCCTAAGAAAGTATTCTAAACCTCGGCAGACATCAGCATGCCCTGGGAGGGTGTCTCTTCTCATCGCCACGGTGATATGAAGCCAGCGTGACACGGCCCGGCAGGCGACAGCTTTGAACCATGGACCGCTGCAAGCACGTGGGGCGTCTGCGGCTGGCCCCGGATCATTCCATCCTCAACCCGCAGAAGTGGCACTGCGTGGACTGCAACACGAGCGAGTCCATTTGGGCCTGCCTGGGCTGCGCTCACGTGGCGTGCGGCCGCTACATCGAGGAGCACGCCCTGCAGCACTTCAAGCAACAGCGCCACCCGCTGGCCATGGAGGTCAACGAGCTCTACGTCTTCTGCTACCTGTGCGACGACTACGTCCTGAACGACAACAACACGGGTGACCTCAAGCTGCTCCGCGGCACCCTCGCCGCCATCCAGAGCCAACGCTACGAGGTGACCACGCGCAGCGGGCGCACCCTCCGCTCGGCCGCCGACGCCCCCACGCCCTGCGGCGCCAGCGAGTTGCAGCTGCGCGACGAGGACCGCATGTTTACCGCTCTTTGGCACCGCCGCCGCGCGCTGATGGGCCGCGTCTTCCGCTTCTGGTTCGGGCTGACGGACTGCGGCCGGGCCAGGCAGGAGGAGGAGCGGCGGCGCGACGAGGAGGTGGAGCAGAAACGGGAGGCCAGGGAACGGAGGCGGGCGCACAAGAGGCAACTGCAGGAGCAGCTGGAGAACGCCCCGCTGAGGAAGAGCCGCCGCTTACGTCGGAGGAGTCAGAGAGCGTCGGACGCCGCCGCGGAAACGGCCAAAAAGACGTCGGCGCCACGCTCTCGATCTCCCGCCGCAAGGAAGAAAAGGGTCAAAAAGACGCAATCCAAAGCCAAATCCAAGCGTCGTTCTTCAGCTGCCGGCAAATGCAAAACCCTAGCCACGCCCCCTCGCCCAACCGCCGCCCGTCGGAAGCAGGCCACCAAAGAGGGCGGCTCCCCGTTGAAGCGGCGCCCCACCGTCACCCCCGGCGTGACGGGCCTGCGCAACCTGGGCAACACGTGCTACATGAACTCCATCCTGCAGGTGCTGAGCCACCTGTACGTCTTCAGGGAGTGCTTCCTGCGCCTGGACCTGGCGCGGGCCCTGGAGCTGCTGACGTCGGCCGTGCACGGCCAGCTGGCGGCCAAGCCCTCGTCCCGCCCGCCCCACCGGAAGCCGGCGGGGGCGGGGCTGAGCGGCGGCGCCTCGCGGGGCCGCAGCATGGAGCTGATCCAGCCCAAAGAACCCAGCTCCAAGCACATCTCGCTGTGCCACGAGCTGCACACCCTCTTCCAGGTCATGTGGTCGGGCAAGTGGGCGCTGGTGTCGCCGTTCGCCATGCTGCACTCGGTGTGGCAGCTCATCCCGGCGTTCCGCGGCTACGCGCAGCAGGACGCGCAGGAGTTCCTGTGCGAGCTGCTGGACAAGGTGCAGCGGGAACTGGAGAGCACGGGCGCGCACGCGCCCAGCGCCGACGTGCCGCACACGCAGAAGCGCCTCATCAAGCAGGTCCTCAGCGTGGTCAACACGATCTTTCACGGGCAGCTCCTCAGCCAGGTGACACGCAAAATCACTTCAAACATTTCTTGACAATCATATGTTCAGGGATGTGATTTTTCCGCTAATTCGCGGAATTCCGCTTTTTTAATCTCCAAAAATAAAATGTTACAATTTTTTATGTGGTAAAAAATCCGATTTCGTCTCTCGACAGCGTTCCATTTTAGTGTTTCCGTAACTGAAATGAAACCGATCTTGCGATTGGCTGAAGTCTCCGTGTTGACCAATAAACACGCTTGTTATAAAGGCATAGGCGTATGCCATTGTTCATTTCTCAGACGTTTTTGCCGGGTGTTTAAAAGAAAGATGTCCGTGATCGAACGCAAAGATGCTCCGCGAGTTAAGGAAATTGACAAGATCGTAAAAAAACAAGTTTCGATGGGACCGGTTAGTGAAGGATATATCTGCAAATGTCGGAAAGAAGACTGTGACGAATTTGTTCAGTGACTTCATTCGGAAGATCGATCGTGCCGGGAAAGCGCTTTGCATTTGGTGCCGTGATACCGTTGACGATGGTGCGAGAGGTTTCAAAGCTCTCGAAAGTCACGCAAAGAGCAAAAAACACGTGAAAGAACTCCAGCCAAGAACAACAAATTATTCCGTCGCTGGAAGTTTCGGTGCCCAAACGAAAACTCCAAAACTTTACGGCCTCCATCCCTTATTGACATCACAATCGGAAGCGGTAATCGAGAGACGTGATCCAGTCGTGAATTTTGAGGTCGGTGGTAAACGTTTCAAATGAATCGAAATCAAATTTTCGAAAATATTATAACGTAATAAAAATGGCCATAAATATTTAACATGGTTAATCATTGACACAAACTCAAATGAATGCTGCATGTTTGCACTTTTCAGCTTTCAATATGTTGACTGTCTTGATGTATGCAGTTACAGAGACGATCTTAGTCAATCATGCATTTTCGACGAATGCATGATTGTGTTTTTACCAGAGCTTGCCGCATGAGGTATTTTATGTTTTTGTTATGCATTATGTATTAAAGTAAGAATGATTGATTAAATGATTTATTGCATGGTAAATATATATGATGATATTCTCAGTGATAGTTTTTAAAAGCAAAGGCAGTCCAATGTTTTTGAATGTGACTGATTTTGAGTTGACTAAAACTGCAATTTTATATGGGATAGTTCAATATACATTGAAAATGTATGCTGTTGTTTTGTCTATTTCTTTGTCATCTGAGTGCATTGAAAGTACTTAAAAACACGGAAAACCCATCAGCTCTGGACCGAGCTGAGTGCCCGCGGCCCCCGGAACCCCCCCCCCCCCCCCCCCCCCGGCTAAATTTTCAGATAATTTCACTTTGGTCAAATCACATCCCTGTATGTTCTATGCAGCCCCTTTAGTCTCAATAAGGCGCGCGGGAATCTTTGTCTCGCGTCTCGATTTCGATTTTTGGGTCTGCCATTCGATTCGGAATCCATTTTTTGATTCAAAATGATTTGATTGGCAACGATTTCTGCTTTCGATTTATGGACGTGACCGTTGACCGCTTGCCATCTTTTACCCGGCAGGTGACGTGCGTGTCCTGCGAGCATCGCTCCAACACGGTGGAGCCCTTCTGGGACCTGTCGCTGGAGTTCCCCGAGCGCTACCACAGCAACAGCAGCCGCGAGTCGGCCACGCACGCCCCCTGCCACCTCACCGAAATGTTGGCCAAATTCACAGAGACCGAAGCGCTGGAGGGCAACATCTACGCCTGCGACCGCTGCAACTGTCAGTACACCAAAGTTGTTGAGCAACTATTTTCTTTTATTTGTATCTCTTCTCAATAAACCTCCAAATTCATGAAAATGCATTTTTTTTTTAAATTCCATACAATTCATTGATAAAAATTGATTTGCTTTTTTTGTGTGGTTCTTGAGCAAGACACTATTAACTTAATATGCTCCTCTTCTTCAATTTGTTGAAATTTAGCGACACGAAGGCGGTCTTTGTCCAAAGCGTTCCTCCTCACCGAAGCACAAAAACAGCTGATGATCCATAAGCTGCCTCAGGTGCTGCGGCTCCACCTCAAACGCTTCAGGTACGTTTCAGACTCCTCATCTGTTAATAAATAAGAGGGACAAAAAAACAAATGGCTTCTTTTAATAATTACAAAAATGTGCTCAGGTGGTCCGGTCGGAACCACCGGGAGAAAATCGGCGTCCACGTGAGCTTCGACCAGCTCCTCAACATGGAGCCGTACAGCTGCGGCGAGCCCTCCGCCGCGCCGGGCTCGCCGCGGGCCAAGCACTTCCTTTACGAGCTGTCTGCTGTGGTGATGCATCATGGGAAAGGCTTCGGCTCGGGCCACTACACCGCCTACTGCTACAATTCGGCGGGAGGTGAGTTATTTATTTATTTATTTTAAACACAAGAACAAACAGGTTAGTGACTCCCATTACTCAACTCAACTCTATGTTTATTAGGGGTGTGCCCCCCAAAAAATTGATTCTCATTTAATATGATTCAGAATTAATTTTAAATGTTCCCAAATCGATTTTATATAAATTATTTTATACTGGCAGCGCTATTCATGTTGTACACGATTTGGCCACTTAGGGGCAGTGTGGTTCTGATACACTGATAAGTTGTAGCCACATTAGGGAGTAGAAGGGAAAAAGTCAAGCTCCAGTTATGCCAATAAAAGTCGTATTTTTGCATCGTAGGAAGAGAATATGCCGGTGAGTAATGTTAACACGATTCTCTGTATACATTCCTGAAGCGTTTTGTATGAATAGCCGTTCTTTTGAGTGATAAAAGCGCCGCGAGTAGCGCGCTAATTGGTGTTAGCGAGTCAATGGCACTTTCCATTGTGCGTTAGCCTTGAGCTAGCTACGTTCCTTAAACAAGCTTAACAAGTCACTTCTTTAATCGTCCACTCTGTTTGGTCAGTGAGAATGGAACCGGGTGAAATAGATACCAGCGTTGGATTATTTTTGAGCGAGTATATAGCTAGCTACATAGAGTAGTCCACACACTGTTTTTGTGGGGAAAGGGCACTTTCCTTACAATTCAAAACATTAATTAATGCAATAAATGTAAAAAAAGAAGAAGAAGGAGAAAGACATTTGAATGTCTCCATTTGTCATTCTGTCTTGCAAACCAGACTGGAGTAGATTGAGGATTCTTTGCACATCTATAAATTGAAGCAGAAATCATTGTCAAAATCTAATTCTGAATCAAATCGCAGACCCAAAAAACAGAATTGACTCGTGAGACAGTTGGAAGATTCCCACCCCTAATATTTATAGAGCACTTTAGAACAACACCAATTGTTCCGTTGTCCATTTCTGCTGGCTAATGCGACGTGCGACTTCCTTTCAGGTTTCTGGGTCCACTGCAACGACTCCAAGATGAGCGTGTGTTCCGTGGACGAGGTGTGCCGAGCGCAGGCCTACATCCTCTTCTACACGCAGAGAGTAACTCAGGACAAAGATCGGCCCCTGTAGGCCAGGACTTTTGCTGGAAAGGACTTTTTCGTATATGGCGGTAATGATGTAGCTTTTCTTCAGTGTACAGTTGTATTGTTGATCAGAGATGAAAAGAGGCTGGCCTGGTACACAAACCGAAGTCCTGCTAAGTCAAACCTTTCTAGTTTGTTTGTATGCAGGCAGGCGTTGGCAGGACCTAAAAGCCCCACTTTTAGGTTATCGTGTTCCAACCCTGACAGTAAAGTGCCCTTTTTTTCTACGGAGATCTATTTTTATAGGCCAAACGTTTTTAAACCGAGGAATGTATTTCCCAATTCCTGATCCAACACCACCTGCAATTTTTTTTTTTTTTTGTACACAGCACATGGGGATTGATTGTATTTAATGGAGCACACACTCCAGAGATTTTACCTCCATGTGGGAGGACGCTGTATATATAGAGATAAAAAAAAAAAAAAGTTTCCTTGAAAGCACAGTTTATCATCAGCTCCTACTCTATTTGTGTGTAGTACTATGCAAATTGTTACCTCACTTTTTTTTCTAGAGAAAATTACCTCAATAAAATGAGAATATTTTTCCACTTTTCTACTAAAAACGACATCTGGTCAATGCTTGCACATGTAAAGACAAATCGTTAGATGAGCACATTATTTTTTATTTTTTTCCTTAAAAAAACCTTCCAGGGGGTTGAAAATGGGAAGCGAGGCATTCATTGCCTGCTGTTAGCAACAGAAGCCAAACGTACTGAATTGCAGCCACCCGACACGAGCTGAACTTGATCCAAGTTTGACGTGCGGCAAAAGCAGTTCACAGTTTTCCATCTTGAGCAAATAGGAAACTGAAACCTTCCTGCTTGTTAAACCGGGAGAAGAGCGGATAGAAAAGTGTCAAGAAAGCAAGTCCGTGCCGTTTGTGGATGTTGTTGTTGGTGCGTGCGTGCGTGGGTGCGTGCGTGGCCGTTCAGTAGTCGTCGCCGCGGCTCACCACCTCCTTGCAGGTGGGCCTGAGCAGGATGGTGTGCTCGAACTGCGCCGTGTAGCAGCCCTTGTTGTCGCACAGCGGCGGGTAAGGGTCCACGATGCCCAAGTCGCACAGGTTCTTCAGGGCCATCAGGTACTTGCTCTCGCCCAGGCGGTCCAGCCAGCGGCGGCAGAACGCCAGCGTGCCGAAGTTCTCGTTGATCACGTTCAGGAGGTGCTTGGCCCGCGGGAGCCTGCCAACGGAGGAAGGTCAAACTTTTTTTCTCCAAAAAGGTAAGAATTTTCCGTTTTAATTAAAGATTTGGACTAGGAAGATTTATATTAATACATATTTCACTGACTGACTGCATTGTTTGATGTTGATTTATGAATAAAATGGAATAACTTTTCAGATATGTAAAATCAAGCCAAATATATTTTCAGATTTTTGGGGGACAAAAGTCAAATATTTTTTTGCTAGTCCATTACTCAATTTTCTTATTTTTGTTTGACATTTTTTAAATAAATTGATAACTATATTATTTGTTGTATATTTAAGGCGCTTTTCAAAATGTACTCAAATACGGTTATTTATATGCATTTACAAATACAACAAAAGTATTAATTTGACACAAATGTCTATAAAATTAAATGTTTAAAATGTAATAAAAACTAATTTCAATTAATATAAATCAAAAAAAGTTCATCTTTATTCTCACTAAATTTCTATGGCATCAAATGTATTTTAATTTCTAAAAGTCTACAAATTATACAATTATTTAAATAAATAAATAAAAAGATTAATTCTCATTCAACATTTCCATTAATATGATTCAGAATCTTCATTAATACATTTAGATTAATTCATCCTATTTTTTCCACCTAACTGTTATAAATATTAGCAAAATTACATTACAAATACATAACCAATAAAACTATTTTCAAATATACTTCATAAAATAACAAAAATAAGGTGGTGTTAAAGTGATTATTATTAAGTCCACTTCATTCCCTCACTCACTTAAAAGTTCTAGTCATAAATGCATCTTATTCATTTCTACTTAATAAAGATGAGATAAAGAAGAAAACAAAAAAGCCAACCTGATGGGCACGTGGCCCACGTCAAAGTTCTTCATGTAGTGTGAGCACTCCATGTCGTCGTGGACGATACCTTTGCCCGTGCTGCCGAACGTTTCGATGGCATACACCTCTCCTTCCTGCCCACAAAATAAAAACCTTCAGGAAACTTGCAAAAAAAAAAAAAAAAGGGATAGTCCTGCTTTTGAAGCTCACCTCCATTTTAGTGGCTTCTCCTCCTTTGACGATGGGCACCGTCTTTCCAGCGTGTATCCTGTACTGACCGATGGAATGGCCGTTGAGGTTTCGGATGGGTTTGACTACGGAAACAAGCAGGTTTTTTAAAAAAAAATTTTTTTTATGTGAGTGTGTGGAACCAGCCCCCCCAAAAAAGTCCTAATGCCTGGACAAACGTGTTACCTTGGTACGTTTTGCCATCCAGCTCCACCTCGTAGGACTCCATCACTTCTTGAATGGCTTCCCCGACATCACACAAGCGTACGTCGATTCCAGCGTTCTGCGATGAAGGGAGAGAAAAAAAAAACGTCAATTGGGATTTTTGTGTGTTTATTAAAAACTAAAAAAAAAATCTTTGAGCATGGCGTACTTTGATGCCGGTGTTGGTGGCATCTTTGACGGCTTCCAGCAACTTGTCATATTTTGGGTTGAAGGTGACGGTGAAGGCGCAGTCAATGATTCGCCCTGCAGACACCAACAAACATGAAGGCGGCCGTGTCTTTGCGCAAGCGTTTCGACGACGCGATCCATTCCCCCGTACCGTTGATGTGCGTGCCGAAGTCGATCTTGCACACGTCGTCGTACTGCAGGACAGTGGCGTCGCCGGCGTTGGGAGTGTAGTGGGCGGCGCAGTGGTTGAGCGAGCAGCCGGTGGGGAACGCCAGGCCGGCGTGCAGCTTGTTCTCCTTGACCAGCTTCCGGGAGCAATCCTCCAGACGCTCGCTGACATGTGGCGGGAGGGAAAAGGAAGCGCCAGTTGGAAAGGACGCGATCCGAGAAGAGAGAGTGAAGGACAGCGGGCGCGGCCTCACCAGATTTCAATCATGGTCATCCCGGGTTTGAGGAAGCCTCTGACGTGCTGCCGGACCTGCCTGTGAGCTTCCGCCGCCTGTCTGAAGTCGTTCCATACTTCTTCGTTGGCTCTGTCCAACACTTTCCTCTCTTCGTTGCTGCTGCGCCACGCCGCGCTGCGCCTGCCGCCGAACACGTTCGCTTTTAGACAAAATCATACCACAAAAATTGTCCAAGTGTGTCCATGTCCTTACCCGTCCTGTGAGGGAGGATATTCACACTCCTGTCCGATGGGGAAGGTGCCACCGGGATACAGCTCGCAAATGGGAATAGACGGAGGGTCAGTCTGACCTTTGGCTGGGGAAAAGATAAAAAAACATCACAAAGCCTTGCGAATGAGTCACTTCCTGGTTTATTTTGAAGGTGCACCATGCAGCAACTTACATCCCTTCTTCTTCTTTTTCTTCTTCTTTTTCTTCCCTGCAGCGTTCTCACCATCATCTGCATCTGCAAAGGCGAGCGATTTGAGGTGACGGGTGGATTAAAACACATGCGCAACGAAAAACTGTTTTTTAACGCCCACCTTCCTCGCCATCCTCCTCCTTGTCTTTGTCCTCCATCACCTGCTTCTCCAGCTCCTTCGTCACCTCCGCAACATCGTCACCCTCAGGACCTGCAAAGAGACAAACTGGTATGAAAAATGCTTGTGTGTAGAGATAGAAACCTGCTTAGCATTGACGTGATGTGATCCTTTGATTTGAACTATTTTGGTCCAATAAAGAAGTCACACAAGTTTACGTAATTGAACTCTCAACTACGAAACCGGAACACTTAGTGGAGATTCAGGGAAATAAAAGGAGAAGAAAGTTGTCCGACCGGAGTATTAAACTTGTTTTTTGCTAAATAAAGTTAAAATTTGGGTGGATTTCATTAAGTGTCACGGGTTGTCGAAAGATATTTTACGAAGGGAGGCCTGACGTGAAATCCAAACGCGATCCCTACCCGCATGGCTAACAAGGAGAACCATCAAGTCCAATTTCCCAAGTCATTGTACTTCCGGATGACATTTCAAAATAAACCACTACGACGTTAGATTGGTTTTCTAAATCATTAAATTATTGAACATATTACAAATATTTATATTGTATAAATGCGTAATAACTATTTCACTGCGCTTTATCGTTTGGAATTTCAACATTTAATTACATTTTAAACGGTTAATGTTTTATATTGAAGCCAATTTCCGATTGATCCGGGTTTAGAAATTGTAAAAATGTCCGCCCTGTCGCAGCACCACCAACAGGTAGCATTTGCTAAGCTAAGCCTGCTCGCGGCAGTCTTACCGGCCGCAGTTGACTTGTTCTTCTTCCTCCTTTTCTTCTTCTTCTTCGCGGCCGCCTCTTCAACCTGGTCGGCGTTCTCGCGATCCGCGGCGTCGCCGTTCATTTGGGCTTCCTGGACCTTTTTTTGCTCTACTAGCGTCTCCGCGAGCACCGCCGCCATGATGATGACAGCTTGCTGCTGCTAAGGTAAGCGCGCAGCATTATGGGAACTTTGGGGAAGTTCTTGCGTCATCGTGATGCGTTCATGTAACTTCGATGACCTGGAATGTTGGCCAGTGACGCTGGCAGCCACTAGATGGCAAAAACGCACTGTTGGGAAGTACAGTAAATGAATAGAATCGTGTCTGTTACGTTTTTGGTTCATCGTAATCTACAAATTAATCGCGTACGACGTCATTGTTTTTGTTGCCCTACAATTTTCTATAGTTTTTTTGTTTTTTAATCGTAATTTTAATATTTACTGTTTTTGTTTATCCATCTATGCCAGGGCAGAACAAGATGGCAGAATTAACCTGTTGCCGTTCATACAACAAAATAATAGTTTTTTTGTTAAACAAAACAGGCCCAAATTTCCTACTGAATAAATTGAACAAGTTATATTTCAGTATAAAAGTACTGCATACTTTTTGTGCCGTGACTTTTCTTAAATGTGATCATGTTTAAAGTCCTTAAAGTTGACCTGCAGGAAGTAATACTACCGGTAGTCTATTTATGTATTAAATGTGAAAGTCGCTTAAATCTACTTCATCAGGTTTCTGTAACTTAAGTCAGGACTCAGGAGTGGCTTAGTGGGGGAGGCCAGCTGTTGTAGGCCAAACAAATGCTAATCCTTGGGGGGGGCGGGGTCATATCAAGTGACCCACCAAACCTGTTCTTTGGCACCCCACGAAACACGAGCAGCAAGAACAACAATTTGATACACCCACCAAATACTTTTTTTGTAACTGTATTTTATTTCACGTTGGAAAAAGCACAAGGTGTGTACACCTCACCTGCAAGGGAGGGCGGGGCGTAGATGAGGAAAGACCCGCCAGAGATTGTCCCTTACTCGACAGAAATAATCGCGTGTGTTCGATTCCAAGCAAGCAATCTGAGCAGTTTGAGGAACTGTCCGCATATATTGGTGATGTCACAATGAATGCACATGCGTCCCTCTTGAAATAAAGCGCCGATGGTAAATAGTATCCCCCCCCCCAACTTCCCCTTTCCTCCACGCAAGGTCAAGCTTTGGATCGGAAAATCAGACCAGGACACTTGAGCAACAAAACGTTAATAAGACACACTACAGCATGTTCTTCACCCTAGAATTGCCTGTTATTTGTGGAGTTCCACACGGTTCTTTTCTCGTCCCACTGTATAATTAATTGATTCTCCAAACAATTCCAGTTGCACAAGTCATCATTTAGTGTTGAAGTGAGGGGAAGTCTTCACACATTTTCGCGGTTCTGTTTCCTGAGCAATAAAGAACAGTAAAGTGAAACAACCTCCCACCAGCTCAAGAAATCAGTGCTCCTCTCCCCCCCCGTCGTCCTCTTCATCTCCAAACGTCTGCTCCTCCATCTTGACCAGCGAGTGCGATCGCGCCGCCACCTGCGCCGCCACAGCCGAGCTGAAGCTGAGCGTCTCTGAGCCGTGGATCTCCGTCAGTCTGTCCATGATGGAGAAAGCGGGAACTCTGGGCTTGAGGAATCCGTCCAAGCCGTTCAGGTTCTCCTCGTCGCCCTCCTCTCCGTCGTATTGATGTAACTCTGACGCGCCGCCGCCTCCTCCGCCTCCTCCTCCTCGGGCGCACGCCGACGTTCCCGCCGCCTGTTCCCCCGCCTCCAAACCGCAGCTGAACTCGGAGGGGTCAGGCGTCACCCGCTCTTCCTTTCCTTCCTGTCCGTTTCCTGCCACCGACTCCGATAGGTCATTTCCTCCGCCGTCGTCTCTTTCTGCTGAGGCGGCAGGTGCGGCCAACGGATCTGTGGCGGCGTCGGAGCAGCCGATGGAAGCAGCTGCAACGGCAGGAAGTACTCGATTGACGCAAACCAGCTTTTAATCATCAGTCACTCATTGGGCTTTCGATTGCCAATCGAAAAATGGGAATGACGCTCAAGACACATTTCGCACCTTGGTCGCTGAAGAGCATCTGCTTCCTCTTCATCCTCTCACCCTCGGACGTGCGGAAGCCCAGCACTGCCTTGAGCTCGAACAGCACGCGGCGGGACTCCTCCCGCTCGCGCCGCTGACGTTCCCGCTCCTCGGGAGTCAGCATGTCGCACCACGATTCCTTGCCTTCGCCGTCAGAGTCCGAGTCGGACACGTAGGCCTCGAGCTCCTGTCACATTCCAGTCATATTGGTAGCGCAAATTGGCGCGTCGGAGGTGTGACGGGCGTAACAGACACGTTAACGTTGTGGGACAGAACTGATTTGTAGGGCTGGGTTTAAAAATCGAAATCGAGGAATCGATATCAAATCGATTTTCTTTTTCGAGCCTGATACAGATTCATAAAACCACAAATTGATTATTTTAATGTCTTTTTCACATAAATTCATAACAATAGATTTTTAAAAGCCATTTTTTTGTGTGTCTTGTTTTCTTGAAATTTACTGTTCACATGAATTAAAAATTATTTTCTTACGTTTATGAAAGACTTAACTTATTGCACTTTAAGACAATTCAGAATCTTTTTTTTTATTTATATTTACAATTATTGAATGAGAATTATGAAAATATTTTTATCTCATCCTTGCTGATGTCAGTCTTTGTGTAAAACTTAAGTGATTATAACGTGTTCATTTTAATTAATAAACTAAATTATTTAACTAATTACTTCCTCATGTCCTTGATACTTAAGAAATGATGTTGCATAATTAATCAAGAGTGAATCAAATCGTATTGGGAAAAAAATCAAATCGAACTGAACTCTCGTGAATCGAAATCAAATTGATTGAGGAGATTAGAATCGATACCCAGCCCTACTGATTTGTGGTCCCCCCCCTCGTCATTTCAAGTCAAGTAAACCTGTAATGGAGGCGTAACTTCCTCTCACAAATTCACACATCAACCTCCTGAGACCGCGAGCTGGAAAAAGACAGCGAGCTGGAAAAAGACAGCTCTCACCAACTCTTCCGGAACAGGATCTCTGTCCAGGATCAAAGGATAGGACGGAGGAGGATCGGGCATGTCTAACACCGGGGTCCCACACTGGTTCTGACCCGCAGAGTTTCCTGTCGAAACGACATCGACACGCATGATTTCATGGATCGAACGTTCCCCGACGCCGCTTTTTCTTCCTACCTGGACAGTCGTTGGCCCGCCTCAGCATGCGCTCCACTTGTCCGACGGTGTCGTCCCAGCATCCGGCGCTGGCCTGCATGTGCGGCTGGAGCTGGTTGAGCCTGTCGCTCAGGTCCCGGTAGCCCTCCAGAGTCATCTCGCTGGGCTCCTTGGACACCATCAGCTTCTCCAGATCGTCCTCCAGGATAATCATCCTGAACGAGAGAGATTCCGATTCGTCAACCCCCCGGAGGAGGCGTACGCTTGAGCACTTGCGTGCGTCGTACTCACTCGCTCAGCAGGGCCTTGAGGTGCAGCTGCAGGCTTCGGATGGAAGTGTGGAGGGTGTTGAGCTCCCGGCATTTCTCTCGCACCCGCGAGCCGCGCTCGGAACCCGGCGCCCTGGCCTGCGTCTCGAAGTGGCGGTGGAAGTCGTAGCTCCGCTGCACCTCCGCCAGGCAGGCGGCCAGCGCGCGGTGGAGCGGCTCCGTCACGCCGGCGATGGAGCGGTGCAGCGCGGGAGGAAGAGGAGGCGCGGAGGAATCTTCATTGGGAGGCGGGCCTTCCTTCAGCTCCTCCTCGAGGCGGCGGGGCGACATTAGCAGGGCTAATCGGCGGAAGCACTCTGAGCTTTGGCCGACCCACAATTGGAACAACATCTGGAAGAGGACAAAAATGTCATTTAGATGAAAAAACCGAGGATGAACATGACAACTGCGGGTACAACATTGAATATACAGTTGTGCTCATAAATGGACATGACCTTAAAAAAAAATAAAAAAATAAAAAATAAAAATAAAAATAAAAATAAAAATAAAAATAAAAATAAAAATAAAAATAAAAATAAAAATAAAAATAAAAATAAAAATAAAAATAAAAATAAAAATAAAAATAAAAATAAATAAATAAATAAATAAATAAATAAATAAATAAATAAATGGACATGACCCGGCAGAAGGTTCAACAGATGCACAATTCTTTCAAGAAAACATGAGGCGAACTTACTTCTTTGACTTTGCACGGAATTCCAATTCAATCATACCTTGAGGGCGGGCAGGCTGTAGTCGTCGGTCAGCTCTTGGGCCTGCTCGTCGCCCAGGTGTTCGATACCCAGACCCAGGCCCAGCTCCTTCAGAGGCACCGCCGACACGTAGTTGGTCACGTTGTCCACCTCCGAAGTCAGCGGGAACGTCGGGGGGGGTGTTAAGGGGAACAAAACTCAAAAATTCAAAATTCAATTCAATCAAAAAGGATATTCTTTGAGCATGTGACAGGTGGCCCTTCGCGAGGCTCTGAAGGCTGAGCGGAGGGCCCGGTAGAGGGCCTTCCGCAGTCCGATCAGCTGCTGGCCTCGGGGCGCCAACCCACCCGACCCCGCCCTGCTAAAGGTGCCGGCAGCGCTCACCCTGTCGAGCAAACTTGACAAGTGAAATGTGATACAACTGTGGCGACGTCCCGAATTGGTAAGAGGCGGGCACACATATAAAGCACACTGAGAACCAATCACAACACGGGACAAAATGAAGTGCCGGGAGCGAGCCCCTTTCACAGTATATGCTTAAGATGACATTTTCATGGTGTTTTGCTTCAGAGGTGCCGAAATTCAAACCGTTAAATCAATGATTATAGCGCAAACCTGGGACTGATCTAAATATCTGATTGCTGAAATCTCAACTCAACTCAATTTAATTTATAAACCATTTCTAAACAAACATGCTAAATGCAAAGTGCTGCACATAAAATAAATAAAACGAGTAAAACTAAACACAAAATAAATATAAAATATAAATACTGGGACATAGATCTAACGGTCCTCCGCATCGCAGTGAAAACAAATCCTATGTTTTCGTAAGATGGAACCAAGGGGCAGCAAATGCAGTGAAAACAGCAGGGGGCCCCAAAACAGAACCCTGTGGAACACCATACGACAACGGGGCAGCGCGGCGGGACTCAAAGCAACTAAAAGGCAGATTAGAAATGGGTCTAAAATTTGACAGCATACTTTGGATCAAGCCTGAGTTGAGTTGAGATTGCAAGAAGCCGAATCGGTCGCTGGGTCGCATCCAACGAGCACACGATGCTGATTAAATGCACCCCTTTTGCATACGACCTGCGTGAAAGGGACTCATGAATCATGAGGGGACGGGGGTATTTTTGGAAAGGAATGCTAAAGCTAAGCTAACGGGGTCATATTTTGTTTTTCCTATTGAACCATGCAGGTTTTGGGTCCAGCATGCAGCGAGAGCGCACACAAAATGACGACGCCACCGTTTGGACGAGACAAGCAAGCACGCGCGCGACCTTACAGGGTGAAGCCTCGCGAGATGACTTCCGTCTCTTGCACCAGCCGCAGGGCCTTGCGCGACATCCCCGTCAGCGCCTTGCTGTCGCGGACCAGCGTGCGCAGCTGCGAGACCCGGGCGTGGACGGACCGCTGGGCGCCGCCCCGCCTCCACAGCGCCGCCGCCCGCGCCGCCGCCGCCCAGCCCAGCGCAGCCAGGACCAATGGGGCGGCCGCCAGCGACCACGCGCCCCCCGGCGCCGAGCACAGACCCAGAAGAACTGCCGCCAGGCACGCCACACCTGCCAAGTCCCTGAGTGGACACGTGTGGAGGTAAACAAACACGCATGTCGCATAAATTAAAAAAAAAATAATAATAATTTTTTTTTAAATAATCACAGAACAAACTATGACGCCAATCATTTCAAAGTAACTCCATCCATCCATCCATCCATTTTCTGTACCGCTTGTCCTCACAAGGGTCGCGGGGGTTGCTGGAGCCTATCCCAGCTGGCTTCGGGCAGTAGGCGGGGTTACACCCTGAACTGGTTGCCAGCCAATCGCAGTCAAAGTAACTCATCGCCTTCAAATGAATAGCGAGTCGTGACGAGCGAACCGCGCGAGGCGTACCAGGGTGAGGGCGCGGCGAAGACGGCGGGTCGGGGCAGGGCACCGGCGCGGTCGGGCGACGGGCAGAGCGTTAGTAGGCTGGGGTCCAGCAGCTCGATCAGCTCCACGTCCTCCTGCAGGAGCACGTCCTGATCCAGGATGCAGCGCACCGAGTACTCGCCGAGCACGCCGTCCTGCGAGCGAGCGAGCGAGCGAAGGAGGTTTGGCGAAGGGAGACCTGATGATGATTTTTTTAAAATTTTTATTTTAAAGCTTGACCCACCAGCTGCTGCTCCATTGTGTGAGAGGAGGCCGCCTTCGGAAGTGGATTCCATCTCCACAAGGCTTCAGCCAGCTTCTGCATGACTCCTCCCTGCACGCATGAAAGAAAATAGTTTTTTTTTTTTTTATTAAATGGAAAAAAGAAAATAAGAGAAAGGGATGTAACATGAAAAAAATATTTTTTCAAGATAAAAAGTCATATTACAAAGAATAAAGTGGTATTGGGAAAACGTTTATTATTATTAATATATTTGTTTATATTCTTTTTGGATAAAAAGATGCAAAATGGCAATATTATGATTTTTTCTGCAGATTAAAAAGGCAATGCTACATAAATTAAAAAAAAACATTAATGAGAACTAAAGTCTTATGTAGTATTTGTTTCAGGAAAGTAAAAAATATTTTCACAAGAATAACATGTGTTTATTTAATTCTAATGTTTTTCAAGAAAAAATAAAAGTTTAATGTTAAAAGAAAGTAGTTGTACAAGTTGTAGATCAGCAGTACAAATCCTTATTCAAATTCCCTCTTGTTCTCTTTTCAGCGTGTAATTGCGTTTGACACGCTCGTCATTCAGCATCATCGATCCCCGGCCCAGGGACCGACCCATTTCCCCAGGGCGGCGGGGGGGGGGGGGGTGTGTTTTATTAGTTGTATTGATCACCGACCGTAAGTGCAGCAAAGTAGAAGAAAGAGCAAAGAATTCCTGCTCACTGTGCGCAAATGTGGCAATTTGTTCCGTATTGCAAACAATTAAGCATGATTTAACGTCACGGTCGCGATACATCCGTCATGAACAGATCAGCCCCATAATTACGTCTTCAGCGAGCAGGTTGACGCAAGACATTTTAAGGAAAAGCAAAAAGCAGGGATGACATTCCCAGCTCACTCCGGCTTTATCCGACATCCAGGAAAGGGACACGCTGGCCAAAGACTTCCTGTTCTGAGCAGCAAAAAGGGGAAGTGTGACACATGTGGAAAGTTCCAGAAACGCGAGGGCAAGTGACAAGCGCTGCTAGCCGGGTTAGCTAAAAGCATTTCCACGCAAAGGGAAGAAGGATGCAAAATAAAAAAAAGCAGGAAAGGAAGACCTGTGGTGGAAAGAAAGCAGAAAAGCTGTAAAAAGTGTATTTGAGGGATGATCAGATCAGAATGGAAAAAAAGAGTGGATTTGTGTGGAAGGACGGAAGGGGAAGTAGGTTAAAGAAAAGAAAGGAAGGAGGAGAAAGAAATAAAGAAGGGCGGAAGAATAAACAGGTCTAAGGTGGGGAGAAAGGAAGGTAAAAAAACCCAATTGAAGCAAAGTAAGGCGGTATGAATGCATAACAAAGAGTACTAAGGGGTGGAAAGCCATAAAATGATCAGAAAGAAGGTAGAAAAGTGGCATAAACAAAGAAATGAAGGAAAATGGGATGCCAAATAAAAGGAAGGAAAGTAGTAAGGAAAGAAGGCCATAGGCGTAGGTTTAAGCGAAGAAGATGAATCTTAAGTTCTCCACAGAGTCCACACATTCTCACGTTTACCGTTTCAGATATCAGGACTCATCTGAAGGACTCACCTCCGCTGTCCGGGGCGCATCCTGAGATCCCCGGTCGCCGTCCTCGTCCCTCGCCGCCGTCGGACATGCCTCGAAATCCGTGTGTCCTAAGTCGTGCAGGTAATGGAAAAGCGGCGAGTTCTGCAAAAGCAAACGCGGAGGTCATGTCAAGAGTGCTTCTCATCTTGCGCCAACCTGTTGAGCCAGAATCCATCAGAGCCTCCTCCACTCAAAAAATTAAAATCCTCATCTAATCAGAACACGAATGCATGTCCGGGTTGTGTCCAAACACTAGAAAATGGACGTCTTAATCCTGCTTGTTCTTCTTTCCCATCCCTGAAAGATGTCTGACCCGCTTGCTGTCAGCATCATTGCATTACATCACGTCACTGGACACTTAACAGATGCATTGTGGGAGCATCTGTGTAATTGTGTAATTACAATCACATACATGCTTTTTTAGGATAATACTTACTTCCATGGTCACACCGAGCTCATTGTATTGCAATCCAGGTACACGTTTGTGTATGCATCCGTGCGAGCGGCGCGTGCACCCTATGTGCTTTTAATCGGAACCGACGCATTGGGTCCGTCTGCCTGGTCATCCCCGCCCCACCTACTTGCAATCAACAACAGCCCAAACTTGCCCCCGTTTATCAGAAGCAGGGCTATTGGACTAACACCATTTATTTCGCACTTTTAAAAAGCGACTAGCATCCGCTTTGTGCATCCCAAGCTAAGCTATCAGCAACTGTCTGTTTGGAAGCAGCATGACAAAGCATAGGCTAACAAGTGACATACGCGATACGAACCTCAAACACGACATCTTCGTCAAACTCCTCCGTCATGGCGCTCCTCCATCGACGCGTGGCTCGCTCTGCATGCCGAGCTTCGGAGGGGATCGGACGGGAGGAGTCGGGCAACAAGAGCGAGAGTTAGGAGTTTAGCCGGGTTGCTAAACAAAAAAAAACTACAATAACCAGCCAAGCGCAACTTCTAGCGCGTCTTCCTCACGAGACACCATATTGGGAGCTTCTACCCTCTAGCTCCCCTTGTGGCCACGTGAAGCACAGGCACAACCGTTAGAAAAGTCAGGCGAGGAAAGATAGAAACAATGAGGCAAGAAGTACAGAGAATGATACTTCAAAATAAAAACGTCCACCTAACAAATATTAGAATAACAGTTGCGAAGTCAATAGATTAAACCTGTATATTATTTTTATCATAGTTATAAGACATGTTTTGGATTTATACACGGTAATCCTTCAAAAATATGGCGTCGTTTACAAATGGATGTAACGTTGTGTCAACAACAGGAAATAGTTTGTTTACATTACTTTTAGCTTGACCCAACCGACAAACTTTGCCGAAGCCGAAAAACTTTGGAGAAAAATGGAAAAAGCAACAAGGATAACGTCGTTGACGGTGGATGTGCGAGCGAGATAAGGAGTAAGAGCGACGGTCTGTGGTTTGTTTCAGCTCCCCGCAGTGGATTTCCAAGTGACAATGTTGTGGAGGCAGGAAAAAACGAAGATCTTGTCGCGCTTCCATTGAAAGTGAATTTAACGTTCCTCATGGAGAAAGCAGCAGCAACAAGTCGGGAGTCATGAGCACAGGTTTGTTTCTTACGGGGGCTAAATGCAAATTAGCAACATCTCACTATACTTTTAGGTAAAATGCTCATAGTAAATGCAACGCCGTGAAAAAAACAACTGTTCAGTTACCAACCACTTTTTAACCACTTAATTACAGCTTTTCCTAGGAGGGAAAATCGCCTCCACACAAATAGGACAATAGGATACACTAGTCGTCATTTTGTGAGCTCTCCAAAGGGCCTCCATCACTCACAATGAAAGTAGTTTTCCCTTTGAAGTGGCTCACTTGCAGTTAGAGATGGTCAAAACTCCTTTGTCTTTTCAACATCTGTCCTGCTGTTGATGTTACACGTCCAAATATTCAATGCGACTTTCTCGTCTCTTTGTAAAGCTTCAAATAAAGTTTTGCTTCAATAATTTTTAGTCTTCACATGGATTTTGCGTCATTTCAGATAGTTTTGTGGTTGTTTTCTTTTTTTTATTTGTTCGTTCGCATT
This sequence comes from Leptonotus elevatus, assembly GCF_054856555.1. Lineage (NCBI taxonomy): Eukaryota > Metazoa > Chordata > Actinopteri > Syngnathiformes > Syngnathidae > Leptonotus > Leptonotus elevatus. Next base: position 2,237,527 of record NC_141255.1, read on the forward strand.
ACCTGACACTTCATTGCGACGAGTGTTGCCAAACTCCGTTTAGAAATCAGGCAAACTTGTGTCCTCTCGCTCGTCGGTCGTCGTATTAAGTACTTACGGAGCTTTGATGACATCGTCATCACAACTGGACGAATTCGGCGTGCAGTGGTTCACATTTTGGTCAAATTTAACACCAGGAACCAAACATGTTTTCCGTTGCTTTTCCCTGCCAGAATTATAAAAACACACACGAGAGCACACCGTAAAAACATCAATTTTGCTATTTAAGTTATTATCCAAAACGTTGATTTGGTTATCTGTGTCAGAATCAGACATATTCTGAACGGATTTCGGTGTTTTGTCTGTGAGTTTGTGGTCATTGACCTTTTAGAAAGATCCCTGCAGGATGCAGTGGTGTCACTGCACTTAAAATCTGTCCTCCTGTTGACAGCTTTTTAACTGCAGACATTGCTTTTGTGTGTGTGTGCGTGTGTGTGTGTGTGTACACCAAAACTATTTAGCTTCAAGATGTTTGTGAGTGTACTTTTGCCACAGGTTCTTGCTTCAGTGACTCATTCGGTACTCCCAGCTCTTCCATTCAAATCTTGACGCATGATGTATTTCACACTTTACTCCCCCCCCCCCCCTTGAACCCGAAGTGACCTTTTAACCTTGCCTGTAACTTCATCTCGCAGCTGTCTCTGCTGATATTTGAGAAAGGAAGGAAGTATAACGCGCTAACGCGTGTGTTTTGACTCCTGTCTTGCGTTGTGTCCATGCAGGTGTGAAGAAGCCTCCATTAGCTCCCAAACCTAAACTTCCCGCCGTGGCCAAGCCGTCACCCCCGCCCATCGCCCCCAAACCAGGCCTGCTCGCCGCATCCCCCGTTCCCTCCCAGCCTTCCCCCGCCACCCTCAAGAGGACAAAGCCGGCCCTCGCCCCCAAGCCCTGCATCCCAAAATCCGCAGCCCCTCCTCCCCCTGCCGCCTCGCCGCCCCTCAAAGCCCACCTTATCTTATCTCCCGAGCAGGATCTTCTCGAGGACAGCCTCTCGCTGCTCAACGCCAGAAATGGCATTTTATCAACGCGGGAATCAGACTACATCCTTCCCACGTGCACTTGTGGGCTGCGGGACTGCTGCCGGTGTCGGCGCGTGCAGAACGGCGTGCATGACGATGACGCTCACGAGCTGAAGAACGGGATTCACGAAGGAGCGCCGGAGGATTGTTTGTGTGAGGGCACGGCGGGGAGCAAAAGGCCCCGGGACAAGCCTCACAGACAGAGACACTTGGACAGGGTGGGCAAAGACGGGAATGGGACCGACGCTGAAGACAACGCGGGACCCGTGGAAATCAGCTGTGATGTTGCAGGCAGCATCATCGCCTCATCGCCACTTGCGCAACATCTGGAGCAACTGGAATGCGGTGCCCACTTACAGGGTGACTCCTCGGTTCCCGCGCCGCCGAGTAAGCCCCTCCCTGTCCCGCATCCTCGCAAACATAAGAAGCCCACCCTGGTGAGGCAGGACGGCGTGGAAGGCGCGGCCCAGGATGCTCAGGAGGCGGACTTCCCGAGGGAGGAGAACGACGGGCCCGGCGCTCCCGTGCCGCCTCCACGCCAGACCTCCCTCTCCCCTCGCCTCCTCAGGACGCACCGCGCCTCTTCGAGACTGCGCAAGAACGCCTCGCACTCGCTCAGCCTGCTCTCCCGGCCGCAGCTGGCGGGCGAGCAAGACGGCGAGGAGCGTGGCGGCGAGGAGGAGGAAGACGGCTACGGCGATTTTAAGCGCTACCCCCGTCACCAACAGCCTCCCCAAGCAGATCAAACTGGGCTGCCCGCCGCCCCCGCTGCACGCCAGGAAGGCCTTCTCTGCCGAGGACCAGCAGCCGGCGAGGCCGCCGCCCCGGAAACCTCAGCGGCACAGCCTGCCCGCCCCGCCGCCGCCCTCGGCTTGCCCCCCGGCGCCTCCTCACGGCCCCATGAGGGAGCTGCCCGCGCCCCCCCAAGAGAAACATTCCTGGCGCTTCACCCGACCCTGCGTGACCTTCTTCAGTCGCCAGATGCCCACCAGGAGCAGCGTGCCGCCCAAAAGTCGGGCGGCGGCGCCGGCGCTGGGGGCCAAGCAGCGGGCGCAGTCCTTCTCTGCCGCCGACCTGGCCATGCGCGCGGACCCCAACAAGCGCAGCCTCTCCTTCCGGAAGCTGCTGGAGCTGCGGGTGTCGGTCAAGATGCTGCCCAAGCTGCTGGCCAAGGGAGGCCACCCGCTGGACTGCGCCAACGCCGAGTGCGAGCGGGCGGGGCGCCCCAACAGCTGCATCGGCGAGGTCAGCGTCGCCGATGCCGACGACGGGAGCGCCGAGTACGAGAACGTCCCGCTCTACGAGGAGATCCCCGAGTACATGAACCTGCCGTTCCACGGCGGCAGGTCGGGCTGGTCGCAGGACGGCGACGACTCGGACGTCTACGAGGCGCAGGACCCCTACCACGGGTTTCAGGAGGACCACCGCGGCAGGTGGGATTGAGTCACATGTTTTACATTTGAAAAAAATGTCACGCCGCCAAAGAAAATGTTGCCAAAAAGTACGAATGAGCAATGGTCGATCTCTTCTCAATTTACCCGCAAATTGACTTAGTCAGTGTGAAATCTGAGTCTGAGCTCATGTACTCCCGCGAAGCCATGACTCATTTTCAGAATCAATGAAACACAAGTTAGTATCAATGCCGTACTGAAGCAAAAAAGACACAAAGTGACAAGGTGGCGACGCAGGTAATTGTGCCTTCTGCCATCTGGAATCGATTTGGTCCCACTCTAAACAGAGTAACATTTACACTTGGAAGAGAGTCAAATTTTCTCTGAAGTATTTTTACTGTGTACAAGAGAATTGGCCAATCCCATAACAGTAAAAGTAAATTTGAGAAGGATTTAAATTAAATAAGTGCATTTTAGAAGGATTTTTTTTAGTACATTTCACTAGACTGCCACTCTACCACCTGAGCTATGCCACGCCCACTGTTTGCCACAATCCAAAAGGAGCCCAAAAACGTCGTCTTGGAGGTACGAAGATTCCAGCTGACACGAGCGACATATTGTCTCCCAACCTGAAGTTGTGGGTTTGATCCTCAACCCTTGAGTGACTTCATGAAAAAAAAAAAAAACTAGTCAAATTGAGTCAAAATCACTTTTTGCAAAATGTGCTTAGAATTTCTGATTTAAAAATCGTTCATCGTTTTTTCTTAGGATTGGCAAGTTCTCTCGTACACAGTAAAATACTTTTGAGTAAAATTTACTCTGAATATTTTGCGCTTTTCCAAGTGTAAATTTGACTCTATTTTAGAATGGGGCCAAATTTCCTCTGCAAAATGTACTTATATAGATGAAGAAATATAATGTTTTTTTTTTGTAGGAAATCATTTTTGATCTAATTCAATTCAAGTGAAATTGGGTCGTTCCCATGGCACACCTGATTGCTGGTTGGGAATCCACGTTTTTGTCCTCCCAGACACAATTTGATCATTTCAAGCTCCTATAATTACATACTAACACCTCCACAATTTGAGCCCACCTTCCCTTATGACATCACTCATGTTGGGTCAGGGTGCAGCAACTGAAGGTTGAACGTAAACCAACAACAACCTTTCTCACCGCAGTTGGCTTGTCGTTTTTTTTCCCCCTTGACAAGTACAACCTCGCATTTCACTGTTACCAGCACATCAATTCACAATCTGTGGTTTCTTCCTTGAGCCCTCCGCGTCATTTTCAGGAAATGACTTGTCATTTTTTGAGTCACTCTGCTAACAAATTCCTTGGTTGAGGTCCCGCTAGCAATAAAAGCACAAGCCAGGCCGGCTGCAGGTCCCGACCCAGGTGGTCCGAGCCCCCCAGGCGGCGACGGGTGACATCGGCGCGAGTCGGGAGCGCGTGAAACGCCTGCGACGTGCTGCAGGTCGCCCCCGTGGTCTTCCTGTGGGTTATTTTCAGCACGCCGGGGCAGGAAATGTCTGCGCGTCGCACAAAAAAAAACGCCACATGGCTCCTCCAGAAGTGGGAAAATAAATGTGCGGCAACCACCAGCCGCCTCCTCCTCAGGCTGGCCTTCCTCACTCTGTGTTTAGCCTTCTCGTAACCTCAACACTCACTTTTTTTTCTTCTTCTTTCTTCTCTTTGACTTTAAGAGAGAGGGGAAAAAAAAAAGTCAGGAAAAGCCATCTTGAAATCTTCATTTTATTTTTGGGTTCATCCGAGTCACTTGAAATGACTTAACATGAGTTTGAATGTGATTGGTTTATTCATAACACATTATCTCGGGGCGTTCCGCCAGGAGGGGAGCCGAGAACGCGCACCGTTTAGTTTGAGCCGCAAGCACGCGAAAACGTCGGAGGCCGACACGTGTCTGAGCTTGCGCTCGCTCACACAAACCTTTACCTCGTTCTCAATCATTAATAAACACTTCCAACACATAATTCATGCAGTAGCAAGCAATTTTAACGGCATCACTAATTATGCACATCTGTCTGTCTTTGTGGAGCAGCGACTGGCCGAGGGGGGACGTCCACTCGGAGGAGGAGGAGGAGGACGAGGAGGCCCGCAGTTGGGACGAGGAGGACAACAGCTCGACCTCCAGCAAGGAACACGGGGACGAGGTCGACAGACAGGTGGGCGCGTCGCCTCCGCAAGCGGGGGGGGTGGGGGGGTGGGGGGGTCTGGTGGTAAACACGTGGAGGTCAACACGCCAGGATTGACACATTTTCAGAATTCATATGTTTTCTTCATCAACTGTTTTTATTTATATCAATAAATAGTTATTTGATTTATGTATTGTAAAATAACAGTTATCCATACATACACAGCATTTTTTTTTTAATTAAATAATTGGTTAGTTTATTTATTGTAAATATTACAAGGGTACAATACATGACACTATATAATGTTTAACGACATTTAACATTTTATATTTGATTTCTGAAGTAATTGGTAGGTATCAATAAAATAAAATGGTAAAATTAAATAATTCACCTAGCCACTTTTTATTCTCTTGATTGAATTATTATAAATAAAGTCATAAAAAATATTTGGAATAATAACAAAAAATAAATAAATTAAAACAATTAACAATTTGTATACATGTTTTATTACATGATTAAATAATAGGTTAATTTATTCATTGTCAATGCAGAATAAAGATAGCAAAATTAATTTCACAATATTTTAACTAGGGACGGCCGAGTACCGATATCGGTCTCGGGTCGATACCTGGCCTTATTTCAAGGTATCGGTACTCGCGGCGGCGGCCAATAGCAACATCTCTTGTTTTACTATCAGGAGCGAGAAATGAGAAGAATAGAAAATTGTTATTAATTTCATGCAATTTTTAAGGAAAATGCTATATTGGGATTCATTAAAATGATCATTTGTTGTTTTCTTTTTGGAAATTTTAAGTATCAAAAGTACAAGTGGTATCGGTACTTTGCATATTTAAAAACAGTGCTATCAAACATCCCTAAAATATTATTGAATTATTACATTTTGTTAAATGTATTTACTATAGATAATAAAAACAGTACACTTTTTACATTAAATAATTATAAAGTAATTATGAATAAATACAACAAAACATGAGCCTGAATTATTATTTTATTATTAAAATAAACCATTTTGCGTATTCTTTGTGCTCTTTGTATATCATGACCCCTCCAACCATTTTCAAACCCAAATGTGGCACCTTGGTCCACAAAAGCTTGCCCAGCCCCGCTTTACGCGCATTGCGCGTGAAAATGCCCGCGCTGCTGCCAAGCACTTCGGCTCGCATCGCCACCGCCGCTGCCACATGGAGATAACGTGTTCACAAATAGCGGCGAACAACTTGACACGAGTGACATCACCGATAACAAAATGGCATCTCTTTTTTTTTTCTTTTTTCTTTTTTTTTTTGCAGTTGGAGGACGAGACCAAGCGCAAGAAGGTGGCGCACATCGCCCTTGAGATCATGAGCTCGGAGAAAGTGTGAGTCGCACCCACGATGGCGACGAGCGCTTTGCTTGACTGCTTAAACGGAGTTTCGACTTCACTCGTGCTTATTGGTGAAACGGAGTCATGTGACTAAAGTCTCTCTGACCAACTTAAACATAATAGTCTTATTATGTAAATGTATTCCAAATGACTTTCAGGACCTGACACCCCTTTTTATGCCGTTTGCAGGTTCGTGGACGTCCTCAAGCTTCTTCACATCGTAAGTGTCACGTGACCCTGGCGACGACGGGATTAGTGGAAAGTGCCATCCTGTGGCTGGAACCCGGCGTGGGAGGGGGGGGGGGGGGTTCTGTCCAAGAAATCGGGTCAGCTCGCATTCTTTTCTGCCCGCGGACGCAGCAGCTGCTTCCTCCTGCCACGGAGCTGACCTCTACGCACACACATCGATATCGCTCTTTGTGTGTGTGTGTGCGCGTACTGCGCGCATTCTTGCGGCGAGCCATCCAGCTGATGTGCGACTTGAGTGTTTTTTAAGTTTCTGGCCGACATCCCCCCCGTGCGTGCACGCGTGGGTGCGCCGACAAAGTAATTGCATTATATTACATCATAAGATAATCACATGGCGCGCGATTATTGCTACCTGGCTCATAATAATACCGCCGCTATCATGTTGCAATTATTAATAGATAGCCATGAATGCTATAAATAGTTGCTCCAAGTGCATCCCCGAAGAAGTTCGCAATATTTTACCTTATGACATGACAAAAACATTTCAAAATAAAATACATACAGAAATTCTGAAATTCAGTGCTTCTGATTGGTGAAAAGTGAAACATTTAGTCAGTGCGCGCGTGTCCGTGTCCTCGCTGCTTCCTTCCAGGTGGATGTGTGCGTTGGCACGCGGCCCGGCCGAGGGCGCTGAACTCAACCGTGTGTGGGCGTGTCCTGTTTGTCCGCGTTCCAACTGAGACCTCATTTCTGCCCGCAGGACTTCAGGGATGCCGTTGCCAAGGCGACGCGTCAGAACGGCAAGCCGGTGGTGGACGAGCGCGTCCTCAGCCAGGTCCTCTATTACCTGCCGCAGCTCTACCAGCTCAACAAGGACCTGCTGAGGGAGCTGGAGGAAAGGGTGGCGCACTGGTACGTGCTCGCTCCCACTCTAATTTACACTCGTCACGTGACATGTCACCGTCTCCTCTTTGTGCGTCCGCAGGAGCGAGCACCAGCGGCTGGCGGACATCTTTGTGCAGAAGGGCCCGTATCTGAAGATGTACTCCACGTATATTCGCCAGTTCGACGACAACGTGGCGCTTTTGGACGAGCAGTGCAGGAAAAACCCGGCCTTTGCCGCCGTGGTGCGAGAGTTTGAGGTAACACGAGACGTTTGTGTGCTGCCAGACGGCAACCGGCGCAGGCTGATTGTGGCGCGTGTTGTTTTCGGCGCAGATGAGTGCCAGATGTGCCAGCCTTGCCCTCAAGCACTACCTGCTGAAGCCTGTCCAGAGGATCCCGCAGTACCAGCTGCTGCTGACAGGTGGCTACTCATTCTCGAGCGCAGGCGTGGGCAAAAATGCGCCGTTTACAGTATCAACATTTCTTTACTTAATTGTTTCTACCATTACAAGATTTTTGTAATTGTATTGACATTGTAGTGGCACAAATAACTAAAATGGTTGCAGAAATGTCTCATTTATTCATTATAACTCATTAATTTCTAGAATTTACCAATAGTCACGGAATTATTATTATTTTTTAATAAATGCAGAAACAGGAAGTTTCAAAGTTTTTTTTTTTAAATTTATTTATTATAAAATGGTTTTAACAACTTTTTGAAATGTAGTTAATTTTTTTAGACACTTTATGGAACAGCAAAAATTACAAACACTCAACCAATCAGGGCGGAGTTAGTTCTACTTTTTGAAGATAGTGGTCGAAACGGCCATTTTGACGTCCATTCTGGGTGAACAGAGTGTTTTAGAGCCATGGAAGCACGTCCAGTGTGTTTAGGTGCCCAAAAAGGGGGGGGTCAACATTGGTTCAAATGAAGTCCTCCACATAGAAACGAGTGGGAGGAGTGCAGTACCACATGTTCCCAGCAGAGGGTGCACTCCCTGGATGGGAGATTAGGGTTTGGGTTTCAGTCAGTTTGTAATTTTCGATGTTCAAGGAATGGTTAAAGGGGAAGTCAAAACGATTCTTGACAATAATATGTTACATGTGACCTCACTAGTTTAAATATGACATTTTGATTAATATTACATTTGTGGAATATGAGTTATGAAGCAAAATCCAGCCCTTTTTAATTTTAATAAGATGACATCACAGTTGCTCAAGGCTCAGGCATTGTAACAGGTTGCAATCTGTAGCATTGAAATAAAATATTAAGGCTTATTGTGATATTAATACAACATTCTTCCATGCTTAAAGTGTGAACCCTAACACTAAGTAAGATGTTTTGTTGAAAATGTCCATGAAAAAAAAATTATGTTTAAACATCGATTTGGCTGCATATTGAATCAATACGAGAATTTGTGCGCGGTAATATCGCGATATATCGCTGAATCGCTTTTGTTTTAAATACCCCCATAGTTTAGACACTTAGAGGTCCAGAATCCGTGTGGGAGGAGTCAAACGTTGAGGTCCACCCCACGTACTCTAATTGGGCTCCGGAGCCTGGGCTTACCCCAAAAATGTGCCCACCGTTGCTCTTGCGCCGACTTTGAGTTTATTCTGCGCTATGCTGACACCTAGTGGACAGCAACAAGAATGTCACCTCTGCCCATTTCTAGATTATTTGAAGAATCTGCCTCGGGACTCTGAGGACTACAAGGACACAGAAGGTGAGATTAAAAAAACAAAACGTGAAGCAACCTCCAGGAATGTGTCTTTATCCAAACGTTTTCATCCGTGCAGCGGCCCTAAGCATCGTGAAGGAAGTCGCCAACCACGCCAACGACATCATGAAACAAGGGGTGAGAGGCGCCGTTCCACTCCTGACCTTTTTAGTCTCCCTTCCCATCGCCATCATGTTTTTTTTTTTGTTTTCTTTCTCCAGGACAACTTTGAGAAGCTGATGCAGATCCAGTACAGTCTGAATGGCCACCAAGAGATCATTCAGCCGGGCAGGGTAAGAGCCCCGCCTCCTCCGTCGCCCGCAAGTCACGACGACGGCGACGAGAGTTGACTCTCGGCGGGTTCCCGCAGGTGTTCCTGAAGGAGGGAACGCTCATGAAGCTCTCCAGGAAGGTCATGCAGCCGCGGGTGTTCTTCCTGGTGAGCCGCAAGCCCATTTCTCCCATCTTTTCCCGCGACGTTTTCCCTTCTCGTCTTCACCTCCGCTTTGTATCCGTGCAGTTCAACGACGCGCTCATGTACACCACGCCCGTCCAGTCGGCCCAGTACAAACTCAACTGCGTGCTGTCCCTCGCTGGCATGAAGGTGAGGCGACAAATCGTGGCGCGGGCGCCGCGCCGCTTGCGATCGCGACTCGTTAGCGACGTTGGCTTTTTTTCCCGCAGGTGAGCAAGCCCAGTCAGGAGGCCTACCAGAACGAGCTGAACATCGAGAGCGTGGAACGCTCCTTCATCTTGTCTGCAAGGTTGCTACCCTTTTTGAATATGTGTCGCGGCGTTTAACGTTTATTAGAGCGGACTCGTTTTCTGCCTCTAGTTCGGCGACAGAGCGAGACGAGTGGCTGGAGGCCATCGCCAAAGCCATCGACGACCACGCCAAGAAGAAGATCAGTTTCATCTCCAGCCGCAGTCAGGAGGAGGTGACGCTCTCGCTCGCCGCTCTCGCTCGCCGCTCGCCACGCTTGCGTTTTCAAAGCTCCTCCCTGACGCCGCGTAACCCCGCGCAGGCCGACGGCGTGCTGGACAGCGGCGCCCCCCTCGGCTCCAAAGCCCCGATCTGGATCCCCGACCTGAGGGCCACCATGTGCATGATCTGCACCTGCGAGTTCACCCTCACCTGGCGGCGCCATCACTGCCGCGCCTGCGGGAAGGTGACCAAACGCGCCCCGAACCTTTTTGCGGTCTCGGGCCGCTCAGCGACGCTTCCGCCTCGTCCTCCCTCACGGCCTCTCATCTTGCATTCCGGCAGGTGGTGTGCCAGGCCTGCTCGGCCAACAAGTACTACCTGGAGTACTTGAAGAACCAGCCGGCACGCGTGTGTGACCACTGCTTTGCCAAACTGCAGGAGAGCAGTGAGTGCATGTGTCGAGATGCCACAAAAACACCAGTGGATGCGTTTTTTTGTGTTTTATTATTATTATTATTATTTATTTATTTATTTATTTTTTTTTTACATTTCACTTTTGCTTATTTGCTGTTGTTTACACTATCGGGATCGTAGCGTCCCGCACTGAATGATACCTCACAAAAGTTATATTAGTTGTAACGTTAGCTCCATTAACTCATTTGCTCCCAAATACGTGTAAAAACATTCTATTTTAAATATTGCCATGCTCCCAAAAACGTATTTGTTTTTTATGCTTTTTTTTTTTATGCTAGAGCATACAGAAGGCTTTGATGCGGCTTCTGACTTAAAAGAGGTCGCTTAAAGCAATGGTAGCTATTAGAAAAAACGGTCAGCAGGTGGCAGTAGAATATAAGAGATCAACCAGGGCCACGTTGCAAAAAAAAAATATATATATTTTCCCCAGTGTTTTAAACAGATTTGCGAATAATGATGAAACTTAGCTATATTCTAATGCTAATTTCTGCAAATGGAAACAGATTTTTCCCTGATGGAAGAATCTCTCTTTTGCTCTTTGTTTTTATAGCAATGCAACACAATATTCTGTGGGCCTTGCAAAATCCGGGAGTGAAGGGGGTTGCTTCAGTGAAAATGGCTGGGAGTGAATGAGTTCATATGCCTTGACCACTTAATGAATACACCAAAATATTACAATTCAACAATTAGAAATGCTTTGCTAATTCGAACATGCTATGCTAATGACCGTCCTTGACATCGTATTAAACGATATAATGCAATTCACTTTCAGATACAAGCATAAAAATAACATTAAAGGGGAAGTCAACCCCCTCCCCCCAAAAAAATAAAACATTCTTGACAATAATATGTTTTATGCGGCCCCACTAGTCTAAATATGGTATTCCGGTTAATATTGCGTTAGTGGAATATTTGTTAAGGAGAAAAATCCAGAAGGTGGCCATTTTGCCAAGCTGTGATTGGCCGTTGCCTGAGCCCTGAGCAACTGTGATGTCATCTTCAGTCGACAGCAAGTGGAAAAATGGCCGCCTCCTGATATGGATAAAAACGGCTTGATTTTGCTTCATAACTCACATTCCACAAATGTAATATAAATCAGAATGTCATGTTTAAACTAGTGAGCTAACATGTTATTTAAAAAAAAAAAAAAAAACAACCATGGAAAACCACAACTTATCTTTGGACGGTGTTGTCTTTTCTTTTCTTTTCTTTTTCTTCCCAGGTGACCGCCGCGCCTCGTCATCTGTGTCTCCCATCAAATCCGGAGCGTTCTCCTTTACCCGGAAACAAAAAAAGATTCCGGCCGCATTAAAAGAGGCACGTGAAGAGCGAAGAGGCGCGCGATACGAAGCGTCACAGCAATGGCCCTTAACGCTCTCTTGGCTCGCTTCCCAGGTCTCGGCCAACACGGAAAACTCGTCCATGAGCGGCTACCTGAACCGGTCCAAGGGCAACAAGAAGCAGTGGAAGCGCTTGTGGTTCGTCATCAAGAACAAAGTGCTGTACACGTATGCCGCCAGCGAGGTAACCGCCGCCGCCGTCTTCTTTTCAGCCCCCCCCGTTGCCATCGACTCGACTTTTGTTGTCCTTCTCCCCGGCAGGATGTGGCGGCGCTGGAGAGCCAGCCGCTGCTCGGCTTCTTCCTGCGGGAGGAGAAAAACGGGCCGGCGCAGAAGCTTCAATTCAAGCTGTACCATAAGAACACGCTCTTCTACATCTTCCGAGCCGACGACATCCCCACCGCGCGGAGGTAAAACTGTGCCTCGCGATACCAAAACGCATCCTTGGCCTCATCGCTTTCTCCTTTAGGTGGATTGAAGCTTTTCAGGAGGCCATGATCCTCGAGCAGTGACGAGCCAGTAGACGGACAACCAGGAAGGTCACGCCGCGTCCCGTAGGAGATGGGACGCCGATCGGGACAGCGGCGCCCCCCCCTTTTTTTTTTTTTTAAAGAACCGGGAGCTTTTTTCTTCTCATTTTCTGTCTACTGCTGCAGTTGTGGCTCAAATGCCAAAGAATGTGTGTGAAAGTGGACCGTTTCCCACCAGGAAAGCCCTGGTAAGGATCCTTGTTGTGTGAAATGAAGGAAAACTATTTTGATATGAAAGTCAAGCAGGTTGACTGACACGTAAAACACTCGCATTCATTTACAATGGATGACCAGATGTGCTTTACAGTCAGCATCAGGAAGATGCTGGTATTGATTTTTCAAGTTTAGAGATGTCAATTCTTCAATTGTAATATTCCGAGTAACTGTTGTCGATCGTGGGTCTAAGAGTGTCCTGGACAAAACTGGAAATACATCATTGAATCTATTTTTCATACTCTTCAGAATGTCAACTCTTCAGCCGTCTTTGCCCCATTTTATTTTATTTTTTGCATTTTCTGCCACCTTGGTCTCCTATTTGAAAAAATTTGATATTTTTTCCCCCCCGCTTGAACATTGTTTCAGACGCAACTATCTGCTCCATGTTGTTATTGTGACGCTCATTCGTTATTGTCTTCCTGATATTGTTCAGGGTCTTGGAAGCACGTTATGCGTTTGCTTGTGATTGTATTTTAACAATGGCTATTTTTTTTTATATCAACTGCGTGGAGGTAGAGTCTCCTACAAAACAATCATAAACTGTCAGGCAACAGTTTTTAATAAACTAAATATATATTTGGCTTGGTGTGTTTATTTTTTACGTCAGTGACGTCACATATCCATACGGAAAAACCTGTGTTGTACATCAACATTAACTATTGTAATATAAAATGTGTGTAGGTAGAATCTCCTACAAAAAAAAATCATAATTAGGCCATAATTCTTTGTAAATATAATGCAGTTTTGGTGATAGAAGTCATTAATCATATGGTAAAGGAATGATTTTAGGTATGCTTGTTGCTCTCCGGATAACATCCCGTCCCCCAAACACTTCCGTCTCAAGATGGCGGAATACGTCAACATAGTCCGAAGGGCTTTGGGACAAATAGGAGGTCATGGCGGTGTCCGGGGGTTTCTTCTCCAATTATTTAGGTTAGTTGGAGTAATTATTTGGACGCTGTTATTTTGAACGACTGACAACTAAATACTTTTATGAACGCCGAATGTTGATGTGTGAACGTTGCCAAGCTAAGTTAGCATGTTGCTAGCCAGCCCAGCTTTTACACAGAAGTCGTGAAACTTTCACTGGTTTCTCTGTTGTTTCATTCCACAAAATAGTCGATTTAATGAACGATTTGAACGTTTATATATGACAGGGCAAACGATGTGAAGACAGGAGCCCTGATAGGTGTGGACAAATATGGCAACAAATATTACGAGGACAAGAAGAACTACTTCTATGGTAAGAACGTGAGCATTTTATATGGAAAATGACGTTGTGGTGAAGTTGTTTTGTGTTATTTGATCCATTCGCTTCTTTAACCTGGGTCGCTGGATCTGAGAATTTTGACAACACCGGCATTAAATCTCTCTTTTGCCCAAAATGCATCCAGGACGTCATCGCTGGGTGATCTACACCACAGAGATGAATGGAAAGAAAACTTTGTGGGAAGTGGATAGTAGCATGGTCCCCGCCGAATGGTACGTGTCCTCCGATTATTTTAATAAAAAAAAAAAAGCACACAAAAAAAATTTAAAGAAAAAAATCTCTGCAACAAAATACAGTACATTTTTGGGGGCGTGTCACGGTAGGCAGACGGGATGTTGAGTTGAGTGACTCGAGTGGAAAAAAATCAAGTATACCACAAGAAAACGTGCAGCGGATGATGCGCGGTCAAAAACGAGAGTAAATCTTGGCTTGGCATTTACCCGCTTCTGAGCTCTGAAGGTCCCTGAGGTCCCTGAAAAGCTCAAAAATTACTTTGGCAGTGAAGTCATTAGGCTAATAAAATCGCAAGTCATCTTTCCCCAGTTAAATGAATGGAAATACTTTTAATGAGGAATAAGCTTGTCGGAAAATGGGTGGATGGATGTTGGTGCGTCATTCATACATCATTGCCCGTTGACATTGTATCCCTTTGAGTGTGTGCGCTTTGGCCACCAGAGGGCAGTGTAATACATACAGACATGCTTTTGGTGCTAAAACAAAGAAGAAGACTTTTGGAATGAAGCTGCAATCACGTTTTCCCCCTCCCTCCCTCCCAGGCATGGCTGGCTCCACTGCACGACAGACAACCCCCCCACCACGCACCCGCCCGAGCCCAAAAAGTTCCTGGCCGAAGTGCACCAGTTCAACGTGAGCGGCTCCCCGCAGCAGTACGTGCCCTTTTCCACCACGCGTAAGAAGATCCATGAGTGGGTGCCCCCTAAAGCCCAGTGACCCCCGACCTCCCGCTCATGTTCTCTGCACACAGCTGCACCTCAATAAAACGTATGGAATATTTGCACTTTGCATGTTTTTCCTTGTAGCGCTGGTGAATGAAGGCAAACTGGTAAGCTTCCATTTTCAATGTCATGTGACAGAAATGGATACTGCAGGATTAGATTCAGCTTTGATGCGTCACAAGTACGAGGCAACAAAATAACATCACACCTGAATTAGCCTACAATACACAGTAAAAAAAAAAGCCTTATGTGATATTGTAAATAAAAAAACTGTTTATTCAAAAAAATTTTTTTGGGTACTTAATACAAAACAACAGTTTGTTCTATAATGCAGTGTTTCTCAACCCTGGTCCTCGGGGCACACTATCCAGTTTGTTTTCCATGTCTCCTTATTCCACACACAGGTGAGGATCGATATCAGGCTTCTCCACAGCTTGCTGATGAGCTGTCATTGGAATTACCTGCATGTGGAATATAGGGAGACATGCAAAACAGGCTCCAGGGATGAGAAACACCGCTCTAAACTAAGCTTCTATGCCATAAAAGAAAAATTATTTAAATTACACGAGATTCCCACAATCGTGAATGGACCAGGATTTTTCTCCGCGGCGACCTTTGAACCCATTCTGGTCAAACAGAAAATGAACATTTTGTAAATGGAAAAAAATAAAATAAAAATAGTATGCCCAAAGGACTAGCAGAGTCCACTGGTATCTCGGCATTGTTTTGAATAAATTTGGCAATGCACGGAAACTTTGAGAGCTTTCTATTGTGTTTTCTATTGTTTATTGTTTTAGTTTTTTTGCCTTCTTGAGATTTGACTCATAAACATTCACATTAGAACGTCAATTCAACGCAAGAAAAAATAAAAAACACAACAATTAAATACAAACAAAGTAACAACATTGGGCACAATTAAATTTCCATTAAGGTCAACGAAAGATGACTCAGCAATGACTTTAGTTTCAGAGAATATGCACTTTTCTTTTTGTTGTCAATTTCAAAGTATTAACATACAAATTAGAAATACTGTATATGAACATTTGTAAGGGATTTGGACATTTTTGTGTTGCAAATAAAATTTGCCAAATAAGAGCATAAGATTGATCCCAAATTGACTTGTCACGTTGTCTTGTCATGTTAAAAATTTGTAATTACACCTTTTAGATCAATAGCAATGATATGTCCAGTTTTCTCACGCACACATTTTTCGAAATCCCTCCAACATTTTGATTCCCAAAAAGATTTGCTTACTGTATTTGCGTCCCTCTACGACTTGTGACATCTCGGCTTCCGTAACCACGCACCGCGTGACCAGTAAACACGGAAGTGAAAGGCCGCTGTAAACTTTCATGTCGCAGACTTGGTTGTGCGGTTATTTTCAATAGAACACATCGGAGGTGCTTTTTCACGTCGCGATTGCACCCTGTGCCGCCAATCTCAAAGATTCAGAAGGCGAAAATGTCGCGTTCGTGGTTCAAGTGTCTCGTCATCTGCGTCACTATCGCGAGCAGCCAGATCGGGGACAACGGAGCATTTGCCAAATCGTACCGGAGACCAAACATCGTTCTGATCCTCACGGACGACTTGGACATCTCCATGGGGGGCATGGTGAGGAATTATGTCGAGCGGGCGTTACTTAACACATGCAAACGTTTTAATGACTTAGTCGTGTCCAACAAAACATCATATCTATCATACATGTGAATCAAAAAAAAAAAAAAATAACGTCGTTTTATGAAAACAGGGATCTAAATTATTTTAAATGTATCAATAATTTTTAAGGGGAAAAAAGCGTTTAATAAAAATAATTATTGGTTGCAGCCCTAATTCAGTTCCGTTTCTTCAAAGTCAGACATCTTTGTAGTTTTTAGGTGGGAAACCTATGAGAATAAATATTCGCAATACTACACGACAATAAGAGTAAATAAGAATGGTAATAATATGCGTTTCTCCTCAGACTCCACTCAACAAGACCAAAAAGCTCATCGGCGACGCAGGCATCTCGTTCACAAACGCAGTAAGCGGTCTTATACTGTTCATATGCCCCCCCCCCCCCCAAAAAAAATGACACCACTGTTCCAAACACAAACATGGTCCTCCTGTTTGCCAGTTTGTAGCCAGTCCGCTGTGCTGCCCCAGCCGTGCCAGCATCCTGACAGGCAAGTACCCGCACAACCACCACGTGACCAACAACACGCTGGAGGGCAACTGCAGCAGCGTGGCCTGGCAGAAGACTGAGGAGGCGCACACCTTTCCCGCTATGCTGAAGAACCTCGCCGGCTACCAGACCTTCTTCGCGGGGAAGTACCTCAACCAGGTGAGGGTCACCATTCCCCCCCCCCCCCCCCCCTTCGTTATACGGTCGTTTCCTTCCGCATGAATTTGCACGCCAATGCTTTGCGTCGCAGTACGGCCACAAGGAGGCTGGCGGAGTGGAGCACGTTCCTCTCGGTTGGAGCTACTGGGTCGGACTGGTGAGAACATGATTCACGCAACCGCTCAAATATTTCAACTCCCAAAAATTGTCAATGCAAAATCTCCGCCTCAAAGCGCGACGTGGCTTCACTTTTTGTGAGTCGTGTCGCTGCGACTACGAAGTAACGTGTTTTTTTTCCCCTCCAGGAGAAGAATTCCAAGTACTACAACTACACGCTGTCAGTCAATGGCAAAGCTCAGGAACACGGGGTCGACTACAGCAAAGATTACCTGACTGATGTGCTGGTAAGTGATGACGTCACTTCTTACGTGACTATTCAACATCATTTGTAACATTCTAATCTTTTTAATTCAATAAATAGTGTGACATTTTAAATGAAATGCAATTTAGCATTTTGTCACATTTTCTAACATTCAACCTTTAAAAAAAAAAGGGTTATACTTTTCATATTCAAATTTGACCATTTTAAATAATAGTGACACATTTACCATTTTTTACATTTAAAAATATTTCAAGTATTAATATTAATATCTTGTTACATTTATCTTAATAAGTAGTGATATTTTCCAACATTTAAATATTTTATAATAAAAAAAAAAATTGACTGATAAATTTCCCTTAAACTTCAAAAAAAAATTTTTTTTTACTGCTGTTTAATATCTTGTACAAATCAACATTTTAAGAAAGTAAAAAAAATAGTAAATGTTGTCATATTTAAACGTTATCATTTTAAACGATTGATTCAATACGGACACATTTTTGTTAAACTAAAAAATGCAACCTTTGACATTTTGTAACATTTAAATATTTCACATTTAAAAAAAAAGCGCTTTTCTTGTAAACATTTATTTATTTATTTTACTTTTTTTTTTTTTTCATATTCAAATTTTACAATTTGGAAATGAAAAAAAAAAGTGACTAAATACTATTGTGGCGGCCGTGGCTCACGGTGTAGAGACGGTCGTTTAGTAACCCGAAGGTCGGCTGTTCGATCCCCGCTCTCCTCTGTTCTTGGGCAAGGCACTTGACACACCAGTGCTACTCACATATGTATGAAAGGTGCGAATGTTTAGTAGCTTACCACCACCACAGTGTGAATATGCGAGCGCATGAATAATGTATACATTCCATTGTAAAGTTTCTTTGAGTGTCTAGAAAAGCGCTATACAAACCCCATGCATTATTATTCTAAATTTATTTAATACATTTTTTAATAAAAAAAAAAAACTTTCATGCTCCTAACCTTTCGATGGCGGCCATTTTGGCCTTCCCACAATGCTGATTTTTTAATGAAACTGACTTGAATGTGACGCGTGTGTGTGTGTGTGTTGCAGGCCAACGTGTCTTTGAACTTCCTGCAGTCCAAATCCAGCTACCAGCCCTTCTTCATGATGGTGTCCACGCCGGCCCCCCACTCGCCGTGGACGGCGGCCCCTCAGTACCAGGGTCGCTTCAACAGCACCAAGGCGCCCCGAGATCCCAACTTCAACGTCCACGGCAAGGTCGGGTCAGATGGGGTCGGGTCGGGTCGGGTCAGACTCGACGGCCCGGTGAGGAAGGACGCGTGAACGGATGTAAACAACGCGATGTCGTGTGTGCGCCGCAGGACAAACATTGGCTGATCCGACAGGCCAAGACTCCCATGAGCAACTCGTCCATCGGCTTCTTGGACGACGCTTTCAAGAGAAGGTTTGCTTCCGCATGTCGCATGTCGCGGCTGCGATGGCCTTTTGTGTAATGCCGCGCCGCGCCTGCAGGTGGCAGACGTTGCTGTCCGTGGACGACCTGGTGGAGAAGATCGTGAGCAGCTTGGAGGCCAGAGGAGAACTGGACAACACTTACGTCTTCTTTACATCTGATAACGGATATCACACGGGTACGTAATACCAACACACACACACACACACACAAAACAACAACAACAGCAGCAAAAAGGCTTAAGTTGCTATTAATTGTGTGTGAAGTCTGACTACACGTCTTTTTGTAATGCATTACTATCATCACTTAGTTTAAAAAAAAGAAAAAAGAAAAAAAAAGCTTATTGCTTTTTAAAAATTGCCTTACTATAATTTGTTTTTTATCTTGGTATACGTCACGTAGTAAAAAGAAAAAAAAAGAGATTTCCTTGATTGGTCTCTTCATTCTGGCTATGCATACCATAAAAAATGTTAATCATGTAATTAATAGAAACCTTAATATATACATTATGTATTGTTTTCATTTTTCAGTCCAACATACTACGTATATATATATATTTTTTTTTTTGAAAACTTTATATTACATCATATTGTTGGTAAAAATAAAAATGAATTAATTAATAAACAAACACTGAACTTGAAATTATAAAAAGAAAAAAACTACTTCGTTTAGTCCATTATGTCATTTTTTTAGTCTGACTATACTTGTTTTTTTAATGCCTTAATTTACTGTAAATGTAATATGCCTTATGTCATTTAAAAAATGCTTTACTGTATGTTATTAAAAAAAAAACATCTTACTAAACATCGCACCAGTTTTTTTTTTTATCCTTACTATATACGCAGTCATTTTTTAGTCTGACTATACTTATATTTTAATGCCTTATTTTACATTACATGTGATTAAAAAAAAGTCTTACTCTATGAATGTTATTTGAGAAAAAAGCTAATACTATTTTTAATACTACACATCATGCGTTTTTTAAACCGCTTTTATATTCACCATAACATTTGGTTTAGTCTGACAAAACATGTCAGTAAAAAAAAAAAGTGAATATACAACGTCAAAGTTTGACACTCGATATGTTGACGTTATATGAAAGCTGGTACGGGCTCTTTGCACAAATCCGCTACTTCCTCAACTCAGTACCACTCTTTCATTTCCTGTCTTTCATGATTGGACAAACGGATTAATCCAGGTGTGTCTGGACATTGTCGTCGTGGTTACAGGAAATGAAAGAGCAGTACTGAGTTGAGGAAGTAGCGGATTTCAACGCAGATGATTTCTGTTTTTGCCGCAGTAAGAACTAAATGTCAATTGTGTGTGTTTTTTTTTCCTGCAGGTCAGTTTTCTCTCCCTCTGGACAAGCGGCAGCTGTACGAGTTTGACATCCGGGTTCCTCTCATGGTGCGAGGGCCAAACATCAAAAGCGGCCAGACCAGCCAGGTGAATGACTCGCTGGCTCGCTCGCAACATCTTGTTCAGATCAAGAAAAAAGTTTAAATGAAAACTTTGCAGTTTCTGGTGGCCAACGTGGACCTGGGTCCGACCATGCTGGACATGGCGGGACTCAACGTCAGCAAGACGCAGATGGACGGCACCTCCTTCCTGCCCGTTCTGGTGAGCCTCCCGCCCCCCTTCCCTTCCCTTCCCTTCAAGGTCGGACAACGGGTTCAACTTGGTCTTGTGGCTTTCAGGAGGGAAAAGTCAACGTCAGCGCTTGGAGGAGCGACATCCTGGTGGAGTACGAAGGAGAAGGACGAAACGTTTCCGACCCCGCCTGCCCCCTGCTGGGCCCCGGCGTGTCGGTAAGAACTTCGCGGTCGCGTGGCCACTCGTCGTACTCGTACCTTTTAGTTCAATGTGACCCCCCTACGTGTTTTTTCCCCGTATCCAGGAGTGCTTCCCGGACTGCGTGTGCGAGGACTCGTACAACAACACGTACGCGTGCGTGCGCACCGTCGCGCCCGCGGCCAACTTGCAGTACTGCGAGTTTGACGACAACGAGGTAGCGATCTGTTTTTTTCCCCCCCCCTTGTCGTTTTCTTCTTCTGTGGTGCCTTCGGCGGCGTGACCGTCCAGCGTCTGCCGGCAGGTGTTTGTGGAGGTCTACAACCTGACGGCGGACCCCTTCCAGCTCACCAACATCGCCAAGACCATCGATCAGGAAGTCCTGGAGAAGATGAACCATCGGCTCATGATGCTGCAGTCGTGCGCGGGGCAGACGTGCCGCACGCCCGGCGTCTACGACACGCGGTATGTCGACAAAAGATTACGTGACAAGTGTGGTACGCAGGCTCCCTCTTGTGGTATGTGAAAGAATCACTGCATGAAATACAAATTGTTTATAACCGCAGCAACATTATTAGCCTGTCTATGACATTTTGCATGATACGCTAGTGTTAAGTTAGTGGACTTTGACAAGTTTTGTAGTGTAGGGAATTCCACTTACATACAAAATTCAAATTTACTACAATCTCAAAAAATATATAAGTCAGGTCACACGTATCTCAAGGCACAACTGGGGAAAAAAATTGGAAGCTTGTAGCTGTATGTCACGTTTAAATTTTATTTTAAGTATTTTAAGAACACATTTACATTTAAGTCTTTTACTACCACACGTTATCCAAAAAACAACCCTGATTTCGAGCATCATCTTTCAAAACAAACAGAATATTGCGTACTTTGACTACATAAACATAACAAACTTTGACACTAATATTTTTTTGTTTAGTGACGCTTTGTGAATTAGATTTAATGTGACAAAGGCTTCGATCCTTCACGGCATCCTTGAAAACGTATTTCATCAGGTTGGTTATGTTTCGGTGTCATTCCGTACTAACGGGAGCCCATTGAAAAGAGATACAATGCTGCCATCTGCTGGCCATAGTTAGTGTCTGTTTGTGATTTCACAAGTCCGTTGAGTCGGCAGCGCTGTGCAACAATTTCCACTGCCCATTAAGAAAAAAAAGTAAACATAAACGGCAATTAACGTTTTTGGCGGCATTATTTTGGATTTTAGTTTACGTCATTAAACGTTTTTGGCGGTAAAAGAGTTAATATTGGAAGTATAATTATTAAACTTTTTATTTATTATTTTTTTTAAATTTACATTTTCATTAAATTATTATTCAAGCACATAGTCCAGTAAGTACTGTAGTTAGCTCACACAAAGAATAATCTTTTTTTTTTTTTTGCCAGCTTCAAATTTGAGCCCCGCCAGATGTTTAGCAGCCACAACTGGAAGCTGAGCAGATTGCGACAGATGATGAAGTGAAAAGGGAAACCACAACTCCACCAGCGGAGGATTCCCCCTCTTCTTGCCTTGTTTTGTGGCCAGACGGATGAAGCGATTGTGTGGATTTTGATTCTGCTTTTGACGTCTGCTTTGTTTGTTGTGTGCCGGGGGGGAAGGGGGAGGGGCATGACAGGTCATCCAAATTTTCTATTTACCGTGCAGTTCAAGATGTCCAATATCCTGCTGGACACCATTTTGTTTTCAAAAACATGTACGTTCACAAATTCATATTTGTTAATTGTCACCTTTTGAACTTGCAAGAGTCCAAAGTGTTGAAAAGAAGTCGAACGGAGCCAAAAAGACTCGCTCTCGCTGTGCTACTGATTTTTACCGTAGAAAATGTTATTGCGGAAGACCGACGAGATCTAGTCGAACCCTCCTCCACACACGACTCGGGCTCTGCTATCAATCCTATCGACAGGGGTTGGGTTTGGCGCCTGTACGTTGGGGCTCACCCCGATAGACGAGAGGGTAGCCTCCCTCCGCCTTCGGGTGGGGGGGACGGACCCTGACTGTTTGTGCTTATGCAACAAACAGCAATACAAGATTTTTTTTTGTACTAAGTAATTTGAATAAAGCAATCCTTACACCAATAAAAAATATTTTCTGGATAAAAAAAGTCCAAATTATTTTCTATTAAAAAAGCTTTAACATGATAGCAAACAGGAAGTTGTAATGTTATGACAAAGCTGTCAAAAACAAGAATTAGCTACTAGTAAATAGTTTATTTTGGAAAAGACGCTTAGTCTTTAAAAATAAAATCAGATCATATTCTTGGAAAAAAAAGAAGCCTTTTGTTAAAAAAAAGAAAAGAAAAGACGGGCGTTGTGGTGCTGGGGGACGTTTTCTGTAACAATACTCTTGTTGTTCTAAGAAAAAGAAAAACTTGCAGTTTGCGGACCCTAGTTTGAGAACCAGTTTTAGGGTGACTGTTAAAAAAAAAAAATACTTTCCCAACTGTGAAAACTAACTTGCTGAAACGAGCACTGATGAATCGCAGGACTGATTTGTTCTTTGAAAGCAGACAAAAATGTTGTCTTAACTTGTTTTTTGTTTTTTTTCTTCAAGTGTTCACCTCATGCACTTTTTCTGAGCTCGGTTTTGTGCAAATAAAACCAATATTTAATCTATCCAGATGTGGTGTGGTTTGTGTGTGCCACGTTTGTCAGGTCGGAATTCAAAACGTCTTCACATTACGTACGAGTAGTACAACCTTTTAACCTTGTGGTGGCGCTATATAACTCATTGGCAAATATTTTGCAATGCTATACCTGTTTATAATAGTCAACAAATTTCAGTGAATACTTTTGGAATTTTCATTTTAGTTAGTTTTTATTTTGTTTTGAGTTTTTTGTTGTCAGTTTTAATAAATTTTCAGGGTGGTTCTGTTAGTTTTTATTAATTTTAGTTATTTAAAAAATTATTAATTTTAGTTAAGTTTTTGTTAGTTTCAGTATTAGGTTTTTTTTCACTTCTATGTGACACACTTTCAAACGCTTATTCCGGTTAATATCAAAATATTTTTTTCTTCTAGGTTTTATCCTAGTGCCACTTTTAGACGCAATAAAATTGTTACTGTGCTGCACTAGTAACACTAGCATGCGTCAGGCACTAGTAGCCTCCTTTTTGAAAACGCAGAACCAACCTGATCCTCCTCTGCTTTTCTTCGCTTCTTCTAAAATGCGTTTGCGTGCCAACAGCGCCCCCCTCAGGAGTCGAGAGTGACGACAGGCAGGAAAGGCAAGTCTGTGTTCCCCAGGAAGGTGCGCCCGCCGTGCTGGAACACGTCGCTGATGGCCCACGTCAGGCGTCCCTCAGGGTCGTGCATGGAGCCCAGCAGACGTCCGTCCGCGTCCAATTCCAGGACCAGAGCGTAGCGCGGCAGCAGAATGTTGTACCAGCTCAGCGGGACCACCTGAAAAGGAACACACAAACAAAAGTTTTGGGACGCACTGGTTACCATGACAACGGTGTCTCGTCTTCTGTGGCGACATTGGACAACATGCTTTAAAGTAGAAGTCAACTTTAAACATTTATTGACAATACCATTTTATATGTGATGTCACTAGTCTAAACATGACGTTTTTTGTCCATCTCGGGGGGTCGGCCATTTTGCCTGAGATGGATAAAAACGGCTAGATTTTACTTCATAACTCATATTCCACTCATATTTTTGGCTCGACTTCCCCTTTAATGATGACTCTTTCAAACGTCGTCAAATTTTGTCTATTAATGATATTTATTTTTTATTTTTTACAATTAAAATTTATTTACAATGCATTAACCAATTATTTCATTACAATTGTATACATTAAATAGACACATAGTTGAATATTTTATTTTATTAATTTAATTATATTAGCAAATTATGTAATAAAGTATGCCTTTTTCTACAGTATTATTTAGAATTAATTATCAAAGTATCATTTAATTATAATTATTTTAACAATTATTTCATTAAAAATAAATTTGTAAATAAGATACTTTTATGTAATATTTATCATTAATCAAATGTAATTTATTCACCAATGATTTCATGACAAACATTCAAAAATGTAAATTAACTACAACAGAAACAAACAAGATTAAAGTACTTACAATTGCTCTTCGTTTTGATTTAAAAAAAATTACATTATTGAACTTTCGTAGCTAACTGCCCATAAAACAAGTGGAATCATGACATCATTTCTATATGTAACTTCTTGCTAAACAGTTTTTAAAAATTTGAAATATGTTGATTCTCTTTTTTGTTACTTGCTGCAGTTCACTTGGAGTTCACGTACACACACACACACACACACACACACACACACACACACACACACACACACACACACACACACACACACACACACACACACACACACACACACACACACAAGTGTCTCATGAGATTTCACGCCTCCTTTTCTCACATCAAAAGAGCTTTCATGAAAAAGATGGCCACCGACCTTGGCCAGGAAGCGTTTGACGGCGGGGTACGGCGCGATGGCGTCCAGGAAGGGAGGCAGGAAGGAGCGCAGTCGCGGTGTGGTTATGCCCACCAGGAAGGTCCCGCGCCGGCTCACGCGGATATTGTCCGGGTAACCGATCATGTTGTCCAGCACCGTCTCCGCCGTGCCCGCCTTCGGACCTCGCAGCCAATACCTGAGCGGGTGGGCGGACGAGCGCTTAACACGACACTGCGCGCGTGCATGTGCACGTTGAGCACACATACTTGAGTATGCGTCCGATGCTGGTCTCGGCCAATAAGAGGAATCGCTCGTTGGGGTCCAGCGCGATGCCGTTGGGCATGTAGAGAGAATCTAGAAGGACGCCGACTCGGCCCGTCTCGGGCTCGTAGGACAGAAGACGGCCAAGGCGGTTCAGCTCGATCACCTCCGGTAAAATGGTGAAAATTGTGGAAATTGAATTTGAGCTATTCAAATCAGTACCTTTTTGCTATTGCTTGATTAAATTAAATAATTTATAACAAGAATACAATAAAAATGCATTAAATAAAATTATTAATTAAATTAAAAAAATAAAACAATTACCAATTCAATAAAAATTTAAATATCTAGTTTTTATTTAATTAGTATTGTTTACTTTATCGTTTAAATTTTTTTTTTTAATTTAAAAATTAAAATAACAAAACCAGGAAACAAATACAATGAAATTCAAAACAAAATAAAAAAAAATTTAGTCATCAAGTAAAATTCAACATTCATTAAATTATAATAATATGAATAAATAATACTAATCTTTTTTTAAATACCTAATTTCAATCAAATAATAATTAGGAATAAATTATATGGATATTTTCAATGAAAATTATTAATTACATGAAAAAAATATAAATAAAATAGAAATACTGTAACTTACTAAAAATTTACTAAATTTATTTCATAGAAACTAAAAAAAAAAGAATGAAAATGTGAAAAAAGAAACTACAGTCAAAAAAACATTTTTTTATAATTATCAATGTTAAAATTGTAAATTAAACAAAATATTATAAAAACACATTACATTATTTAAGAAATTTAACATTTTAAAACTAAAACTTAAACAACAAATTAAATGAAAACTAGTGATGGGCGAGTATCATATCGGGATCTCATTTCAAAGTATTGTACTCGCAACTACTCAGTACTCTGTGGCAATTTTACAATCAGGAACTAGAAATTAGAAGAATTTGATGTTGCCATTATTTCAAGTAATTTTAGGAAAAATACTATACACTATTGGGATATACAGTATAGCTCTTTCTTTAAAATGATCTGTCATTGCTTTTTGGGGAAATTTTATGTCTCAAAAGTATTACCGGTAACGGCGGCTATTCAAGAGATGAGTACTCATACTGGTATCAGTCTTATAAAAGTGGTATCAATATCCCTATTGCAAATAATAATTAAATTAACAAATACAAAAAATAATGAAACTATATGATTAAAAACAAATAAAATTACAGAAATATCAAACATGGTTACCAGGCAACAAGCTGTAAAAGGATTGATTTATTTTTTATTTCTGTGTGTTTTGTGGGTTCAGTCTCACCTCCAGTTTGACGTGTCTGCGCCCCCAGCGACTGGACGAGTCGGTGAAGTAGATGATCCCCGTTTGGGAAGAGATGTCCAGGCCGTTCAAGAACGCGAAGGGGATGCCGCCAGCGCCTGCAGACCAAAAAACAAAACAAAATCAAATAAAGACATGTCAGTTGACGTCCTCAACATGAAAGCTGCCCCCCCCCCCCAAAACATTTTTTGTGCTGCAACCTTGCGAGTTGGCCACCAGCAGCGTCTTGTCTCCGGTGCGCGGGTTCACGCTATGCAGCCCCAAGTAGGCGTCAGCCACGATCAGGTTGCCGTGGCGATCCAGGCGCACGCCATGAGGACGGCCGCACGCCGGCTCGAAATCCACGCTGCTGCCTACACGCAAACACGTTTTTCGCGGTCACGCGTGGGGCTCGTTTGGCTCGCGACCGAAGGACGGATGAGCCCACCGACCGCATTCGGGCAAGTCACGCCCCATTTGAGTGATAAAGGTCAGGCTGTCGTCCGGTCCGATTCGCCACAGCTTCCCGTCCACAGTTCCCGTGTACACATTCCCTAAACAAAAACACAAAAGCATGTTTGAACCTGACCTTTGGAGACATTTTTTGTCAATAAAGGTTAGGGAGCTCTGTTTGACTAGACGAGAAGATGAAGACAGACAGTTGCAAAGGTTTGTCACTTACCCTCCTCGTCAGCAGCAAAGGATTCTGGTCCGCGTAGTTTTCCATCAAAGAGTCTGCGGCCTTTCTGCAAGTGCGTGTTGGCGGCCAACGGACCTTCCAGGGCTGGGGGAGGACCCGGAAGCCTGCGGACCACGACAGGGTGTCAGCGTGTGCGTGGACTGAGATTGGGGAGGGGTGAAGGATCATGTGCGTACTTACACATGTGGCTTGGGGTCGATGGGCGAAGGTAGCAGGTAGAGGCCGATGGCGACCGCCAGCAGGAGCACACAAAATGAACATCCCCACCACCTGACATTTGACAACGTATACAATCACACCCACCATGTTTGTAGTCCAACAGAGCAGTGTGTTTGGCAAATACAATTTCTCAGATTCTCACACACGTGTTTTTGTGCTCTGTGTTGAATTATGTTGATCTGAATTGAAGTGCTTTATTAAAACTAAAGTACTACTGCAATTAATGACGTATGATGCTAAATGAAGTATGTAATAATAATAAGAGGCATCAATTAACCAATAGGTCAAACGTCCTCCAAATGCTACAGAAAATCAATTTTAAATTGTTTTGCTGGGACTTAAAACCACATATTCTATCTGAGGACAAGTGATTGGTAGTTAAATATAGCGATAAATTGAAAGTTATTTCATAAAATGACATTTCATTGACACAATGCCGAGCGAAGCAGAGTTGTCGGCATACTTTGTGACTACTTTTACAGTAACAATATTAATTTTTGCACCCATTTAAACTCGACTATTTTTTTACACGTAAGCAACAAAGTTGTGTCATCCGTCGATCGGCGTAACATGACGGCCGTTTTGAAAGAGGAAAAACTCAGATAAAAGTCGAGAAAAATAGAATAATCAAAGTTCAACTTACATCGCTGATAAGTTTTCCTGTTCCACTCTTGAAATCAGAGGCACTTAAATGATATGAAGTATGAATTGTTGTACGAGGTGAATGTGCGTCTATAACCTTTCACAATAAGTTCTTTTACAATAGTGCGGACGAAATCCAATCCCCGAGCCGCAAATGAAACAATAAACATGATCAAATACTTCAAAATATGCACACGTATGTAGTTTTTGTTTTTAGTTAATTACGTGAAGATTTTACCTACGATAAATACGAAACACGTAACTTTTTACGTAAAGGGCCTAGCGGTGTTTCCTGTTGCTTTCACAAAAAAACTTCTAAATTGACTTCCTTGAGTCGCAAGTGTGAGGATAGAAGGGGCGGGGCTACGAACAGAAAGTGGGTTCAAATGGAGGTCAAGAGGAGGAGGACCTTCTCGAACAAAAACACTCTTTCAAATAAAGATAAACACATTTTTATTTTCAATTGTCACCTTTAATATCTGCATAACTCTCCTTCCGCAGCATTACAACAAAAATACAACGATTTTCTATCTGCCGATGCTATTAAATGATAGAAAGGCACTGCTGAGGTTTTCCGATGGACTAACTTCTTCCTTAAATATGGCTTGAAGGCTTTCAAATCAGCTATTAACGCCGACGACAACTTGGATGCAAAGCTGCTTGACGTCTCTCTTTGTCTCGCACTTGTGGAATATCCAGTCGCAAACAATAAAACCATGCATCAAACAGCCTTTGGATAACATGTTGCAATAGTAACACACCATGCACAGAAATTAGGCTAAAAATAATGACTGATTCAGTGTATACTTTCAAAATGGCTGCCTACGAACTCCTCCCACCAGGAGGATGTTGGATAAACTAAAATTAAATTAAAAAAAAGACATAAAAACAACCCCCCAAAAAGATCTACCCGTCGTCCCTGAATTTAAGTCATTTAAAGTGCCCCCCAAAAACAAAAATTAAAGTATTTTAAGTTGATACAACTGATGTCAAGTTTAGCTTACAATAACACACCAACATGTGATACGCGTATCCATGGAGACGCTCAAATTAAGAACAGAAGCACAGAAAGGCCAAGACGCAAAAAAAAAAAAATATATAGCAAATTTAACTTTCCACAGTAGGAAAAACGCCTAAATGCCCTACTTTCTTTACCAAGCCTGTACAAACCATGTATTTATTCCAAATTGTCGTAATTAATGCCCACTTTAGCTTTGCTTCTGACCATTCTATGCTTCCTGTAAAGCCAGTGTTTAATAGACATAGAAATCATTTAAATAAACCTCTACTCAATATATTCTGCATCTACTATTTTTTTTTTGTTTTTTTGCACCAGGCAACACCACAAAATAATCTTTGGTTATATTGCTCGAGAATAAGAAAAAGAATACAAAAATAAGAGACACAAGTTGGAGACTAGTTGCAGCGTTTGTCCACTAGAAGGTGCTGTTTGACTTGAAATGCTGCTACTAGCGTCATGTGTACCACGGAAGCTTGCGTGTACTAAAAATTATTTTTTTAAATCCAGCAACTGTTGTTTACGTCATAACAAATCAACACCCCCCCCCACCCATGCTTATACATTACTCACAAAAATGTGGGTGTAGTTTCAGGATGAACCTAGAATGTAAATGTAAAGGTTATAGCACATTTTAGGTTCAAATAAAAATTTCACTGAAAAGCCCAAAATCACGCACATTTTGTGACCGACTTCTCTTCCCCGTTCACCATACAAATCCGTCATCCCGCCCAAGAAGAGGCGTGCAACGGTGTTCCCTGCGAGATAAGTGGCACAAGTGGGCGGGCGCTTTAAATCAACGCTCGCACGCCAGACGGGGACAAAAGCGACGGCGTCCCCCGAGCGCTATCAGCACGCCTCAGCCTCTATTGCGTCACATTTCTATTCTACTTCCTCTCCTCCGCGTCGTCTACTTCCTAAATCCACTCGATGCTAAGCACAATCATTTGTTCCATCACATCAAACTTTCTCATCTTCACTTCTTTGTTATCCTCTTCTCTGCATTTGTGATTGTTTGGCCGCTGAATTTACGATCAAAAAGCTCCACCCATATAAATTAATCAAAGAAAAACTGTACAGACTGTAGTGAGGAAATTAAATAAGTCTTTCGTGAGTCAATGGCACATCAGTCTGAAAAGTCCAGACGCCTTTTCTTTGCTCCGTTAAAGAAAAGGAAAAAAAAAAAAAAAAAAAGAAAAGCCTCTTCTGGCCCTGTAGGGGGCGCTCTTCAAGTCTTATTGAGCGCCTCCCCGCAGCTCCCGCAGCGCCTCCTTCATCCTGTGGCGGTAGACGTCATAGCGGCGCATCAGCGCCTCCTTCTGCTCATCCTCTTCCTTGTCCAGGATACGCAGGAAGTTGCGCAGTTCCGGGATCGAGAAGGCGTCCCACTGACAACACAACGCTCGCAATGTTAGGAACAGCCGCTACGGTATCACAACAGAGGTACCTTGACTTGCAAGTTTAATTCATTCCGTGACTCCATTTATTGGCGTCATTTCCTGATGCTCATCCGAAAAGATTTGTATTGATGTGCAGATTCCACAAGATGGTGGCAAAACACTTTTTTTTTTCTTTCTACGAGGCTCAGGCCTGGCTAAATAACTCTATAATAAAGATACTGGAAAAACTGGTAAGCTGGGGGCACTTGTAAGTCAAGGTATGAGTGTAAAAGTGCGCGTTACCAAGACTTCTCCGGTCTGTTGCTCCCGCAGGACGAAGCCGAGCGTGTCGTCGTTGGGTCCCGCCACCAGACGGAGAAACAGCGGCTGCTCCCCGTCGGACAGTTTACACACGTACACTAGACACACACACACACATATATATATAAATATATTTTTAGTCTTTGTGTTGACGTCAATTTTCTGAAGCTGTCTAGACATAATGTTTTTATTAGCCACTAACAAGTTGAGAAGACGGGCAAAACCACCATCTTTTATTTCGATTTTCAACTTCAATCAATGCGAAGATCTTATTGGGACGGCCACCGCACCAGCTGCGGGTTATTTGTGTGTGCGTGAATGGTGGTGGAACCCCCCACCGCCAGCGTTCAACACCATGCCACAAACATACGCACACGCCCGTGCCTGCGTGTTATCACGTCAGATATGCAGAATTGCGGACAGTCACACGCGTGCAAATGTCAACACCCCCCCCCCCCCCACACACACACACACACACACCAAGTGTCTTACCCTGCTCCTCGCGACGATATCGTTTGTACAGGGCGTACTTTGCCGGGTTGTCCGCTACGGTGAATTTGTTCAGCAGGGCCACAATCACCTGAACGCACCAAAACAACTTTGACCCCTTCTGCCTAATTGTCGCAGACGCGCTGTTGACAACGTCGTGGGAGCGCACCTGTCTGACGGTGTTGTGCGAGCTGATGTGCAGCGTGTTGCTGACTCCCCGCGGCAGGTAGAAGGCCTCGCCCGCCGCCGCCGCGGCCGCGTCCCCGCCGCTCGCCGAGGCCAACGCCCTGCGGCCGGCGCGCACCGTCACCGGCCTCCTCAGGTCCATCTGGACCTTGATGAAGCCCGTGTACACGCCGCTGGAACCCTGCGCCAAACACAAACGTGAGAGCGGCCCCGCTGACGTGAGCGAGCGCGCGTGTCAAGGACAGATGGCCACGGCGGCGTCCTTTTAATCTCATTACTTCGTTACAGGGCTGGATGGGGACGAGCGTGCACGCGTGTGCGTGCGTGTGCGCACAACAAGATCAACAGGATGTCAGATGGAAAGGAGGAAGCGGGAGATAACACGGAGAGATGAAATGCTAGAAAGACGTGACGAGACATGACATGAACACTCTTTAGCAGTTCTTTGGATTTTGCCATCATATGCTAGCATTAAGCTAGCGGACTTTAGTTAGACAAAATGATGTCGCCTGATTGGGCTTTGTCAGGTTCTGTTGGAAAAGTGTGATGTCACCACACGGGAATGTGAAGGTTCACGTGGAAAACGAGTTGAGATGAAGATGATGATGAAGATACTTGCATGTTGGGTTGATCCAACAATCGCGCCCACACATTTTCAAAACAAATGACTTCATGCAAACACAAAAAGTCATTCACTATTTGTGTGTGTGTGTGTGTGTGTTTGTGTGTGTGTGCGTGCTCACCAGGGTCATTTTGAGGTGGTCCCTGGTCACCGTGTTGTATTGCTCGATCTTCATCCTGATTTCCTCGCGGCTGAACTCGGTGCGCAGCTTGCACTCCTTGTCCACATCCTGAGCACGAGCACAAGTCAGACGTCGCCGTGAGTCAGCAGCAACACGCGCGAAGCTCGGACGACGCCCACAACGACTTTGGCGACGTCCAAATGTTTTTTTTTTTGGTCCGGCATCAGTTTGCGTTTGAGTATTTGAGATGATCGCCAGAGCTGAACGGTTGCTTCTGTTACGTCGCGTTCGGCAGGAACGCGGCTATTTAGCGAGGTTTCTATTTTCTGCTTTTGTTCCGAGGAACTTGAGGATTAGCATTTTCTCCGATACAAAACAAGTCAGCTAAAATTTAGTTTTGCATTATTAAACAAAAAAATGCTAATGGCTGTTATCTGTGATTTTGAATGTGTGTGGCTTTAAAAAAAAAAAAGGCCTGGTGAGTGACGTGGGTGCCAGCAAATGAAAGTAGAGTCGATCGTGGACACGGGTTAGCAGCTGGCTGGTAATTTGGCTCATCGTGGTGACAATCTTGTAATGAAGGATTATTTTGAGGAGCGCCGAGTGAGCATGCGGACTAAGCTAGGTTAGCTTCTCGCTAACACGCTGTCGTAGACCTCGGGGGCAGCGCAGCACCAGTGGGTCATCATGTGTCATGTTGTGTATGGCTGCAGGACAACAATGTGACGCCACACAAAAGCACTTTGTAACTAAATGCAACTTTCTTGTATTATTTGTCTGTGTGTGTTGTCAGCACTTACAAGGGCATCACGCTGCTCTGCTCTATTAAAAACCACACACACGTAAACCACACACACGCGCACACACACACACACGCAGCAGGAGTGTGCTGGGAATGGGATCCTTATATGGCGAAGACGCAGCTGGAGGAGCAGTGGAGGTGCGCGCACACACGCGCAAACACGTCGTGTGTGTGTGTGTGTGTGTGTGTGTGTGTGTGTGTGTGTGTGTAAGTGTTGTCCGGTTTAATTGTTGAAACGCATCAAGAGCAGTTCAACTTCAACGCACGTACGAGGTGTAAAGGCGCCTTTGAAAGCGTGACCTCAGACGGCAAGTTCGCGCCAGGGCGGCTTTGAGAGAGGAAGCGGCAGGTAAGGAGATTAACGCGGCGACACACACGAGGCGGTGGCGGCGTCTCGGGGGTTAAATTGAAAGGGAATGAGGAGACCCGAACAAACATGGCGGCGCTTTGACGCAAACCGCTGCCAAGGGATGAAACTCGATGCCGGCGGCTGAAAGGAAACTGGAAAAGTGTCATCATGTGTCATTGTGAGGAATTCTTTTTTTATTTATTTATTTATTTTTATTTTATTTATTTTTTTAAGTGTGTTTTAAAGGGGAAGGTGGCCATTTTGCCACTTGCTGTCGAAGGTGGCCATTTTGCCACTTGCTGTCGAGTGAAAGTGACATCACAGTTGCTCAGGTAACAACCAATCACAGCTCATCTTCAGAAAACAGGTGAGCTGTGATCGGTCGTTAACCAACTGTGATGTCATCTTTAGTCGACAGCAAGTGGCAAAATGGCTGCCCCGCGGGATGGATAAAAATGTTTTTTGCCGTTTAACTCATATTCCACGACAAATGTAATATAAATCAGAATGTCATGTTTAGACGAGTCAGGTCACATATAACACATTATTGTCAAGAAATGTTGAAGGTTGACTTCCCCTTTAATGAGGTCAAGTATGTTTCACCATGTTTTAAAAAAAAGATGAAATCTACTATAAAAATTGTTTTGTAAACGCAAAGCCACCACGAGCTGAAGGCAACCAAGTGTCACGTGAGCTCACGGTCACGTTTGAATCTCGTAATAAATGCTAACTTTGACGGCTGGATTCACTCTGAAGGCTGGATGTCATCTTATCTTCACACCTGCAGCATTCCTGCCTTTATCTGCCTGTCCGCATGTAAACCGATGATGTCATCGCATGCTACGCTACACTGTGGGAAGACCAAACATTGCAACTTTGACCGACTGAAACGTAACATTTACAAAGCGACCCACTTCTGACTTCATGTTATTTATTTACTTTTGTGTGAAAATGGCCTCCCTCCTCCTCCTCCTCCCGGCTATGTTACTTCCTGCTGCGTCCACAGGGGGGAAGTCGAGATGGACCACACCTTTCCACATTCCCACATTATTAGGTGAACACACAAAGTCGCTTCCATGTTTCCATCCAAGAAATTGTGAGCAAAAAAAAAAAAAAAAAAGTGAAAGCTGCCAACTTAAGTGCAGACCACAAAAGAAAAAAAAAATGCAAGCAGCGTGGTCGACTATACTGACACAAGACCACTGCAGACAGCCGGACCACCCAGAAAAACTGTAATGAGGGCAAAAAAGTGAGGAAGTGGGGACAAGTCCAAGCAGGAAGTCGACACGGGTGGGCAAGAAAGGTAAACATGAAGACCACACTGAGAAAGACGGTCACCTTAACACAACCAATCGCAACACGTGAGTTGCGCAGAATTCACTTCAAGGCTTCACACTAAACATTAAGGTAATATACTTCCCTCCACTTGGGGTTCCAATAATGTTCAATTGTAGTGTCTATGACTTTCAATGTGGCTTTAAAGGGAGGGCCCTGGCCTGGTGAGTGACTTGGGTGTCAGAGAATGACGAAGCAGAGCTGGCTCACTGTTGTTATCGTTCATCTTTTTATGCAAGTGACGTGAAGTGGCGGCAGAACAATTAAATGATTGACCACTAGATGGCAGACGTTTCATAATCAGCCTGTGACATGACTATTTCTGGACATTAATTCAATTGTTCCTACGTCAAAACAGTTGCCTTAGCGCAATGAAATGTTGCGCAACACGGACTTAGGCAAAGAGTAAGATGGCGACTGAGTCGCATGTGACGCGAGCGCCGCTAATCACAACATCAGTGACGAGCGACAATGAAGCAACTTTGACCGACTTTTACACAATCGGCCGCAAACGTGTCAACAAGGCAGACGAGCAGACATGCCGAGTTAACCGCTCAAACGTTTGCCCTGTGATTGCTTGTCATGACGACGGCGTTAATGTCAGTCATCCCGCGGACGTGGAAACCCCCCTCCGACACACCCGCACAAGTTCACCAAAACACGAGCTGACTGATGATCCCGACGCCGCCAAAAGCACCACAGGCATCGTCAGATGGCAGATGACACACGGCATGCTGGGTAATTTTGTCACGGGGCTCGACGTAATGGCGCCAAATGACACCGTCAGCTCTCAACTGTACTTTTTTTTGGTGGCCAAGAAGCAAAGTTGGGCCTAAAAATGTCGATTCCTGCCTAAAAAGGTGCGGCGCGTTTCTGGAAAAACCCACTCGGCATCACAACCTCCCGCCTGCTTTCAATCACAAAAGTTATTCTGGAGCTTTCCGTGCTGTGCGTCTCTGCCAGACTAATAAGCTCATGACATAGGCGCTCTTTATCTTCTCCTACGGCAGCGCTACGCATGGAACAGAAAGATTCCACTTGCGTTGGCCTGGGAAACCTGCAGTAAAGAATCTCGTAAAAACGTTTACGCAACCTGCCGTCGACAGCGGGAGAGAAAAAAAACTAATGATCGGAGGGTGTGCGCGAACAAAAAGCAAAGTATACGGGCAAGTGTCGAGCAACAGGAAGTGACGTACAATAGAAAGATGGAGGAAGGAAATCTAGAGCGGGAGAATGTGCTGGTAGGGAGGCGGGGGGAGTCCTTCAGGATGATCTCACGGGCGGGGGGGGGGGGGGGGGGGCGACTAAAAACACAGCAGGATATTGATCACGTGCGCAGACATAATGTAAGGATTATAACACGCTTGATTTGCTCCTATGGTCGCTCAGTTAGCAGTTGCACGCAAGCGCTCAAACAAAGAGTGGTGAAACGGTGTTATTTTCCCCCGCGCTTTTATTTTGAAGGTCTGGCTTTAGACAGGATGTTGTGCTTGAGAGTTGCCGAGCACGCCGTGAGCGTTAAGCGCTTTGGGTCGGTAATAAAAAGCTTCGTTGAAGCCTTCATACCGAAGTTAGGAAATGCTTCGGCTAACGTGCATCAATTCCCAGAAAATGAATGAAAAAGTAAATTTTATTTTATTAAATGTATGAAAACCGGGGTTTCCGGGGTCTCATTTTTGCGCTGGCAACCGGTTCGGACTGCATGACTTGACGATGAAGCAGTCGTTGATAAGATCGCTGTTGGACGGACAAACAGATAAAGGAGGAATGGTGTCTCCCGCTTCTCGGCCGTGATGATCGAAGGTCATTTGAGAAGGGGGGGGGGGGGGGGGGAAGATGAAAGGACGAAGAAATAAAAAAGATGCTGAGATCTGCGCAGCGCGCAGGCACGCAGACATGTTGTCTGGCCGTCGCCCTTGTTGGAGATGAAACGCGTGAAGCACTTGCGCCCGCAGAGGAGATGCGCAGATAACGAATGAGCTCAGACAAACCAGCAGGCTCTCGTGGAGGAATGCCAGCGAGAAATAACCACGGCGAGTTCATTGAGTTTTTTGCAGGCCGAGCGAGCGAGCGACTGAAACTCTCGACGAGGACGTTCATGGTTTATGTTGCATCACATTTAAATGATTTTTTTTTCCCACTTGGAAATGTTTGGAAAAATGAGCAACTACCTTTTAGTCTCTCTGGAAATTTTCAACTTCAGGGTCATTGTTATTTTTATTTATTTTTTTACGCCAGCTGACTTTTGACTGGTTTGTGAAGCGCTAACTGGCAACCTGAGGACAACCTCCCGCTAAACACACGCATGCAGTATGCGAGGAAACCACATTAAAAGGCACAAATAAGCGGCTGAGATGCGCCAGAACACACCGACACGCATCACTACGATCAGAAAACCCACAAACAACACACACACCGGCGTGCGATAAAGGAACGCAAGAAGATAATCTGGCAACACACACACACACACACACACACACACACACACACACACACACACACACACACACACACACACACACACACACACACACACACACACACACACACACACACACACACACACACACACACACACACACACACACACACACACACACACAGACAGAGCTGTCAGTCAGTGTGACATTTCCACACAGAGACGCTTTTATACGTGGACGGTGACAATGCGTGTCATTTGTAAGATTTTCTACATTTTGTGTCTTTGCGACGCCGTTGAAATGTCGAATGTCGTTCTTTTTTGTCTTCTTCCTAAAAACGAAGTATGTGACAGTGATGTTCGTTTGAACGCGTTCCTCAATGTCTCATTGTGTCTCAGCGCCGCTTCATTAAATGTCACACAAACTTCTGCCTTCACCCGGGCGACGTACTGATTAAAACCCGTGGACGGACAAGTTCACACGGGAGGACTTCGCAAACTAAAGTGTTTCTTGTTCAAACATTAACGTGAATGCGTCACCATTTTGTTGCAATTTCAATAGGGTGCAAGTAGGTGGGGGTACAGTGAGCTTTTTTTTTTTTAATTCAAAGTCAACTTTATATGTGACCTCACTAGTCTAAACATGACATTCTGTTTAATAATTACATTTGTGGAATATGAGTCAAGAAGCAAAATCCAGCCATTTTTATCCATCTCACAGCTCACCTGTTTTCTGAAGTCGTTACCTGAGACTTGAGCAAATTTTCATTTTCAATCATTTTGACTCGACAGTAAGTGGCAAAATGGCCGCCCCCTTAAGATGGATAAAAACGGCTGGATTTTGCTGCTTAACTCATATTCCACTAACACAATATCAACCAGAATACCATATTTAGATTAGTGGGGCTACATAGTACATATTATTGACAAAAGAAATTTGGGGGGGGCTTCCCTTTTAAAGGGTGTTTTTTTTTACAGTAACATGTCCAAATTTAGAGTTGTGCACCTTTGACTGTAGTACACTAACACAGTTAAGATGTTTTAATAATCATTGTCCCCACAGACCCCCCCCCAAAAAAAAAATACCTGTTCGTACGTTAGCATTAAGCTAGAGGACTTTTCTTAGACTTAAGCGTGATTTGGTTGAATATTTTGGCGTAGCATTAAATCATTCATTGGGGTAAAACTATCAAAGAAATGTTTCAATATCACATATTTTCATCCCCCGCAATCAACTACCATTGGACTACCCGATGCCCTTTAACTAGACAAACAGCGCTCACACAAGAAGGCACAACCAGTCATTTCACACAGCCGACCCACACATGTTCCCCCGGGGTCCCCGCCCCCTCTGAGGCTGTAATTAGCGTTGGCATGCTGGGGGGGGGGGGGGGGAACCGCCAAACGACGGCAAGCGTCCCACTGCGGGCCCGAGGCCACTTCTTAAGGGGGCGGGCGGCCGTGACCTCGCTCGGGGGGGGGAACTCTGTGGGCCACATTGTGCATCCACGCTCATGTGAGAAGGTTTGTTGGGGACGACCCATCACACATTTCACACACTGGGACACAAATCAGTTTGTGTCACAGCAACGTGAACTATAAAGTGTGTAACAAATCAGTTGAGTCAACACTGTGCAACATGGGAATGTGTTGATTCATTTCCAATGCGGAATAACAGTCCCAAGAGCAGGAGGCCATACATGCTTTGCTAGGATTTTACAACCAAAAAGATTTTTTTTTAAGGAAACAAAATTTAGGGTGGAATTCTGTTTGGGGCTTCTGTCATCATTTCATGTAACGTTTACAGTCAAGTCTGTGGAAAGTCATAGTAACTAGGGGCAACATGATACTTGTGGCCACTAGACTTTCAGGTTAAACATTCAATGGGGGGGAGGGGGGGGGAGCCTCAAAACTGGTTGCTCAACAAATACTTCTTGTATCCATGCATTCCAAACTGCATTGGATATTCTGTCGATTTAGAAATGACCGACACGACACGACACGACACGACACGAATTGGAAGCATATTGTGAAAAAAAAAAAAAAAAATATATATATATATATTGTTTGGAAAGCTGAGAGTAATCTCATGAGTTTGTCAATAAAATCAACATGTTTATCACTTTATTGCCCCCTTACTAGATAGGTGGTGGGGGGGGGGGGTGGAACAGGTGGACCAACCCTTTAAGTCCATTTAAAATGGTGGCGTTTGAAATTTGTCATTAGACGGACACGTCACAACAATTTACACGGAGGTTGGCGAGGGGCACGTTCATCTTTACCTTGCTCTCTGTGACTTTGCCCAAAGGTTTCTTGAAAAAAGAAGTCCTGGCCGTAAAAAAGTATTCCTCGGAGTCGTCCTCCAAGCTGCTGTAGCCGCTGCTCATGGTGCTATTCCACGGCATTGGCGAGGACAAACTTCTCGTCTCGAACTCGGCCGCATCAAAGTACTTCACGGGGAAAACAAAAGCGGCGATTCACTTAAAAAAACAAACCAAAAAGTAGTTCGGTGCTGTTAAAGTGCTGGTTTAGGTCGGCGATTCTTCGCTTTGGGATCATTTCCGCTTTCCAAGCCGCTCGCGTGTCTTCTCTCCCCCCGCCAGTCGCTCCGCTTCACGGGCGCGACTCATTTAACCGTCCCCATCTTTGAAAGAAAAGTGCCACTGTTCGTTATGACAACGTACATTCACCGCAGTTTGACTTTGTAGACTTTAAAAGTAGTCATACCTTGAGAAAGTTGGATTTGAGTTGCGCGAGGAGCACTGGAGCAGTTGACGCCGACTGTTAGTTACCAAACGCAAAAGAACAGATACAGTATGACCACGCCCACTACGAGAGCTCTATGTAAACCAGCCAATAGCAAACCAGTAGCGAAGTCCCGCCTGACACACGACGATCAACCAATCAGCACTCGGATAGCTTTTGCAAGCATCACAAATAAGGAAGTAACATTTTTACATTTTTGTTTGTCTAATTCATTAAACTATTTATATTTAAACACACAATCTATTCAGACATATTATTAAAAATAATTTGTGGAATATTTTTCCTAACCACTACCAACAAAGTTTAATTTGTTTATTTGTCAGGACCCATATGTCACCAAAAGAAAAATTAAAGAGTCGAAATGCTCTTATAACCAGATATTACTTACTCACTTATACAATATGTACTCACATAAAGTATTTCAGATTTCATTACTGAACATACAAAAGTATTTTGAATGGGAAAAAAAACATGAAAAGTGATCCTACCTAAACCATGACTAAGTGAAAATTACCGGCACAAATGTCTTCATGGGAATCTGAGCCATTGGGCGAGCTCAGTGTCACTCTGCATATTCACAACAAAGTCTTTAAAAAAAAAAACACACACAAACCACAGAGAGGAATACGGTTACCCACATTCCTAAAATAAAAGGTCAGCAGCAGTTTGCCACAGCTGTGCGCGCTACTGCTACACGTTAACACTTGCGTGCACTCACTCGCAGGAGGATACAACAAACTTTCCTTAGTCATTGTGGACATTTTACGACCGTCTGCTGACTTCAAATGATGTCAAAATGAGATCGTCTGAGTACTGGTAATATGTCATTTTCACCGGGCAGACTTGAAGCTTTTATTTAAAAACAAGAAGAACCCTCAGGTGCAGTAAAAAGCCACAACAACAAAAAAAACACAGGTTTAGCAAGTTCAGCTGCAGAACAAAATCTGCGTATGCACTAAATCATGCTGAACACGCCAGCACCTCCCGAAGAGATGCTTAGACAGACAAGCTTTCATTTAAAAGCGCCAAAAATAAACGTGGCACAAAAGGGGCAGCCAAGCCACCATCCATCGTCTTGTCTTTTAAACAAATCCAAAACACACAAGCTCGTATAGACACGGACTTGCGTGCACACACACGCACACACACACACACACTTCAGATAAGCAGGCCTCGCTTTAGCTTCACAATAAGGAAGACAAGATAAAGAAACAACAATTCTCAGATTTAGTTTCTGTCTTTACATACGCGCAGGTGTGTCTGCATGCGTGCACGATGCGCGCATGTGTGCGTGTGCTCACGTGTACAAAGTCATTTCAAAACTGAGTAAGTGGTTGCGTGTGTTTTATTGCTACTTTAATGCTGAGAACCAGCGTTAGGGTGAGACTCACACAGTGAGAAAGAGCTTTTTAAAGAGAGAGTATGTAGAATTTTTTGATTTTTAAATGTTCAATCATTTAAAAAAAAAAAACACTATTAATTTCAATAATATGCTTAAAATTATGTTATATATCAATTAAATATTAATGATATATATTTTATATTATCCTAGGTCTAGTAATCAGCAATTATGTGGCATAGACTGCACCTTACAGGAGGCTGACATATTTCATCGCCATCTTTCTCCTATGGATACCCGAAACTCCACAAACATAATAAATGGTGGCAGGCTAGCAAAGTATGGTCACTCTGAGGCACCGTAGCGCGTGTGCGCACTTTCAACTTAAGCCGTTGCCTTCTATTAGCTCACCACTAGATGGCAAACATGTGTACACACTGTCCTTTAACAACCAAGTCGGGGACAAGTTTTTTGTTGAAAATGTCAGAATTTTAACAGAGAAAAAAAAAAGACCTGAATTATGAGAGGACAGCAGCACTTTTACAAGACAAACATTATTTCATGAGAAGAATGTCAGAATTGTACAAGGGGAAAAAAATGTTGCAAGATAAAAGTCCTAATTTAAACTTTAAGGATAAAAGTCGTTATATTACCATGCCCCCCAAATTTGTGTCATTTTTTGTTTATAGTCATCTTTGTTTTCCTTGCTTTTATTCACTTTAACAATAAAAAAAAAAAATAAAAAAAAATACCTCAGTCATACTTTAAGGTTGTACTTTTGCTCCCAGGTGTTGAATAACTGACAAGATCTCGAGCCAAAAGGCCTCAGGAGTTCGGAAGCCGATCCTCAAAGTGTGTGTATGTGTGAAATAGTGTGTTGTTGACTTCGGTTCCATATTTCACCCTGACAGTCCAAATTTGCGGTGCGGCGTGATCAAAGCGCGGAGGAATGTCGTCTTGAGGAGGGACGGACGCCGTCGTTGTTGCAGCCCCGATTCATGTGGTGGGGGAATATAAATACACACGCAGCGTGGAAGCAAGATGAAAACAGCAATAAATAAATAAAAAATATATACATTCAATTAACATAGCTTCATGTACAACTTTGTGTGAAACATCAACTTTATTTGACTAAAGGGCAAGAGTTTGACTTGAATTCAAATAAAGGCTGGAGGATTTTTGCACAAGAGTCAAAAATAAACAAAACGGGGATGAAGCCTGAGGTAGTATTTGCCTAAGTCTGCTAGCTTAATGCTAACAAAAGGGAACGCCACAGACAGGATAACAACTAGCATCGATAGTCAGTGTTATTCAGCAACTGGTATTTGAACACAAAAGCACTTTTTGTATCCTCTGTGAAAAATGTACTATTACTGCAGCTTATGCAGAGTTGTGAACACCTCCATGTTTATTTGTTGAATGTTATGATTGGGAGGAAGTTTCTAACTTAACCCCCATCAACCCTTCATTTTCATTGGCAGCAAAATCCCTAACTCAGGTTTGAAGATAAGAGCAAGCACACATGCACGTACGCATACGCTCAAAGTACACACATCCGTCTCGTGTCCCACCCGGATAGAGATCATCGTTTCTCTTCCAATTTCTTCTAAAGTAAGCAGGAAAAAAATCACTTTTATGGCTGTGGTATCATTTTAAAAGTGGAGCTCGGAGGGGAATCCTGGCATGGAAGCCCAGTGGCATGACCCACATGTCTGAGTGGCGCTGGAAGCCAGCTGGCGGCAGCCTCCGCGTCATCTGCCAGGAGATTACAGATTGGCGGATAAACCAACAGCCGGGGGTGCGGTCCTTAAAAACGCCGGACCGAGCCCGGCACCCAAACCAAAATCAACAACGTGGCTCGTCGGGAACACGCCATTCAAGCTGATAGAATCAACTTGTCAAACTTGAAAGGAAAAAAAAAAATGGAATTTTACAAGAAAAGTTCTACAAGTAACGATCTCAACTGCACAAAAAAAGGCCGAATTTTAACAAAATGATGATTTCATGAAAAAAAGTTTTACATTTTACAAGATGAAAAGCAAGCATTTGTCCACATGTACAATCTGTAGTTGCAATAGAATGGCGCTAAATTGGATTGGAGACGAGCCATAGCTTGGAAGGCCACAAAATAATTTGCAATAAATTATGATTTTAGCTTTGGGCCAATTGAAATATCTGAAAAATTAAGAAATTATTTATTTGTTATTGTAAAAATGTTTCCTTTTGGAAATAGGAAACTTAATTACTCTGAATTTAGGTATAAACATTTTTGGGATTCTTGGGAAAAAAAATATCCTCTGACCCAAAATGTTTGATAACCCATTGGTAAAAGTTGTAACGAAAATATTTCTCGCCACAAAAATATAATAATAATAATAATAATATAAAAGGTACTGCGATGAAGTCAGGACACGTCTGCTGTCAAAACGCATGAAAGGGGGAAGCTTTTGTTTGTCCTGACCCGCATGCA
Source organism: Leptonotus elevatus (assembly GCF_054856555.1). Classification (NCBI taxonomy): domain Eukaryota; kingdom Metazoa; phylum Chordata; class Actinopteri; order Syngnathiformes; family Syngnathidae; genus Leptonotus; species Leptonotus elevatus. The sequence goes on from NC_141255.1 coordinate 2,281,165, forward strand.
ACCCGCATAATCCTCAAAGATTATTCCTCAGCAGTCTGCCATAATTCATGTCTGACACACACACGCACACACATTGGACAACAATGCATGCACACAGACCGGCAAGTGAAATCGTGACATATTCGTTGTGGACGACATGTTCTTGCAGGTTGCACGCCGTTTCCCATCAATTCTCTCAATGAATCTTATCGCTCCAAACACAAAAATGCGCCTGATGAAACAAAACAGAAGCCCAAACATGATGTTTATTTTACGAGCTATTCCTTCCTTTTTGAAAGTAGTCGCAAGATGAGTACAAGTCATGAAAGCCTGACTTGCTTTCTGTGTGCCGAGGTGAAATCCAAACACACACACAAACATGCACCAAGTGTCAATAACTGACTATAAAGTCTTACTACAATCTGCTCGGCTAACATATTAGCATTCACTTAGCACACCATCACACACACTTGTAAACTCCCACCGTGAGTACAGGAAGTGGAAGCCACTATTTATTTCGAAGTCCCCCATTGAAATGAATGGCGGGCAACCAGGGGTCGAAATCCCCCATTGAAATGAATGGCGGGCAACCAGGGGTCGAAGTCCCCCATTGAAATGAATGGCGGGCTACCAGGGGTCGAAATCCCCCATTGAAATGAATGGCGGGCAACCAGGGGTCGAAATCCCCCATTGAAATGAATGGCGGGCAACCAGGGGTCGAAGTCCCCCATTGAAATGAATGGCGGGCTACCAGGGGTCGAAATCCCCCATTGAAATGAATGGCGGGCAACTAGGGGTCGAAGTCCCCCATTGAAATGAATGGCGGGCTACCAGGGGTCGAAATCCCCCATTGAAATGAATGGCGGGCGACCAGGGGTCGAAATTCCCCATTGAAATGAATGGCGGGCAACCAGGGGTCGAAATTCCCCATATAATAACTGACTCTAAAGTCTTACTACAATCTGCTCGGCTAACATATTAGCATTCACATAGCACACCATCACACACACTTGTAAACTCCCATCCGTGAGTACAGGAAGTGGAAGCCACTATTTCCTTACCTATCACAAATGGATAGACACGCCCTTATTTTGTGGGCCAATCACAACAGAGGACCCAGAATTGCATGTTGCCTGACAGCTCATTAAAACTGAAATTGCCATGCGGGACTTTCCCAATTCCAAACTTGAAGTACGAGTGCATTCGTGCTGGCCGGCGAGGTCACATTCACAATGAGGCATTCTGTTTACACTTGATTACATTTAGTCATTAGAGAAAATCCAATTAAGTTGTTGACTTAATGAACAAACTGACCTCTAATGGTTCCCGCACGTCTGCCATGCATGTTGCTAAATATGGAAAAGCCATAAAGTCACAAACATAAATGCACACGATGCATCCATCTATAATGTGTCCAGAACTGTCTTTTTACAAGTTGTACAAATTGTGTTTGCAATCGTCATCGTTCTTTAAAAAGGGCAAAGTAAGCAAACACAACCCACCTGAACCATTTCATCAACACCTGCGAACTCATCATCATCACAACCGCCACCGTCGCCCCCCCGTCAACATTGCAATGTGACCCTAATGAAAGAGTTGACCTTCGACCTTTAGGACACAAAACACCCGCTGCCCTCGTCATCATTTTGTTTTGTTATGAATCTGAAAGTAAGCAGCACAAGTTCAAACTGACTCTCCCCAAATTCCTCATGCATCACGTGTGAGACACCACAGTCACCTTTGACGTTAATCAATCAATCAACTCATAAATTGCCAAAGCAATTTTTCGTGTGTGAGTGTGCAGCTGTCATGAAAATGAACTTGCGCGTTGTGTAACGCCTGAAGCAGTGTAACACAAACCAGGAGCGCGCACGCGCACGCACGCACTCTTAAAGACTGACAGATGAAGGTGTGTGTAAGCTCGCTTAGTGAAGGTCCATTGATTTACACAAGCAAGATAACTATATATGTTCCTATCAAAGAGATTTTGCCATTTAAAATGCTTATTTATACAGATACTTTCCTTTTTCAAATAAAGCTGTATTCACTTGAATTTATTTTAAGAATATTTTTATTTTATAAAATATTTTCCCATTTGATATATTTATTTTTTGTTTATTTTAAGACCACGCAGAGGTAAACGTACTGTATGTGAATTAACCGCCCTCACGTGGCCCCATATGGTATTACAACAACAAAAGGACCATTTTGATTAAAACCACGTGTTGCTAATGCCATGTAATCGCCTGTAGATTACAATCGAAGATAATTTGCCATTTAAAATATTAAAAAATAATAATAATAATAATAAATATATATATATATATATATATAGATACTTATTTAATTGAATTTCTTTTAGGAATAGTTTTATTTTATAAAATATTTTTTCATTTAAATTATTTATTTTGTTTTATTTTAAGCTTTTTTTTAAGAACACGCAAAGGTCAACGTACTGCATGTGAATGGACCGCCCTCACGTGGCCGCATATGGTATTACAAAAACAAAAGGACCATTTTGATTAAACCCTGAGCACTCACGTGTTGCTAATAATTGCCTGTAAATTCGACAAGACGGCGCCACAAAGCAGTATTTTTGTCTCAAATTAATCTCTTCAACATAGTTCCACAAATTGGTGGCAAAATAATAGTTTTTGCTCCAGCATGAGCACAAAAACAAGGATCATTTCCCCTAAAAAATGTTGTTGTTTTTTTAAATCAGTGAATAGGTGTGGGTTCTTTTTTAAATGTGTGTTCGTGAGTTGACACGAATGTGTGTTCACTCACATGTGATGGCGGCGTGTGGTTGCCGTTGTTGTCGAGCTGGTCCTGAGTGACGGGCAATGTCGCCGCCGCCACGGCTGCCGTGGCAGGGTGACAGTCGAGGGTCACGCGGCTTCGACAGGCGGCGTGACATGCATACTTGCAGCCTGGAAATGCACAAACAGCAGCAGATCAGAATCATTACTCTGATAAAACACAGACTAACAGTTCCGCAGAAAAATACTCAAATCTGTGAATAAAAAAAAAAAAACACACGAATTGGTGAGGTTCCTGTAGTCCATGCGTCTACCCACTTGGCAAAATTATGAACATTTAGATGAAAACGTACAACTTTCTACTGCTATTAGGGTAACTACGTTTACAAGATGGCCGCCACATGTGCAGGATGGCTGTTTGGCAGATTAGGTAACGTATGCAGATTGGGTAACCACAATCCTACCTGCTTTTGGCACCTGTCGCCCATCCGTGAGACTGCACAAGGCGCCACCCATTTCCCACCTCGACCAATCAATCACATCCTTGAGGTCGCTCGCGCCCAACTGTCTATCTGCGTTTCGTGTCTGCCATTCACTGTCACCACAAACACGCACGCAGCCACTGTCCAGTTTTGCTGAGTGGGCAGTTTGCGCGGGGGCCGCTGAGTCATGCTTTCTGGCCTGGCCGGCTGACGTCTCCTGTTATGACTGGCGGCCGTCTGTCGGATTTCCCACTTTCACGCATCAAGCGACGGGCCTTGATCCCGACAGGAAGTGGCGTCCCTCCCCGCGGCCGCCATATTGGATGGAGGTCATTTTAAAGCTGCTGCAATCAGCGGCAGAGTGATACTGAGGGGTTGAAAGGTCATCCGTTTAGCAGCAGGACTCTAATCAGGTTTGTGTTTGCGGAAGGAGGAAGAGGTTGGAACCTCAAGGTAATGGTGAATTGCGGCATCTTGTGAAATAATCTTGTCGCGTGAACGCGAGGCATTCCAGTGTAATTGCAGACACAAAATTAGCCAAATTCAAGACACAGGAAGTTGAAATCTTCAAGTCAAAACTGAACAAAATGTCCTGAAAATTCATGTCAATCATGAGTAGACCCACAAAAAAATCTCAAGAAGCCATGCCCAAAAAATGCTAATTAAGTCTGCCATGTTTCTTTGAATCCCCGAACATCCTTGGACCAAGTTTTCAAAAATGAAACCTCCTAATTCCTTCTCACTTAGCAACAAGAAAGTAAACAAGTAGACCCACAAAAAAAAGTCACTCCTTTAAGTTGCCAACTCACCAGAGTTCTGCCACAGCAAACTGACCTCCAGCCGTTCTGAGCGTCTCATGGTGGCGGGAAAACGCAAGAAAAATCCAGATATTCTTCGTAAAGTTCGGCCAAAGTTTTTAACGACGCCCATCACGGCGTCCTGATTCTCCTCTGCTGCCACGCATAAACTTGGAGCAACCAACACTGCCATCCATGGTACTTCCACGCATGTGTGTGTGTGTGTGTCTCACAGTCGCCAGCAGCACCACCCAGCCAATACACACACGCCGACCCGGGTTTGTGAGGGTCAGCTGCTTCCCCTTGTTTGTTCAGCCATTGTGACACTTGGGCTCTACGAAACACGCACACACATTGGGGGGCTGTCGAGGTTTCTCACACACACACACGCACACACTCAGAATTCTACGTTTTAGTGGACTGCAGGAACTCTGCGGGAACTTGAGTCCACAATTAGAGCCTTTAGGAGGACCATTGTGTATTTGAACCGTGGGAACTCGTCTAGAAGTTGTTTTGATGTCATTTATGGGTGCTATAAGAAGACAAGAGTGGGGTACTAGTACTAGAGGTGCGGGAATTTTTGGAGTGGTACCTGAACATATTTAGAAGTAGCATATTAGCTTCCTAGAATTGTTGTTGTAAATGCAGAGTACAGTGAAGCCTGTTTGTGGGAATAATGACCAGGTTGTGACGCGAAAAGCAAAGCCAGTAATTGACTACAAAAGGTTGCCACAAGATGGTACCAAAGCACTACTTTTTTTTGTTAATGAAAACTCACTTGTCACCCATGCCACAATTTAAGTTACTTATTGCAACGTCCTCAGCACAAAAGGGACAATCAAAACTATTTTAATGCATCTGGTGAATGATGAGAGCACGGCGTGAGGGAGGGTGACTCTTCCGGTCACATGTTGTTTCTATAGGAACTCAAAGAGACTTACCTGCTTTCTTGATATCCATTTTTCTTTTTTTTTTAAATCAGTTTTGCATTGCTCGGCAGAAAGCCAGCCGCCATTTTACGTCACTACGCACTGAATGCGTTGCGACGTAAACAACAATGGCGGCGTACGTACAAATAAAGTTTCTACAAAACTGAAAATGATTTTTGAAAAATGATTCTTATAGTTATGTTAGTAACAACCAAATCGTAGAGAGCAAACTTGTCATTACAGGCAGCTAGGGTTAATTTTAATGTTTGTTAATAAGTGAACGACTTGGGCAACGTTGACGCGCTCGTGTGGAACCAAGCGATGCTTTTCGAAGCACTTCAAGGTTGCGGTACGTAAACAAACTAGAGTCTGGTTGTAGGGTTAGGGTTAGTTTTCCTTTCCGACTGGAGCCGGTCGGCCCGCATACTGCCGACATTCCCGGTTGCACCGTCACCTCTCACCCCACCTCCCATATCACGAAAAAATCATTGGGGGAATTCTTTTCAGAGTCGGTGATGGAAGAATGGAAAGAAAAACGTCTTCCTGTTGTGGTTATGTCATTAAGTTTGACAATAATAATACAAAAAACGATTTATATTTAACCCTTAACGCCAACTTTTTTTTCCCCCAGCTGGTTCATAATCATTTATTTTTTGGCCACAAACAAGGTTAAACTTGAAAGAGTTTTTGTGTGTTTTGCTTCTTTAACTGCATAAAGATTTTAACTAATTAATTAGCATAAAAAGTAATCATTTTCTCATTTATTTTCAACAGTTTCATCCAGTTTGCACAATGCACATTTCTAATATATATTCTCAGTACTGTACCACGTTGTTTTTTCTTTTTCTTTTTAAATGTAGCAAAAAAAAAAGAAGGTTAAAATTAAAACTGCATCATTCATTTGTTCCACTGGAGTGCATTAAACCATAAAATGCCTTTTCGCAAACTAAGATTGTTTCAATAAATATTAATCGATATATAAACTTATAAATAATAAAATGTAAATTTTTCCTCTTTGATTAAACAATTCTTAAAAAAAATGATTTTTAACCTTCTTATAATTATTTAATCACCTTAATTTAATTAGAATTTTTTTTAAATATTCATTGACCTTCACGTTAATTTTACTCCAGTAAATTACAAATAATAAATGACTGCATTATTTTAAGTTTGAAAGTTTCATTGCTGACCTGCACAGGTGAGCCCCTTCTGGAAGATGTATTTGCAGCACACGTCACACCAGGTGTCCTCCCCACCGGCTCCGAAGCTGTGACCCTCGCCGGACTCCTCCTTCACCCGGGGGTCCCTCTCTCCAGGTGTGAAGATGGTCCTGACGTCGGGGGGTTTGAATCCTTTCTTCCGGCTGCGGGGAGGCCCCCCGGTGTGACCTTCCTCCTGGTCGCCGCTCCTCCGGTCCGGACTCCGCGGGGCTCTGCCGCTCCACGCCGCCTCCAGGCTCTCTAGACTGGGCGGTTGAGGGGACAGGTGCCGTCGGACTACTTTGACCATCGCGCCCTTGTTGCCTTTGGGGAAGCGCAGCCTGACGCCGGCTGGCGGCGACGATTCCTCCAGAGAGTCGCTCGATGTCTGCGGGGGTCGGTTGGCGTGGTCGTGAAGTCCGGGCAGCGGAAGGAAGTCGGCGACGTTGAGGTACTTGCGACCCCCGTGGTGGACCACCTTCATGGTGACATGGACGACGGTGGCGTCGTGAAGCAGGCGACTGGCCACTCGGGTTTCCTGGCGAGCAGGTTGAGGGAGTCGGCACGGCTCAGAACGGGTTGGATCTCATTTCACAGGCGGCCGCAGCTGAGCGGGCGGACGAACTACGCTCGCTTGAAAAAAATGGTCAGTTCAGGGACAGATTCTCAATATAATACACACGATAACTTCCGTGACTTTCGTGAATAAATAACTTAATTCGCGGAACTCGAGTTTAGAATTCGGCCTTAATCACATCCACGTTTAATGTCCAATTTGAACAGTTAAAAGTTGAAAAAGTTGCCCTTTGCGACAAACTGCTGCCGTAATTTTCCTGACCACACGAGGGTGCTGTTTCGCAAGCCGTCAAACGAACGATCAGCGTTCATCCGGAAGAATAACATTTAAATCCATCTAGCGACTTCAAACACAAACAAATTAGTCTGGACAGCTTCATATGTGAAAACATTTTAAATACATTTTTATTTCTCTTTTTCATTGCTTAGTGTACATTTGTTCTGACAAGCTCATACCTAAGCAGCATTAAGTACCTTACACATGCTCCTATGAAAATATAATTATTTATTTTAGGCAACAGCCATCACGCTGACAAATCATTTCTTCTTCTTCTTTTAATCACCTGTGTGCTACAAAACATACACTACTCATAAAATGTGCATTTTAGGTTAATCCTGAGATTTCATCTCAAACCTTTTCTGAGTTGTGTATCTTAGACGACACTTTAAGCCGTGCAAAGTTTCCATTCAAATAAGGTAAGAATCATTGGGCAAAAAAAATCCAAGTTACAAGTGTGCTGAACGTCGCATCTCGCCATCGAATACGAGTGAAACGCTGAGTCGGTAACTCAAATCAGACACCACTGGCAAATCAGCGATCACTGGACATCGTCGTCCTCATCGTCGTCGTCATTGAACGTCGCCTCCTGCAACAGACGACGACGACGCTTCATCACTTTTACAAGATTTATTAGAGGCCTATAAAAAAGCCAAGCTTGACTTACGTAACCGCCTTGCTGCTTGACCCAAGATGAGAAGTGATTCTGCAGGTAGGTGGCGCCGTAGCCCAGCAGGCGGTTCATAGGCAGCGTGTTGGCAGCTGACAGGCGATTTGTTACCTGAGGACCTCAACAATCGTTACGAATACATTTCGATGCAGTGAACCGCCGTTTCGTTGAGGGAGATCGTTTGCAGAATCGCCCGCAGCAGGTAAAAATTGACACCACAGAGAGAGATTTTACCTCGCACGCGACTGCCATTAGAGTTTTGGGCGACGTCTGCGGTCCCGGCGCTTCGGGTTTAGCGTTGAAGAGCCCCATCCTGATCAGCAGCGTCTTCATCAACCTCTCGAAGAAGCCGTAGTTCCAGAAAGGCTGCGTGGAACTCAAAGCTTCCTTCAGATTCTGTGGGACGAGAAATGCTGAAAACGCAGCAGATTGGAAGGGAGATTTTCACGAGACGCCGGACGCGGGACTCACCTTTGTCACCTCCTCGTCAAAATTGTCTCCAGACTCCCTCAGCAGGAGGCCAATCAGCTTCTCCACATTGGCATCCTCTCCTGGAGACAAAACAATCAGCTTTGGCGGTGAGGATGAATTGTTCGGATTTGGAAACTTAACAAATATTAGGAAATTATAGGAACAACTGTGAGTAAACCAGGATTTAGAAAATTGAAGGTCGGCTCTTAACTTATTAACTGCTCTGGGCATTTACTGTAACCGTTTACAGGCAGCGACTAATATATTTATATTTAGAAGTATGTTTTGGACGAGGGTCTTGCCTATATCATTGTAGGGACGAACAGACGCCAGTAGATGACAGTGTTGCATTTCTTAGTTGTATGTGTAAATATAGTAAATGATTATTTTGTCATCAAAAGACCCTTTTCAGTTTTTTTAGTTGTCACAAAGGCAAAATACTAGAGTCAAAGTCACGTCCTGCTTATGATATTTGGTTCCCCCCCCCAAAAAGCTTGCTTTCTCCACTTTCTGGTCCAATTTTTTTTTTGGTGAAAACATCCCAGGTCCTACTGCAGATTACTTTCCAACAGAAAACGCTAGAAGCAAACTTCTCACCATCATCGGGCGAATCGGCTTCCACCTCCGGGGCCGTGAAAGGGATTTCGTCTGCGATCTCCGTCAGCCTGCTCGCCACCTCGTCCATCTCGTCCATCTCCTCTGACTCGTTCAAATCTACTGGAGAAACTTTTTTTGCACGATGAAAAATGTCAAATATTTACTCAATGGAGTTTGGTGGTTTTTGTGGTTATTTTTGGTGTGACAATAAAGAAACAAGACTAAGGCAGACTCAATTCTGATTGGCTAACTGCTTATGTTTCTCACTCTCTGCCACTCGACACTTCTGATGGACTACGTTCTCACGAGCTGCTGAAGTCTTGTTTATTGTCACAAGAGGTACACGTCCGAATGAGGATTGTTGCTTCCTTACCGCTTCTGAAACTTCCCGAGCGTTCGACAACTATATTTTCTCCCTCGGCCTCGTTGTGATTTTTCTCCGTCTGCGGCTTGATGCACATCAAAAAGCTCGGCAGACGTCTCCACTTTTTCTTCTTCTTGGTCTTTGTCGGTGTTGTTTCTTCTTGGCTCTCGGCCGGCAGCAAACACGTGTGGGTTGAGTCTGGATCGCCCTCGTCAACGGAAGACTGGCTCTTCTTCTCCTGCCGCCGCTGTCTCCTCTTGGTGTAGGCCATCAGAAGGCGAAACTCCAGCATGCTTTGGAGGTTGTCTGTGTCGGAGGTAGGCCCACTGAGGTCGTTGTGGTTGGCGAAAGGGTCGTAAATTTCTACGCGTTCATTCGCCATGTTGCTTTGCTGCAAAGACATACAAAACTAGCTTTTACCAAAAATAATAGAACATTTTAGAAAAACTACCTCTCCAGCAATCTTTTCATCCCTAAATTGAGTTCGTGTAGGGTGTTATCGCCCTCTTGTGGCGCGAGATGCAATAACACTAAGTTGAGGTCATAAAACGCCGTCTTGTGACTTTACCGAAACAACCTAATAAACGTCTACGCCAACAAACAAGCGATAAAACACCGACAAATTGCACAAATTGAAAGCTTTATTGGAGTATGACGGAATATAAGAAGAGATTATCGTATAATTAATAATGTATTTAATTAAACATTGAAACCAACAGGTAGCCCCTAAATTGGAAAAAAACGTTTCACTATTATGAGACGAAATAATTTAAAACGCTTAAATGGGGGGAATGATACGTTTTTAAAAGTAGATAACAAACATTTTAAGTATGTTGTACGGTTATTCACATGACAGCTCGTTCGAAAACTTTTTACAAGTGCAAAAATACGAAACGTCAACAGTTATTTTCAGTATATATAGTGCGACATGAATGTTAATTAAAAAGGTCGAAATAATATGAATTACTTACAGGATAAAGAAGACGTTTAAACCGGCAAACAAGTCGAAACAAGACACCTAACCACCTTGCTTTTTTTGTCGGTGTCGGTCACTTCCGCTTTCAGCGGACGTCACTCCGCAAGTGCCTTGCGTGCTACGTCATGACGTAGACCCACCTGTTTGCGTTGCCCGTTGAACGTAACCATAATATGCATTTTTCATGTACATTGTGTTTAAAAAAAGCATAGCCATAAATAAATGCCAAAGACACATATGTAACCTTAAATCCCCGATTAAAAAAAATCCTATTAAAAAACAAAGTAAAGTAAAAACGTTTATTTTAAACCGTTTCATGGAAATTCCCTGTCGTGATTCATACGGGTGTGTACGACATCATAGTTCTTTCACTTCCTAAATGGAACTTTTAAACGGCTGCCGTGAAAGCTCAGACATGTAATGTCAACTAAAAATATGTTCGCTTTATTTTCTTTTTTTCTTTTACACTTGAGCGTCTTGCAAACTAGTAACTTTCGACCATGTGTCGCACGACGTGATCTTGAGTGATTGAGAGAAGACGCAGTTTATACCAACAAAAAAAACAACAAAGCAAAAAACAAAAAAAACTTCAGCATCAGTATATCTTTTATTTAAAATGAAAAGTGTTAATAGTCTGTGAAAAGGTTTGATTCCCGGTACCAGAAAGCAGAAGTAAGTATGGATGATTGTGACTGTGGGAAAAAGAGGAAACATGCATTCCAACAGAGAAGAAGAAAAAAGGGAAAGATTTTTCTTCCAGATAAAACAAAACACTTCAAGTCATCTTCAGCAGCGATACAAAAACAACCCGGACGAAAACCAGGCATTAAACACTCCAAACAATAATTTAATATTTGAAACAATAATCTTCATTATCATAATAATAATGCATGTGTATGCCAATACTGGAGAGTAATCAATGCTGAGGTCAGAAAATGCCATGCAGAACCAACGCTAGTGAGAATAAATGGAATATAAAGTTTCTATTAAATTAATAAGTGTGTGGATTAGAACAGGCCCCGCCCACAAGCACAGTCAAACAGCAGCCATTGGTATGTGCATATCAGTAGAAGAAATCAAAATCAAATGTCTCTCTTGGAACCATTCAGAGCAAAGATGTGCGCCCAAAGTTTACAATGCAGAGTTTAAACACAAAACTGTACAACAACTTCTTCATTTACTTCACGCCATCGAATGCATTTTCACTGTTACTCCATTCAAATCCTCATTAAAACAAGTCATCAATTCCTACGAGAGGATCAAGTTATCTCCCAACATTTAGTTTAAGATGCACTTCCACAAGTGGCACTTTATAGGATTGTGTTTGTTTCTTTTTTTCAAATGTAAGCTATTTTAATCACATTTTGCAAATAACTATTTTGGGTTGACTGAATGGAAAAGTTGCAAAAGTGGAGTCGTCAGATGCGGTTTAAGTGACCAAGCTGCACTTCTGTGATGGCAAAGTTGTTCTCTTGATACATTTATCTATTTTATAAAGACGTGTTGATAAATCAGGTGGGACAAACAAAAATGAGAAGGCAATCTCCAAGCCGACCGGCACCCAAGTACAGTACCGTACCCTCCCTCAGTGCAACATTAAAAAACATTAATGTAATGTAAACGATTAGCGGACAAATGCAACAAGACGCTATCTGGTCATATTGCATCAAATATGGCTCAGAGTTCTCATACACGCGCACATGGAATAAATTGGAAGTCGGCTGAAAAGTTCATTTGATCATCTTTGATATGATGGATTCATCTTAAATACAATTTTCCCGATATTGGGATGCAATGCTAAGAGACAATTTTCTAATTATCCTTTCATACGATGAACCAAGTTATTTTTTTTTTAATCAATATCCTTCAGGTAGGAGTACAGAACTAAAATGTTCAAAAATATGAGATCATTTAATTTGTTCCGTGAACGCTCTCCTCTGAAATCAAAACACAAAAAAAATTCGAATTTCAAAGAAAAACGTGGCTTAGCTGTACTGTACCTGAAGGCACCACTGAATCCACACGGGACAACCTGCATTTCACAAATAAGCTTGAATGTCTGATTTTCTGTTTTTTTTTGCTTGACCAACCTCCATCAAGTATCTGATTAAACAGCATAAAAATAAAAATAAAGTCCAGGTGATGGATTGATTCCACCAGTCCGAATGAAAGCGTTTCCGTGTACATGACATTTATTTGGAGTTTTCCCTCAAATGACTTCATCTTCTGTTTAGCCTTTTTTTTGTATGTGGTAGCTTTTGAACTGTTGAAAGAATACTGACGATAATACGACTTGAATGCAGTATTGTTCCTGTGACAGACTTCGACATGTGCATAATGTCTTTGGCACAAAGGCTTGGATGGGTAGAAACACTTCAACATGCTGAATTTTGTACACTGAACTTGGAACTTGTGACGCGACGCGGCGGCTGCTTCAAAGTGCACTTTAATCGCGTCCTACAATCTGCCGCCCGCCACCGTCCACCGTCCACCGCAACCATCACGACCGACCATAATAAATACAAATATCAATAAATAAATACGAAATAAATAGCCAGGCGATAAACCGATGTCCACTGCTGACGTCTGAGCTGTGAGGATTCACTTTCGGATGCAACTCTTCATCACTGCCCGTGTGAAAAATATGTGTGCGTGTGTGTGTGTGTGTGTGTGTGTGTGTGTGTCAGACTGCCGTCTCCAAGTCCTCATGGGGGGCGGAAGGTGTTTTTTGGCTGCTCAGGTATGAGGTCAGCTCCGAGTCGCCCGCCGCATGCTCCACTGGTGTCTTCCCCTGTGAAGAAAACGCACATGCATACAAGTTTTAGCCCCGCCTCCCAAAAATCAGGACAACTGAAATGGCGAGAAGCGCTGTCTCACTGTCGACGTGTGTGCGTACCTGAAAGTTCGTTTTCTGAAGCGACGCGCCCGCCTCCACCAGAAGCCGACACACAGCGTGCTGCTTCTCCAAGGCGGCTTTGTGCAAGGCGGTGTCCCCTCTATACACACGCACACACACGATAAAAGAGGTGCATTAACTCATGCACTCCCAGTCATTTTCACTGAAGCAATCCCCTTCGCTCCAGGCTGTTTTACAGGATTTTGACTGATTTTGCAAGGCCCACAGAATATTGTGTTCTATTGCTATAAAACCTGTAACCTACCAAAATAAATATTAGAGTCTCTTCTTTCATCAGGGGAAAAAAAAAAAAGTACATTTCTATCAGTTTCTGTTTTGCAGCAATTATGATTAGAATATAGCTAAGTTTCATCATTATTCACAAATCGATTTAGAAATGTGAGTAATTGAGTTTTTTTTTTCAACATGGCCCCTGGTTGATCTCTTTTACTCTGCTGCCACCTGCTGGCCGTTTGTGTAATAACTACCATTTCTTCAACCGTTCTTTCCAGTTGAGAGGCTGCATCAAAGCCTTCCGTAGGCTATGCTGCAGCATAATTTTTTTTTTATAAATACATCTTTGGGACACTTAAAACATTTAAAATAGAACGTATTTTTAGGTTTTGGGGAACAAATGAGTTAATGTACTATTAAGTGATGACAATGGTTAAACTCAACTTACTTTTCTCTGTCTGGCAAGTCAAGAAGCACTTTGGATCCTGAGGAGGGTAAAAAAGATGATGTTTCTAAAGTACATACAGCAGGGGGCGCTGCCAGCCATGAACTTAAAAACAAGCCAATTGTAGCCAATCAGAAGCCTGAATAAAATTCATTGTTGGAATAGGCACCATAATATGAAAGCGTGATGCATTCACACACACAAAAACCCTCCTACTTTTCTGACAATTTTTTGTCGGAAGCTTTTTTGTGTGTGTATTTGTTTTAGTTTATTTTCTGTTTTAAAATTGTTTTTGTTTTACTGCATATTTTTTTCTGTCATAAAAAAATCAGAAAACGGGAGGAAAAATATTCAGAAAAACAGAAAAAAAAAATACACACACAAAAAAAATAGTCAGAAAAACAGGAGGTTTTTTTTTCCAAGTGAATGCAATATGCCTCCGTAATATAACAACCACGGAGAATAGTCATAAACATGGAGTGAATTTAGCTGCGGGTTGAAAGTAGAAAGGCTTTCGTGTACCCTGCTGCAGGATGAAGACGACCAGCTCGGCGTGTCCTTTCTGTGAGGCTTTATGCAGCGCCGAGCAACCGGCAGCGTCTCGCACCAGCAGGCTGACGCCGTGATGCACGCACTCCGACAACTGCGCAGCCGTCACACAACCATCGACTCAATCACGCACGTCGAATAATGACAGCAACAGCAGCAGAAGAAAGTGTTGTGTGTGTGTTTTGTACCATGGAAAGATCCCCCGAGCTGGCGGCCATCAACAGTGCTGTAATCAAATAATTCAACACAAAAAAAGTGACATTTGTGTAGAACTTGCATGTGCTTGCTGAAGAGCTGACACTGAAATGATGACATTATGTGGAATTAATTGTTAAAAGGTAGAATGTGAGATTGGAAGTTGGAATTGTTTGAATCAATGGAGAAAAGGTACACCCCCCCTTTGAAACCCTACCTTAAAACCCAAACTTTTAATTACATTTTGTAACTTGGTAAACTACTTTAAAACCTGAGGTCACACATTCTAACGGTTTTAAAATTCAATTTTGCAACCATCGTTAAAAATTGGCACCCCACTTAGAAAGCCAAGCCCTCCTTAATGGAAACCCTACTTAAAGCCCTAACTCTCTCCTAAATACTTTTACTGGTTAGAATGGTCTTAATTAATAGTTATAGAAATGCGGAAAGAAGTAAATGTGTAAAAAAATAAATAATACATTTTGAACATTTTACTGTGAAAATTTGGGATTCTTGCTTTATTTTGGGAATATGTGAATTATTGGAATGTGAATGCTTCCCAAGATGTCCTGATTGAGTTTCACATTTTGTAGTTGGAATGGGAAAGATGTGGATTTTTTCCCCCTTCAATTTCTTGGGGTGGAAAATGTGGAATTCTGGAAAAATTGGGAATTTAACTCATTCACTCGCAGCCATTTTCACAGAAGCAACCCCCTTCGCTCCCTACTGTTTTACTGGATTTTGACTGATTTTGCAAGGCCCACAGAATATTGTGTTCTATTGCTATAAAAACATGGAAACAAGAAGAAAGATTGTAGTCTTTTCTTTCATCAGGAAAAAAAGTAGGAAAGAGCTTTTTTTGCAACAGGGCTTTGGTTGAGCTCTTATACTCTGCTGCCACCTGCTGGCCGTTTTTTGTAATAACTACCATTGCTTTAATCCACCTCTTCATGTCAGAAGCTGCTCTTGCATAAAAGCACACAAAAAACTTAAATATGTTTTTGGGACCATGGCAATATTTAAAATAGAACATTTTGATACATTTTTGGGAGCAAATGAGTTAAGGAATTGTCCCGAATTTTGCTAGTCTTTTACATTTTGAATTTTTTGAATCAGTGGAGAAATGTTGAAGTGCTTCAGCACTCATACGATCATGTATAAAATATGCAAAATTAATTGCACGATTTTGCGTGTGTTTGTGTGTACCTTGTTCTTCAGGAGTCAAAGGCGCACTAGAAACATACACAACATTTCACATGAAGTCAAGAATTGAAATGTGTTTTGCTATCAATGAATTATTGATGAGGCAGTGCAGAAAAGTCCCACGCACCCAGCGTTGGGCTCTACCACCAGATCGGGCATCCCGGCTGACGACACCTGGCCCCCCGCGGGGACCTCGTGGTCCAGGATGAACACCTCGTCCTGGCAAATTTCTGTGACAAAGTGAAGGTGCTCCTACAGATGTAAAACAAAAATAATAATAATAATAAAAACTTACTAACCACGCCTTCAGGCCAAAGCAATAAAACTTTGGAGGGGGTTCATCAATTACTGGTTGATCTGTGTACCTGAGCCTTGTCGATGCGATAGAAGCGATCAGCTGAAGTGGCTGTGGAACATTCAGAAAGCAACATGCGGCCAAAATCAATTGCGTGAATGTGAAAGCATGCAATGCAAATGTTATTATTAGGGATTTTCAATACCGTTTTTTCCCCCCAGAACGATACTCAACTCTTGAGTAGTCACTGATACCGATACCAAATACAGATACCACTACTACATAAAATTCCCCCCAAAAATGACAAATAATTTTAAAGAAAACTATATATTCCAATATAGTATTTTTCCTAAAAATAATTTCAATTAATGGCAATTTTCTATTCTTATCATTTCTAATTTCTAGTTCCTGATCGTATATCAGCCTCAAGAAGGCGGCTGATACTGATATCGGCCGCCGTCACAGGTACCGATACCTTAAAAAAAAAGGCTGGTATTGGCACCGATAACAATGCCTGGTATCGATACTCGCCCATCCCTAGTTATTTATTCATTTATTTACTTACAATCCAAGAAGCTCCAGCTGGAAGAGAGTCTGCCAGCTGAGGTGGTCCTGGGCATTCCCCGGCTCTCATCCTGCATGCAAAAAAAAACAACAACAAAAACTCTTCAACTACAACTGGTGCGAAGTAATCGAGTACAAATACTTTATTACTGTACTTTCAGGTATCCATACTATGGATATACCAATTCCATACTTTACTTGAGAATTAATTTTTCTGAGGACATTTTACTTTGACTTTCATCTGACAACAAATCTGCTTAACTTCGACTCCTTACTTTGTTAAAATTGTCCTTTTTTTTTTTCAACCTCCACAGACAACACAAAATAAATAAAAGTCAAGCTTACCTGATAGTGCACTCTGTGGCCAAGAGAGGGCGCCTGGTGCAAGTCCTGGTGAGCACAAAGGAGATTTGGGAAGGTTAAGAGCGGAAGAGTAAGAATACAAATTGTTAAAGCAACAAGATTGAAGATAAGGATGAGGATGAAGATCTCACCTCTTGCAGTCTGTCAATGTAGAGTCTGCACGTCTCCAAGTCGCAGTCGCCCCTCACCACCACGATCCCCACTGGGACAGCTGCAACACCAACACATGAATTCAAACAAACGGGCAGTATAAAAAAAATATGTAGACAGCTTAAAAAAACAACAACAACAACAACTACGATGGAGAAATAGAATTGTTGCCACACAAACACATACTTACAGATGTCCCGTAGTCGCTCCTTGTCATACTGCAGCCGGTCGTACTCGTGCAGGCCGATCCGGTTGACCCGCAGCCGAAGTCGCTCGGGGACGGCGTGTGGGCTACGAGACAAGCACACGCGCGTGAATGCATGTGCAGAAAGAGACGACCAAGACCAATGATGTCATGTACACAAACAAAAAAATGTTTGCGTAAGAGTTCTTCTTGTTAATCGATGTTTTTTTTGTTTTTTTGTGCGCGCGCGTGACATGCTGTGAGCAAGTTGCTGTTAAAAGCACACGAAAGCAGCAGAAGCACAAATACATAAAAAGGAAAGACGAAAACATGCTGCTCGCAAGGATGTAACGATTTTAAATGCAACAAACACTCCTGATAAAAAAAATGCTATCTCTGATAGCTGAACTTTGCCACTCGATGGCAATACATAATCATTCAGCCAAGTACTTCTATGTAGGGCAGGACGATAAACCGAAATTTTATTGCGAATTCGATTTTGGCTTCTCTCGATCAGTATAACGTAATGATCGAAGACACACGATTAATGTGCAGTACGCTGTGGCGCGTTAGCAAGTTCCCTACGTTGTGAGAGTACCCTGAATGCACCACGTAGCTTGTAGCAATCCCGGAGCGAATCCGTGTGATTCTGCCGCCCCTACGCGTCCTTTAAACTGTTTGATGACACTCCAGTTGGAGTTAACTGTAAAACTAAACACAACAAGGAGAATTACATACAGTGTGTATTTAAATACAAAACATGCTTCGTTTTTAAAACATCGCTAGCCTAGCGCTAATGCTAAAGCGCATGTCGGATCCCCTTAAGAACAGAAAGTTAGCATCAACTTCGGGATTAATAGTCCTTCAAATAACGAATATTCGCACGCAAATGCTGGGGAAACACATGTCTACAAGTTAGATGACTCCACTACTCAAAAGGCACAAATTCTTCCCAATTTGTGAAAAACGAGTTATTTTAATAGAATTCAATCGCAACTTTCTTCTGTTCTCATTGTAAGCCATGGATGCACGGCACCACACTGCCCCTTAGAGGCCAAAACATGCAGGAACACCCAATATTTGTTTTGCAATTACAGTTTTAGTATACAGTATTTTTATTTTACTTATTATTTTTTTTTAAGTTGAACGATTCACAGAATTTTCTTTTCCTCAAAATTCAAGGTTACAAATATATCCAAGGACTCTTTTTGGTCATACCAACACATTTCCACATAACAGCACAAAACACAAAATAAAATAAATATGATAAAGAGGGTAATGTAATGCTTAACTTTGAAATGAAGAATGAAAATGCAAGAGACTTGAATTGAATATGATATTTACAAGGTTATGTTATACTTGACAAAAAGAATAGTGCTCAAGAATAAAGTGTTCAACGTGAGGATGGGTGTAAGGCAATGATCATCATTTTGAGTAGTTGAAAAAAACATTACGTTTTAATATCAATGAATCATTTTATTAATCTTGATTTCAATCTCAATCAAAAATAATCGTCATGATTATTTTCCCCATAATGGTCCGGGCCCTACTCCTAATGATTCATTTTTTGCGCGCACATCAACTCACGCTTACACACAGTGACAGTACGTTGACAGTGGGTGAGGTACTTACACAGAGAAGGAGTCGGGGGGAGCAGAGAGGCGGCGCAGATCAGCTGCACACACCTTCTGAATACTACCGCCACGCACACGCACACGCACGCACACAAAAGAGAGAGAAAGAGAGAGAGAGAGAGAACGGGGGAGGCACGGCGAGGGAGGAGAAGGAAAGAAGGATTCAAACGATGATGCACGTTGCGGAGGCAGCAGAGAGAGAGGAGGACAAAGAGGATGGAGAGGTGGAGAAAAAGAGGTCAGTTGAGGCTGAGCAGCGTCACGCCGACAAAAAGTTACTGCGGCACAGTTAAGAGATAGTTGCGCACTCTTGTTAGTCACGCTGCCTTTAAGCATGCCACACAAACACACACGCTGCAAAAACTGCCCTTAAATAAAAAAAACGAAAAGAAAAGCTTTCAAATGATTAACGTTATACACAAACGAGAACAAAAATGGGCTTTAAAAAAACGAGAACATTTGAATGTGATGTAACCTGCAAATAATTAAACTTTCTCTTTTCATCATCGACGACGCGATGAGCACAGATTCGCCACCTTATCTTTATCTTCAACTCAAACGCTGCGCTGATCTCAAATCCAAAAGCAGAAGCAGCACTCTCCGCTGTGATTGGTCAACCGCTGGTCACGTGACACGCGGACGCCATGTTGTTACCCTGCTGCAACCGAGTTGGCCAAAATGATGTCATCTACTGGCGCCTTTCAGTCATTTACTGTTGCTTTGCCATTCTTTATATTTGTCTTGGTTACGTGAAGTTTTTGCAGCACACACACACATGAAGAATATTAGTGCAGTGAAGGAGTGGAGAAGTGTTAGTTGCTATGCACGCACGCACGCACGCACGTTCACACTATTGACACGAGTGGACGCCACTAACTTAGTGTAAGTGTGTGTGAGTGCGTAACGGCGTGACTCACTCGTTAAGCAGGGGCACCGAAGTTCGCCGCTTGCTCTTCTGAACCATATTGGCTTGGTTGCGCAGCGAGATGCGCAGCGTGGACGGCGCCAATCGGCACGGCTCGCCATCCACCTGCGGAAGCGGAGAGACGAACGTCAACAAAAATCTCCTCAAGCACAAAATACTCCATCGGAACCCCAAGAATTAAAACTCATATTGAGGGCCTACGCACCTGAACGGGCACCGTCTTGAACGTGGTGAGGACCACCTCCCTGCACTGGTGCAGCCGCTCGCCGTGGCCGCCCACCTGCAGCGCCGCCTGGAGGACAAAGGGAGAAACAGCGGTCAAACGTAATCCAAATATGGTCAAAATTTTTGTTGTTGCACAAACGGGTATAAGTACAGAACATGTTACAACAACATATTGTCAAATAACTTTCACTAAAGTTCCTGTGGCCCAAAAAAAGCAAGTGCGTCATACCAGCGAGGCCATTGTGAAGCCGATGACCTCGATGCAGCCGTCGTCGTGGCGCTGCGGTTCAAAGTCGCGGTGGTCGCCGGTGTTCCCCCAGGGCATGGTGCCCGCGCAGTACCTGCAGCAAAGCCACAAGCAGATGGCAATTAGCATTCCTGGACGACCGCCGGGCCCCCCCAAAAAAAAAACATACCTGGGAATGTTAAGAAAGACGATGCACTGGAATTTCAGCTCCTGGATCTTCGGAGTCAAGTCGGTGCCGTCACACTGCAAAGCGCACACACACACACACACACACACACACACACACACACACACACACACACACACACACACACACACACACACACACACACACACACACACACACACACACACACACACACACACACACACACACACACACACACACACACACACACAAACGCACACCAAACATTGACTTTGCTGCCTTCACTTACTACTTGAATTCATTTTGTCAACAAGCTTGAACTCAATTTACTTGTTTAGCACTAAAATTTATTGAAATGCTACTGATCTATTCCAGTTCTGAAAAAACACTTGAAAAAAAATTGTTAAAGGGGAGGAAACACAGTCTAAACACTGATTAATATTGCGTTTGTGGCAAAATAATTAGGCATCACAATCAATCAAATTTTCTCCATCTCAGTGGTCGGACATTTTGTTACTTGCTGTCGAGTCGTGAGCAACTGAAATGTCATTTTTGGCCGCCCCCTGAGATAGTATCAACCAGAATGCCGTGTCTAGACTAGTAGGACCCATACAACACATTGTAAAGAATTTTTTTTGGTTGACTTCCCCTTTAAATAAGAAAACTAACAGTGGATTCAATGAAATCATGTAACAGTGTAATTATATGTAGTATGTACTGTATTAGTATTCATGTGTTGGATGTGCCATCTTGTGGCATCTATAGGCAATTACAATGATAACACCAAGACAACATTTAGATTTCGATTTTGTTTGTTTTTAATTTTTGAATATATTTATCTGCTTACTTACCATATCGTGTATGCTGACCTACAGCCTATTGAATTGAAGCAATTATAGATTTTTATTTATTGTATTTTTTATTTTTTGGGGGGGGAGGGGGGCACTTTTTCTTTCTTTCTTTTTCTGTTGAAGAAGGAGAAGCTCCCTCTCCTTCACTTGAAACAACCTCGAAACAAAAGCGCGAGAGCCACGCGACATTTGGTGTTCGAATTTAACCTAGCATAACTGGGATTAAACGGTATGCTGTCTCCCTCTAGTGGTAAATGAAAAAATAACTAGTTGGGTTTCCATCCACCCATTTCCTATTCGAATTTTGCAAAATGCAAAAATAAAACTAAATGGAAACGCTACAGTGTATCAAGAATTACAAAAGCAAACTCATATGACGTCATCGCACGGCGCAGTCGCTTTCTGGTCTTCTTCTTCTTCTTTTAAATGACTGGTGGATCGCATCTCTATGGTGTATAGCGCCACCTACAGCGGCGGAGTCCCTTCTCAATATTCGCAAAAGAACAACAGATGGAAACCCGGCAGAAGTCGCATGTCCGTTTTGGGCATTTTCAGTAAATTTGGTTTAAAAAAATCTAACCAATTGGATGGAAACCTGATTACAGATAATACAGTCCATTGTATTTATTTTAAACTCAATGCTACATTTGTATGGAATCTCTAAGAACGTTTTGTTTTTGAACATTTATTTGGCACAATATTTATATAGTTTTTTCCATTTTCCTATATTTAAAGCGCAGTGCGCTTTCTGGTGGTACTTAATGTAAAAAAGCTTGAGAACCAATGATGTAGTAGGAAGTAAGCTTCGTGTGCATGCTAACGTTCAATCCATCTGCTTTGTCAAATCTCCACAGACGTGTCACAATGTCATCGCAGACACGGCCAACGTGAAAGCCATCCGGCGAGAGCGTGTTCGCACTCACCACAACTCGGACGTGCTTGGACAAGTCCCTCGAGCTTCTCTGGAGGAAATCTGAGAAGGCGGCCTGGCAGCCCCACAAGCACAAATCACACACACACACACACACACAGTGAAGAGAGAAAAGAGTTTGTTACATTTAAAAATTCCAAATAGAACGGTTTTATTGAGGCAATGGTGAGTGGCTCTATTATAATTGTGTGCAATACTGGAAGAATGAGGCAGCAATAGTCATTTTTAACTTACTGGCACAAAAACAATGAAAAATATCAACTTGCTTGTTCATTTTTTTCCTTTCTTTACATCTGTGTAGATTCTCAATCATTGAGGTCATAATAATCCAAAAACGTGGAATGAAGTTTTTTATTGAATTTGTTTTTCTTGTTTTCCGAAAACGTTCAAATTTTGTAAAAAAAATATTTTATTAGGTTAACGAATTCACAACTTTATCTTGAAAAACATCACAACAGGGCACTCATCGTATCTGCGATCCATTAGTACTCCTAGTGAAGTGCCAGATGTTAACGAGTAGTAGGATTTATACGTTTATTAGGATGACTTGTAGCACACAAGCAGAATGTTGAATAAACGTTGGAACGGCGTGTGTGACAAAAGTGAGAACTCACGCCTGCATAGAACATCTTGTTGCGGAAGCGACTGTTAAACTTTTCAGGGTTGGCCTCTGAAAGAGAAAAAGACCAAATAACGGACATGAGATCATCACGCAGGGAGAGAAAAAAGGCAGAAAGAAGGTTAAAAATAGAGCGAGAGCGACGAGGAGGAATGTGGGCAAGGAGAAATGGATTCCTCCACTTACCTCTGGACTCGTGGAACTCCAGCGTGACGTGAGCGTCGAAGCCCAGGCTGAAGTAGTTGTTGAACACGTTAAGGGGCAGCTGAGGACGCCACAAAAAACACGTTACGAGCACCGCTGGACACTTTATTAGGTACGTTTAACACGTAACTCCGCATCAAAATTTTCAAAACCAACTTCAAAATATTTGCATCACTCTTGGGGTCGATTGCACAAATTCCTACATTTCCCATAAATCTACATTTTACATGATTCATTTCCAGAGGTGGCAAATACAGGTCCAGAAAGTAAAAACCCTGCCACAGTTTGGTTTTAGCCCCAGATGCTAGCTTGCTAGCTCCCTAGCTAGCTCCCATGGTTTACCTGCTAGGGAGCTAGCTAGCTAGCATCAGGTGCTAAAGCAGAACTGTGGCAGGGTTTTTACTTTCAGGTGCTCGCGCTAGCTTTACCTGCTAGGGAGAAGCTAGATAATGATGAGTTATTAACATTGTTTTTCAGTTTCAATTTATATTTTAGCCGTTTTGGATTTAGTTATAGCAGTATGGCTCAATGAATAGAATTGTATTCTTATCTGTGTTACTTTCATGAGAGAAAGGGCAACGGGTTTGTACATTTGCTATCTTTAGGGAGTTTTGTCTGTGGCCGGTCTCTGCCGGTCGGAAGAAGGGAGTCACAGGCTTATTATTATTGTTTTTCTCTAATCTGATTTATACCCATGGGAACAGATTCTCTTGTATTCACTGAGTTGTAACCAAATGTACTGTGGGCTGATGGGTGGAGACTTTTCGTATTCACCGACTTTTCAATAAATAAAGATGTGCCGGAGTGGACGACACACAACCTGATGGAACACGGCTTCAGTGTCGTCAGCTTTTGTCATCAGGAGCTTCTGATAATTATTTACCTTTGCAAAGGGACTTCTTCACCAGGATCTCACCATTCAGTTAATTGAGCACGCAAAGAGTACAATACTTAATATTGTCTACTCTAACAATAGCTAGCTAGCATCAGGGCCTAAAGCCAAATTCCACAAATAGCATACCAGCAGATTCCAAAAATTTCCAAGAGAAAATATATTTGACATCCGTTCAAATCATTCCAACTCAAATTTGGCCAGCTCAGTCAGAATATCTTCTCACATTTTCACAATAAAATACCCAAATGAAGAGATCTTAACCTCCTCCTTCCTCTTATACTCAACTGATTCACATCATTCTAATTCCAAACTGATCAGCTCACTCAGGATATCTATTTCCACATTTGAACAATTTCCAAAGTCCCAAAATTCCACACTGTATCTTCACAAACCCCCCCCCCCCCCAAATTTCAGAGTAAAACTAAGGAATGTTCGATAACTCTTTTTTTTCCAGACCATTATTCACTCTCTGAGTACTCACTGATACAGATTACTAATACCTCTAGCATTTTGGATATACTGTATAAAGTTTCATCTAACACAATGACAAAACATTGTGAAGACCTTTTTGATGCAGTTGATGGTTTGCCGATGTGTCAAAATTGACAAATTATAGCGCCAATTACTGCTGAGGAGGACTCACTCAATGGCATATTTTTTTTGACATTGAGTGTCAAAAAACTCAATGTTGACCGGTATCGGTAGCTGCCATGAGTACCCGGTACCTTAAAATAAGTCTTGTATCGCTACTCCTTCCCTCGTGACACATTTACCGCCTCCTTCCACATTTCTCAACTGATTCAAACCTTTTCAATTACCAAACGGTTTCCTTCATTTAGAACATCTCGGCAACTACTTCACATTCTCCAAAACCCTACATTTTCACAAATTCAAAAATGAAGACATATTTCGACAAATTGTCCTCCCCTTTCCGCATTTCTTGAACTTTTCAAACCATTTCAACCTCCCATCCAAACATTCTCTATTTCACCAATTAAATTTTGAAATTTTCAGTTCAGCATCTCTCCACAAATGTGACTTTTTTTGCCGTCGCTTCTCGTTTACCTTCTGCGTGCCGTCTTCGGGCTGCTGCTCGGCGCTGCTCTTCTCCACCTGCAGGTTCCACCTGTCCAGCTGCACCACCGAGCCGTCCTCCACGTGGCCGAGGACCTTGGACACGGGTTCGTCCGTGTAGCCCTGCGTAACGGACGGCAAGCCAAGGTGAACCTGTGGCAAAAACTGCGACCTGCCCGTTCATGTCACTCTCGTTTCCTGCTTTTCCACAAGCATCCCGTATGCACATTCCATCTCGTGCTTCGCGAGCAGTACTAGTTGCATGCAAATGTCAAGTTGCGCACAGTTTTGACGCACTAGTAACATGTAGTTGTTCTATTACTTACACTGTATTTGTTGGACAATTTAGCGCACTAGTTGGATATCGAATAAAACCGCAAATGGCCTGTCAGAGGTCGGGAACGGCGGACTTGGCAACACGCAGAGGAAGAAAACAAATCTCCACATGACACAAAGGTCAAGCGTGGTGAATCGGATGCACAGGAAGAAGTTCTCGCGTAAACGTCCTGGAATGTGGCCGAGGGATTTTTGTATGGACGAAAGTATTGGGACAACCAACACAATAAACTCAAATCCTTTTTTAGCCAAATGTTAACTTAAAATGCATTTAGACTCCAACTGGCTATAAAAGTTCAGTTTTTTTTTTTTGTTTTTTTTTAAACGTGTTTGTTTCCGTAAGTCAGTCGAGGTTAGAAACTCACCCCACCCCAGTTGAGCGTCCTGGCGAGGTCATTTCCTGTTCCCAGAGGAAGGACTGCCACCGGAGGCTGGGGGTTCATCTGTAGCTCATCCAGCGTGGACAGGATCCATCCCACCTACGCACGAACACACAGACAGGGTTCAAGTTGCAGCTATTTAAAGAAGCGAATTGCAAGCATAAAAAAGCCTGTGCCTTTAAGAGGCGGGCCTGGAGGTGTGTTCTCTCATTGGTAAATAAACAGATAGTGGGATAGAAAATGTGCCACCATTTTGGTGCCAAGGAGCAATGTTGAAGTGAGTTGAGGAGTTTTGTTTTGATAAAAGCAATGCTTTTGATTTGACCTCATTTGTCAAACTTTACCGTGCCGTCTCCACCGCAGGCCAAGATCCTCAAGTTTGGCACTTTTCGGTACAAATCCAACCTGAGAGTGGGAAAGGTGGAAAAAGCCGAGAGGCCCGGTTGAGTGGCTGTAATTGCTCACTGAAATGATACGTGACCCAAACGACGGCTGGAGACACTCACGCCTCTCGAAGGCCGCCCTGCGACAGGTCAAAGACTTGCCGAGGGTTCAAGATCCACATGAACATCTGGAGCACCTTGGCGCCCTGCGGACAAGGAAGCAGATGGGGTTGGATGGCCAGGGATGAACTCTGACCCTCTGACCTCTATGCTGGCCATGTGTCCACCTCGCTTCCTTATTTTTTTAGCTGACATTTGGCAAGGGTGCAGATTCTTGTCCTGTTTTTTTTTCGATTTCCAACTTGTGCTCTTTAACTTAAGGTCAATACGATATCGTTTACTCCGCCAACCTGGTTGCCGCCGCTCTTGGGGTTGACGAAGACCAGGATGGGCTTCATGAGCGGCGAGGGGAGCGGCTTCAGCATGAACGGTCGCCATTTGGACTCCTGAGGAAAGACAAGAGACCAGATGAAACTTTCAGTTGACATTTCAGCAATTGAAGATGATGGGTCACTTACGTCCAACCCTTTCTTGCTGGTCCTGCGCTTGAAAGACGTCCGCTTTTTCCTCCTGGCCGAGTTCTTGAGCGAGTTCTGCACACGGATGGAGCGGTTGGAGCGATTAGCACTTAGCGGTTAGCGGTTAGCGCGGGCTAGGTGGTGGAGCGATGTGATTCGTGCGCGTGCCTGCGGTTTCCTGACTTTGATGATCCACGACGGAGGCACGATGACCCCGGCGTGCGCCCCCAGCGAGCACGGCTCCTCGATCTGGTGCAGCATGAAGCACGTCACCTTGTTGTGGAACTGTGCACGCAACACAGACAAGACTCCAGTTATTAGGTTCAACGTGTTACTCAGCTTGTTTTAAAAGCCTGACCCAACACCATATCATTTTTTTTTAGTGCAGTTGGAGATCATGTTTTTAAAAAAAAAAAAAGCCTTACCCTACAGCATGTTGATGTTTAGTCCAATTATACGTCATGTTGTATTTTTTAATTGCCTTACCATATAAAAACACCTTTATTTATTATACAGTATACATCTTGTTATTTTTTTATAGCCTTACTGTACGTCATATTTTTTAGGCCAATTCTACATCATATCATAACAAAAAAAAAAATTACTACACTAATATTATGCTATTTTTAAGAACGGCTCGTTATACATGCCATTTTTTCAATGCCTTATAATCTATTATGTTTTTTTAGTCTATGTATCCTGTTTTATTTTTATTTTTACTTACTATACAGCAAGTTGTTTTTAAATGCCTTAGTATCCAACATGTTTTTTTTTTTGTAAATGCCTGACTATAAATAATAAAAAAAAATTAAGCCTTACTCAAAACATGGTTGTTCAAAAAATCCTTACTAGTAGGGATGGGCAAGTACGAATACCAAGTATCAGTTTCGGCTCTCGCGGCAGTTTCTGATACCAGTATCGGCTAATGAGAGCTCGGACGGGTATCGGTTTGGACTAAAGTGGTATCAAACATCCCGACTTACTCTACACCATGTTGTTTTTTAAATGCCTTACCGTGCCTGTCGTTTGAAGAAAAAAAATCACATGACCTTACTAATCCCATCATGTAATTTTTAAAACTTGTTGAATGCTTATCCAGTATTAAGTGCAAAACCAAATTTAGCTAAGATGGTTTCACATAAATAAGGTCACCCCCCCCCCCCACCCCGCACAACAAATTCAAATTTCTCCCACACACTTACAGCCTGTTTACACCACGAGCAGCTGATGGCGATAATTTCTTTACTGTGGAAAAACTTCTGCTGAAAGCTCTGCGGGAAAAAACACACAGACAGAAATAGATAGCGAGAACACGTTCGGACGAGAATGCGCTCGCATTTTTTTCGCCACCAACCTTTCCGCACTGCTTGCACTTCCCCTCCTGCCTCCGCCGGTGCACCCAGTGATGCCTCAGCACGTTCTGCTGTCAAGAGACAAGACACTCGGCGTTACGCGTTTTTTTTCCTCCGTTGCACTCACACGTCGAGCGACTTACATCTCTCAGGCACCGCGACCCCCCCTCTCTGAAAGTTGGCTTGCACCTGAAGTTGATCTAGACATAAAATACATGTCATGCTTTGGAGTTTTTTTTTTTTTTTTTTTGTTTTGTTTTTTTTTACACCCAGTGTGTGTGCGTGGTACCTTTTCTAGCTGCTCCATGCAGCTCGTGTGAACGACGATTTTGCAGGCGGCGCACTTCCTCCTGGGTGCCGACTTCTTCAAGGAGAAACACGCACACACAAGACAAGGTTGCAGTGAGATGTGCGCTGTATAAACACGGGCAGGCAGCAGATAAAAGACAAGACATACAAAAAAAAAAAAGTCACAATAATGCTTAAAATTAAAACTCAAATGGAAAGGTTTTCCAAAGGCGTTCAGCGGGCTGGGCTTTTTTTTTTGTTTGCCTTGAAGGAAGAAGAAGAAGAAGAAGAGAAGAAAACAGAATCTACTGATAATGGACTTAAGTCTAGACGGTGTCAGTGAGTGAGCACCTTATTTGGTAGCTGGAGTGAGTGTTTTCTAAATGGATCTCGCACATCTCCCTACGAGACAGGGCAACTGTCTGAAGCAATTGGAAAAATCAAAGATGAGTTCATCTCGAAATGAACACCTAGAAAAGAGCAAAATGGCTTTAAAATGGCCGCTTCAAAACAAAATGGCGGAATTCCTGTGAGTTTTCAGATATCGCTCCTTGAGACTTTTTTTGCAGGTCAAAGGCTACCAAATTCCATGTTAAGTGATCCTGGTTGCATGAGCTACATTTTCTAACATTATTCCAGTTGGACAAGGATATCCTAGAAATGGAATTTCAAGGGTGCCTGAAGACTCATAATAGACTTGTTTACCAAGTTTCGTGCTCCTCAGTCAAACTGGCTTCGTGGGCTGAAAAAAAAAAAAAAAAAAAAAATCCAATAGATCCCTCGACATGAACCCTAAAAATGGTCGCGTCAAATTAAAATGGCAGATTTCCTGTGTTTCCAGGAATTGCATCTCGACTTGAGCCTACTCAGGATAGACATGCATTCCAAATTGTGTTCCGAAGGTAAACAAAGCAAAATATGCTTTTCAGTATGAGAGAGCCCCCCCCCCCCAAAAAAAAAAATTGGCCAAGAAATCATGACGATAACGAAACATCCAGCGACATATGACAGACAGCCGTCCCACGACCACATTCCACTCGCCGAGCATAAGAAGCAAGGCGCTTATTTATTTGAAAGGCGGCTCTCGTCAGCACGAGGTCGTCGCGTCCTTTTTCTAGCCCTGATGGATTATTCATCTCATTTGAGGGCCAACGCGGCACGGCCAGGTGGCTTCTGCGCTGCACTTCTTTTTATAAGCTCTCCACTGCGCGTGTGCGTGTTCATGACACGTGATGACTCTTCTCAGTCGTTCCTCCAGTGCCTAAAAGCAGAGGTGTGTGTGTGGGGGGCGGGGGGCGGGGGGGGGGGGACTCACCGCGGCCTTGACGAGGCAGGTGTCCTCTCCCAGGTAGCATAGCTCGCCCGAGCAGCTGGTCTCCATCCACAGGTGGTCCCCGTTCACCGCGTTCTCCTGCCGGGTGAGATCGGGAGGTTACATCGCCCGTTTCCTCCTTTAATCCAGCCCACCGAGGATTTACAATATTAAGAATGCAGTTGCAATATTCTCATTTGTCACCTTATTTTTTTCCCTCGCAATTGGTTAACTGATTAACCCTCCTGTTATAAAACTGCATTTGTAACATTAAAAACCCATTAAGGCCTAACATGCTACGAGGACCCACGTCACCCTCTCTATGTATATTCCGATTTATTTAATCGGCGACAAGACCAAGAATTGGTCAAAACAAAAATGACAAATCCGCTCTCCCGGGTTTAAAAGGAAGAAATGCGGTTCACGCGCTCCCGGGCCTTAATGGGTTAAAACCTCATCTTCATGTCCTATCTGTCAATTTTACAACTCAAAACAAGGCCCTGGAATTCCAAAGTTAGCCTGGCCTTAACTGGATGATATCACTTGCTCACTTAAACGGCCAGCGTCGCTCGTGAGAGTGCTCCGCCAACGTGTCAAGCACACACTCGTTTGGACGTACACGACCCGCTGAAATCAAGCGCTGATGTTTTATTAATGAGCGATTATTGAGATCATCGATTGCATACGACAGTGTGTGTGTGTGTGTGTGTGTGTGTGTGTGTGTGTGTGTGTGTGTGTGTGTGTGTGTGTGTGTGTGTGTGTGTAATGCATCGTACAGCGCGCTAAAGGCCAGCAGTGACGTGAAGGAAGTGTCCCTGCAGTCAGAGCCACAGGAGTGTCAGATGAATGCTGATTTGCACCTTCCAAAGAAAATCACGCAGCACAGTTGTAGTGGCGATGGATGAGTGGTGTCGCCAGGCAGATTTTGTTGCTTTGATTTGAAAGCACAAATTTGACAACCCGGCAGCATGTAGACGGTATGTACGTCGACAGTGCATGCGCGGGCGTATTTTCTTTATCCTCTGCATAGAACTAATACTCAGAATCTTTAGTGGTTAATCAATCAAAAGGGGTGCCCAGAAATGGTTTGACTCCAAAATAATGATGGAAAAAGTGGCTTTTTTTTTGTTTGTCCTAATGCCTCCACAAATGTTAAATTCTTCTTCCTTTGAAAATCCATTTTGTGATCTGACTGTATGCTGCAGTCGACTAAAAATAGCCACGTACGCGCCTTTCTGTTAAAGCCACTGTAAAGAAGTCAGCAGCCGTCGCTGTCACTTAATCGGATTGTTACACACACACACACACACACGCACACACACACACACAAAAGGGTATCTTTTGAAAACATTGTGATGCAGCCGCCGCACAATATTCTCTTGGATTGCATCTCTTAAAAATGGGAAATGAACATCAGAGTGCTGGAGCGGCGTTGAGTGGTGTTTTGTGGCTCAAGTGCTGTTAATAATAAACCACCAGGCAGCGGAGGGCTTTAAAATGTCTCTTTAGCTTTAACGGGAGATGTGTCAGGAATATGGTCAAAAGAAATCAAACGAAAAAAAGGGACATTTCAACACGATGGAGACTGAAAGTTGTCTGCTTGCAAACGATTATGATAATGCTATTATAAACACTTCAAACTGGCTACGCATGTGTAAAAATAACAGATGACGTGGGGACAAACCGCAATTTTTTTTTGTGTGTGAGTGTCTGGATGTGAGCAGTGGTAGACAGCAGCCCCTGCATGAGATCTTCAGGCAAAACTCACACCCAAAACGCTCACACATTACTCACTAGGCGACGCCCCTTAATACAACAGTACGTACACTAATTACAGTAAAGCCAGCTTCTTTCTTTTATTATGATTTGGGGTGTCAAAATTAGTGCGTTAATTTTGAGTTCCTTTAACGCCACAATTTTTTTTTTTAGGTGCGACTAATGACTGCCCCTTACTTGGAAAGCCTGTACTGGGGGAATTCCAGTCACAACGCAGCAGACACGTCCACGTTAAAATTTTTGCAGTAATACATTTAATAATAATGCATATGCAGTATTTGTGGAGACCGGGGTCAAGTTGTATTTTACAATTTTTAAAATGTGCAGAATTTCACAAGTTACTTCATGTTAAATATTAGATAACTCTTAATATGAAAAGAAAAATGCACTGAGCGGTCACCAACGTCTTACAAAAGCAATTATGCCATCTAGTGGCAAAAAAATGGCCAACACAAATCAATATCACTCGTTTTTTTTACAATACAGTACGTCTTTTTAATTTGGACCCAATTTTATAAATGATTATGAAATTACTGTATCAATGACTAAAAGATGCAGCCATATTTCTGTTAGTTTAACATTTTCTTCCACTTTCATGTTAACAAGAGCATGAAAAATATTTCATTGTACATTTAGAATAAAATGTACGATTAATTGTGAGTTAATTATTGAAGTCATGCAATTTGTAAATCGCCTGACACCCCTAATTATGATATTTGTCTTTGACTGACCGTCCAGTCCATGCAGGTGCGAGGCTCCTTGCTGGGCCCGTTGGAGGGGGGCAGGGCGGCCTGCGGCGGGCCCAGGTGCTGCAGGCCTGAGCGGGAGATGGCTTTCCTGTGGGAGGACACAAAACGTCATCATTTACAACCGAAATTTCAAACGGCTCATGAAATTGTACGTATTTATTCCCAACGGGCTTATCGCGTTATCTTTTTAGTTTCTTTTGTCTTCGACTGCTTTCAGTTTGTGGATGGTGGATATTTTTGTCCAATCAGATTTGTTTCTATAATTACAAAATGTGCCCTGCGATTGGCTGGCAACCAGTTCAGGGTGTACCCCGCCTACTGCCCGAAGCCAGCTGGGATAGGCTCCAGCAACCCCCGCGACCCTTGTGAGGACAAGCGGTACAGAAAATGGATGGATGGATGGAATTACAAAATGACAGGCGGTATTAAGTGGCGGCTTACGTCCCCCAAGTCGAGGTCCAATTAACAAATGGCCGACCCACAGGTTGATTGGGAATCGAAAAAAGCACAGTCATCCACTCGCTCGCTGTCAAACATGTTGAAATCACAGCGAGAACTCCTTTGCGGAATTCATTATTCATGGCACGCCCGCGCACATTGGGCCGGCTTCCGCTGGAGGAGGAAGGAGCGGGAACAGCTTGCGGCGGAGCTTGCCAGCCCGCCAGCACTTTCAGCTTTACGGACGTTCTGTCACCCAGGATGACTCAGCGATCCGTAGTTTAACTCCTCAGCTCTTCTTCTTTCGTTCGTTTGTGTGAGTCTTAATTCGTCGTGCTAATCGAGGCCAATTTTAAGGTCCTCGATGTTGTTGAAATGTGTCTGAGGTGGAAGCGTGGGATTGTGGGAGTTGCAGTCTTTCCACTCAAATCGACATTAAACTGGTACAACTTCAGCGCTTTTGATGTATGTGAATCATTTGTGTGGGAAAAAATGAAAACGTTATTCATTATTTAGTTATTTGTTGTTGTTGTTGTTGTTTTTTTAGCTTTTTCACAATGTAATTTTGCCACAGGGCTGAGTTTAATTTCAAATATTTAATTGGTCAGGTTTGTTTGGTAACAAGTAGTATTAAAGCTACATTAGCTTGTTAGCCGCCACAATCAGTCAAACAAGGGATAGACACAGTCCCACAACTGTCATCATACGATGGTTCAAAGAAGAATGGGGGGGGGGGGGGTTAAGTATTGTTACGCTTTGTTCCTTTAAAGAACAAATAATTGTCCATATATTGTACTTGTGGTCTGCGGTGACTGGACTGATTGTAGCAGCTAACAGGCTAACTCAGTCCTCAGATTTCGGATTTCCTAACCCTAAAATTCAAAAATGAAAAATCTGTATTTGGTTTTATTTGTGTCAGTTTAAAAAGAAAACAAGCGCTAAAATAATAAATGACTTTTTTTTTCTTTCTTTTTTTTGTGAACAAATGATACAGGTATGTGGCCAACCCGCGTACGTTTCAGCGAGCGTTCCGGGCCGACTGCCTCAAACTGTCAAGACGGAGGACAAAGAGGAGTCCGTTTACACACCGTGTAACCTGATGAGATGACACGCACACGCACACACGACTCCTGGGATAAAAATAGTATTGCGTGGGTGACAACGGCAGAAGTGAGAGGACGTATTGCTGACTGGACAGAAGCCACGCTGGACAAAAGACTACCCCCCCCCCCCCCACACACACACACATTCTGACTTCATATCAGTTAACAACGAGACCTATTGGCTGACTCGCTGTTGTTGACGGCCAATAGGAGAGAGCGAAAGTCGGGGCTTAACGAGATGTGACCTAGAAAATGACGATGCTTCACCTGCTCGCCACGCACACACACACACACACACACACACACACACACACACACACACACACACACACACACACACAAGTGAACACATAAAGTGGCAAGGCAGCATCAAGTCTGAGTGAGTCCTAATCTACTAAAAGCAGACGACATGTCGGGCATTAAGTCTGGCTCCTAAAATTATTAATGGGCGGGAAAAAAAGTGCCAAGAGCGGCACTAACACACATTTTTGATACCCTGTTTAACAAAGAGATTAAAATAAAACTTTTTTAAAAATATAAATATTCCCACATGCTTTAAAGACATTTAAACGTCTTCAAAAGACACTTTTTAAAGCATTCTTTATCGCCTGTCGTCAATCTAAAAAAAGAAAGAATATTGCTTTAACTTTGATTTTGAGGAAATGAAAGGAAGACTCTCGCTTGCACAGTTCCCCAAATATATCCAAAAATACTGGAGGAGAACAGACGTAAAAGAAAGATTAGTCTCTTCTTTCATCAGAAAAAAAGTACATTTCTATCCGTTTCCGTTTTGCAGCAATTGGCATTGGAATGTAGCTAAGTTTCATTATTATTCACAAATCTGTTTAAAAACAGTGGGGAAAGAGCTTTTTGCAACATGGCCCTGGTTGATCTTTTATACTTTGCTGCCACCCGCTGGCCGTTTTTGTAATAACTACCATTTGCTTCAACCATTCTCTTCAGTTCAGAGGCTGCATCAAAGTCTGCTGTATGCTCTAGCATAAAAATACAAACATTTAGAAAAACGTATAAATACGTCTTTGGGCACATTTTAATATTTACAATAGAACGTATTTATACGTTTTCGAGAGCAAATGAGTTCAATATTGCCTGGAGTGTTGTGGCACAACGTGGTACTACCCTGGAGCCAAGCAACTATACGTTAGCAACTCATAAAAATGCTTGCTAGGAAATCAAAATACGACAAACCCACCACATAATGGATCAACATTCGCACATTCACAAATTATGATTATTTTTTTAGAACCTATCCTCCGATTTGCAAAGCAATCAAAGTATTACTTTGGTGCCATCTTGGTGTCAAGGAACAACGTTGACGTGAGTTGAGGAGCTTGATTGCGACAAACGTTGCGAGGGGTTTCATTTAGACATAAGCAGTGCTTTGCTGCCATATTCTGGCATCTATAGGCAATATTAGACAAACATTAAGGGGGAGGGCGGGGGATTTTTTTTTTTTTCACCCCACTTTACGCCGCAGGGCTCGGCTTTCGAAAAATAAGGGGCAGTTTGCTGTATCTAAAAATACACAATGCTTATCCATAGTGAAAGAACACAAATGATTCTTCCTCCTGTATGCGCTCCTCCTCCTCCCCGCAGAGGTGGGCCGTTGCCGTGGCGACGGAGCAGCGGGACGGTCGTGGGCTCATCCGGTAAATATGCAGACGGCGGCAGAGTATCCGCCGCGCGCCTTACAAATATTCAAATGACATATTTCGGCGTTGTCATTATTCATTGACGATCGTCACACGTAATACAATTCAGTGCGCGGGTGCAACAAATGTCGTTGTTTTACTGGCGCGCCATTTTTTTCCAGTGCGCCGAATTGTCTTAAAGAGCAAACTAGAACTGTTATGGACAATTCAGTGCATTCGAAGGTTACAGAACACTTGACTCGTGTTCAAGTGATCGGCTTGAAAGAAAACAACGGCGCTCGCGGACGCCATTTGAACTTTTTCAGCGGCGCTTTCGGCGCACAGATGACAAAGCAAGCTGCAAGTGGGAGGAACCCGACTCGGCATCCTCTGACTTGCCCGACGCCAGAGTCCATTTGGACACGACGACGCAGGACGAGGATGAGGACGAGGAGGAAGATGAGGAGGACGAGGAATGTGGGCTCAGCGGCAGACCTTATCTCTAAAGCGCAGGCAAATCCATTTTGCACAGATTTGACTGGAGCGCCGAGCGCCGTCTCCACCTGGCACGGACGGCGCTGCGCTTGAGAAAACCCACACAAGCATTGGGAGAGCTTGAGATCTGAACTCCGCACACCGTAGCTATTTTGCGCCTCTGTTATTCATCTGGGGTAAAAAAAAAACAAAAAAAACATGAGCAACTGACGACTCTGTAAAAATGTTAAGTATCAGCTACATTAACTGTTGCATAAATGAACAAATAAATAAAATCCACCCGCTTTTATCCATCTCGGGGGGGGGGGGGGGGGGGGGGGGCAACCATTTTGCTACTTGCTGTCGACTGAAAATGACATCACCGTGGCAGCTGTGATTGAACTGTGATTGGTTGCAACCTGAGCCCCGCCCGGCAGTGTGATGTCATTTTCAATCGACAGGCAAGTGGCAAAATGGCCGCCACCTGAGACGGATACATTTGGCTGGATTTTGCTACTTTTGCTAAGTGGGAGCACATGGAACATTTTGTCCTGTTTCCTCCTCAGGTTATTGAATCGGTGGAGGCTGGCTGGTGTCTGCGGATCTCACGCGGCTTCGTCTGTCCTTCCTTCCTTTTCTCGGTCTCTCCTTTGGTCTCTTGAGGCCTCCCTGATTTTATGTTTTTTGGATTTGTTGGGGTCTGGATGTTTCTTGGGTTGGGGAGGAGTTCTGGTGGGGGGTGTCGGGTCGGTGCTGGATTTCACCTTCCTTGGTTTTCTTTGGTCCCCTCGGGTCTCCTGGTGTTCGGTTTAGGTGAACGGTATGAGATTTTTTCTAATAGGTTTTCTGGTGAGCTAACAAATACACGCACGCACGCACGCACGCACGCACATACACATACTCACCCACACACACACACACAAAAAAAAAAAAAAAATATATATATATATAAAAAAAATAATAATAATAAAATAAAAGAGCAATGATGATGACATTTCCGAATGAACAATACTGAGCTCTTATAAAAAAAAATAATAAAAAAAAATAAAAATAATGAACATTTTGTCCCTTTTAATCCCAATTCATGTCATTTTATTGACGTTCATCGATGCCTCTTTTACGTTTCGGCCTCTGACTGTTAGCGACAGAAAGAAGAAATAGATTGACCGGAGTGTAAGATCGCTCACCTGCGGCCGAGTAGCCGTCGGAAGACCGCGTTAACCCTCCCTCTCCTGCGACGCGGCGTCGTCCCCGCAACGTTTATCATCGCTCTCTTTGGCGCGACGCAACTCGTTTAGCCGGCGGAATGCGTCTGTCACTCGGCGACCGCCGGGCGACCGACACCGGAGAGCCGGTGGACATCCGAGCTATCCGACGGACGTGCGACACCTGAGCTGCGCTGAGAGAACCAGACTGCCAGTTTGAAGGGAAAACTTAACAATGGCACCAAAAGGTCAGCGGGGGGCCACATTTGATTGTAATTGATTTGAAAGATTTTAACCAAATATTTAATCAAATAAGCAAAAATGTTAAGTAAAATCTTTTTTTCTTTTTTTTAATATATCATTTTATAAAATAAATGAATTAAACCATTACAAAAATGAATAAGAACATTTTAATTCACCAGTTTGTGAAAACATTTGAAAAACTGATGGAAACAATTTTATGGTGTATATGAAATATATAATAAAGTAATGCAGATTTATATTTTACTTTACTGGTCATAATTAATTTCATCATAAATAACCAATCATGTAATAGAAAAAAATACAAATGTTCCATAAATTGCTCATTTGACTAATATTTCATTTGATTATTTACAATAGTTCAAAAGACAATTTATTGAATTTATTTTGACTCTTTTGTGACTAAGGGCTATATAAATAAATTCACTTAAAATAACTTGACTATTTAATGAGATAAAAAAAACAAAAAACATTATAATTCACCAATTTCAGGAAACATTGCTAGATTAATGCCAAATGGCATTTAATTAGTACATAAATGATACAAAATTAGCAATGAAGCAATTCAATTAACTCGTTATTTAATTAAATTGATGAATTAAAACAATAAAAATTCTGTACTACATGTTTGTGTATTCCACAAGGAACACATTCTGACCAAACCATACACAACTTTAAATAATTGAAAGGCTTGCTCAATGACTCAATCCATCTTGTAAAAAAAAAATATTGAGCTGCCCAGCCTGAGGATATTTTGTGCATTTTATATATTTATATCGTGCACATAGCTACATAATTGTTCTAGTTTCGCTTGAGTGGAAATAACACGCATTAATAAGTAATGGGACACGTGAGGCCACAAACAGGAAACGCCGCTGCAATCTTTACATTATTCTGCAACACACACACCACAAACGCACACTTAACAAGCCACAATTGCAGGAAGACATTAACACACACACGCACAAAAACACAACACACAACTGTGGCAATCAACATTTTTTTGTCATGCGACATTCCTTGCTGTCTGTCTGTCCTCCTCCCTGTGTGTATGTGTGTGTAGTTCTGTGTCAACCTAAAGTGAACTCTGTTGCTAACTAAAACAGCAGCACCGTAAACGGCCTCTCGACAATTGTGAACGAGTTCCCTGCACCGCATTTAAGACAATTTTACGCCATGAGCCAGTAGCATGCTGTCACGCCGCAATGTTGTGTAGTAGTGCACTTACTGCCCCCTATTGGTGCGGAGTATACAGTACACAAATTTATATGTATTACTGAAACTCATTTAAAGGCACATTTTAAAACATTTTTTAGCGCCTGCTCTCACTCTTGCTGTCACGAAAGAGAGACTTGAGACAAAAGTAGTGCTTTGCTGCCGCCGTATCCAAGTCAGGGAACTATATTGAAGTGAGCTGAAGGGTTTCATCCAAACCGTGAGATGAAAGTCCGCTAGCTCAATGCTAACTTATTGTGCGAATGTCATATATAGGCTAATGGAAATATGCATAGCTGTTAATGTTAATTCTTCAACAACTCCTACTTGACATTCGGTGCATTAACGTAAAGAGAAATGAAATATGCATTTAGCCTTTCCTGTACACTGTAAAAAAAAAACACACACACACACACAAACAAAGATCGCTTAATAACACGATTTGATGTTTTGGGCGAGTTAGTGTTCAGGGCAGGGGGTCAACCGTCATACTTAATTGCATGTGTACGCGTGAGTGTGACAGCGATTAAGAGTGCACTGAGCTCACTACAGCGTCTGATGAAACACAAACGCAGCAGTTGGCTGAGAGTAAACAACGGAGCTGAAAACACGGGACACGAGCAGCGCCACAACCTGGCAAAGCGAAAAGTGGAAAACTTTGGAACTTCCGTCTTTTTGCGGTTTGTTGTTGGGGTTTTTTTTTTTGTGTCACCGTGGCGCATCCCGTCGTCAGGTTGCGTACAGGAAGTCTGACTCTTTCCTTTCCGACCTTCCTCTCTCTCTATTTATAAGTTATTCTTTCGCATTCTCATTCTCCGCAGTTTGAACCCTTTCGATTCGGCTGCGTTTGACACGATTTCAGACATGATCACGCGAGGATTTGGAATATGCAGGACCAAAAATTTAATAAATGAATACATCATTAAATAATTAAATGTGTCATGAAATAAATAAATGTGTCATTTATTAATAAAATATGGAGTTAAATAAACCCATAATTAAATAAATGTGTCATTCATTAAATGATCTACATATATAAATATATATGTAATTATTTCTGTATTTGTTTATTTCATGTTCCTGTGTTGCAGCGTTTCATGAATTTATTTTATCTGTCAAACTCGCCCGTCAAAGTTAGTGGGCGGGGCTGATTCACTCAAATCTTGCCTAATCGACTGCTTCGGCCTGAAGAGGTTAGAAACACGGTGGCTAAGGTGATATTTCGCTAAAGCACAGTTTTGACTTGTAGGTGTTTCCATCGAAGAGTGATTTGCTTGTGAGGGGCAGTTCTCGCAATGTCCCGCCTCGACCCTCGCGAGATCTCGCAGTTCTTGTAGGCGGTCGCGTCACGCTAACGGCTCCTCATGAACGTCACCAGGATAAATAGAACGCGCGTACGGAGCCGCGGCAGCCTGGGCTCAATAAAACTCGTTGTCCCCTCAGGAAGCAATTCTGGCTTCCACCGTCCTTTTCTTCCTTTTACCGGGCGGGGTCACGTGACCACAGGAAATGCGGAAAAAAGTGACTTCCATTTCAACACGTCTCAAAAAAGCATCTTATGAGAGCGTAAATCTGAGTCTACCTTGCCTTGACTTGGTGACCAATCAGGTGTTAGGACCTGCCCACCAAAACTTTGATGGGTGAGGTTGACGGATAAAATAAATTAAAATTGAAAATAAAGAGCAATGATGATGACATTTCCGAATGAACAATACTGAGCTCTTTAGAATAAAAATAAAAATAAAATAAATAAATTAATTAATTAATGAAACACAGTGACCATGAAATGATTACTTAAATAGAGAAATAATTATATATATATATATTTACAAATAATCATAGGTAATTTCATTAATTAATGACACATTTAATAACACATTGATTTATTGAATTCCATATTTAATTAATAAATGAAACATTTAATTAATTAATGACACATTAATTTATTTAAATTTTGCCACTTTTGGTCCTCCATATTGGAAATTCTCAGATCGGAATCAGGGCCCTCCCACTTTGAAACATAAAACAAAGACAATGACATGTTGCGTATTTAAAACTACCGCATAGATTCGCCTCAATAAAGTCCATTTAGCTTAATGCTAGGAAACAATGCAAAATACCATATAGAGGCTAACAAAGCTACCGCTGCGCATGCGTGGATGTTAGAGGTGCGTAGAATAGTAAATAGGATGCAAATACAAAACATGGAGGGGCAAGAATCAGTATTCAGAGTTTCTATTAGGCTCCTCCTTGTATGCAAATGAGTGTTCCCTGACAGCTTTTGTGTGCGGCCAATCTTGGCTTTTTCGTTTGCCGTGCGAAGACATGACATCATAAGACGTGCAGGGAATTCCTAACGACGTTGGGACGCAGCTCGCGCCGCGTCCTTCGCTCGCAACAAAAAGATGACATCGCAGGACACAAATGCCTCTCTGTAAAATGATGATGATGATGATGATGATTATTATTATTATTATTATTATTGCACATCCCGTCTCTATACGTTGATCTATATTGAATATGATATGATCGCTCCTTTAGCTCCACTGGCCTACATTCGTTCTCCTCCGGGAAGGACGGAGGGAGCAAGGAAAGGAGGAGATCAAAAGGAAGGAGACATCAAAAGACCTTGACGTCACAATCAATCTTCCTCCTCGTCCGACTCCTTCCCTCTTCCCCGTCATCATC
Organism: Leptonotus elevatus; assembly: GCF_054856555.1. Classification (NCBI taxonomy): domain Eukaryota; kingdom Metazoa; phylum Chordata; class Actinopteri; order Syngnathiformes; family Syngnathidae; genus Leptonotus; species Leptonotus elevatus. The sequence goes on from NC_141255.1 coordinate 2,322,262, forward strand.
CTCTTCTCCCCCTCCTACTCTGCTTCCATCTTTTCTCTTCCTCTCACTCCTACTGTTCCTCTTTCTTCTCTTCTCGTCTATCCTATCGTCCTCTTCTCCTCCCAATCCTCCTCCTCCTCCTCCTCCACTCGCCTCCTCCACCTTATCATCTCCTCCCTCCTTTTCCCTCTCCTCATCCTCCTTTCCCTGCGGCTCCTCTGCTTCCCCGTGTCCTCTTCTCCCACCTCTCATTCGCCTTCGCCTCCTACTCACCACTCCTCTTCATTCGCCTCCCGTTCCTCTTCCCGGTTCGTCCTTCAACTCTCTCGCGCTCTCCTATCATCCCTACACCCCCCCCTTCCCTCTGTTCCCTCCTTCTTTTGCACACTGACTCAAGTGAGGTTTAAATTCATATTAGATGATGATGCGAGATGATTATTATTATTTTTTTACATTTTTTCTTCCAAAAACTCCCACTCGGAGATGCTGCTTTAAAACGGAGGCCTTTTTTGTTTTTAGCAGTTTTCAAAGTCTCAGTGTTACGTTTAACATTATATATTGTATAATAAATATTACAATTCTATTCATAAGGTTGCAATTCCTTTGAATTCTCATCTAAACAAAGACGAGTTCTAATCTGCGCGAGTCATGAGATGAAGGCAGAAAATTGGTGATAGTCCTTCTGCCTCCCTCTGTGTGTGTGCGTGTGTGTGTGTGTGTGTGCGCACGTGTGTGCGCGTGTGTGCGTGTGTGGGAGGCATCGCATTGGCACCGCGTGTGCATCTCTGACCTCTCCTGCTGAGAATAGATGCAGGCACATGAGATATCAAGATAAGCATGAATATAACATACAGGAACAGAAAACGAAGCGAAGGCATCGAAATCATCATCATCATCATCATCATCATCATCATCATCATCATAACAGGTCTTATCGTGAGAGCCGAAATGGCAGCATTACAATTAGTGATGGAGAGGTGTGTTGCCTGTTTAACCTCGAGCCGCAGCTGCCTAATAAAATGTATCATTTGGTAATGACCAACACACACACATGCACACACATGCACGCGCACGCACGCACATGCACACACATGCACGCGCAGCAGGATAAAGATGCTGTCTCACTAATTATAGCGTATCTGTATCTGAGGCCTGCCAGGTTGTGTGTGTGCGTGTGTGCGTGCATGTGCGTGCGCGCGCGCGTGTGTGTGTAGGTGTGCATGTGGGGGATGCACCATTGTGTGTCTGTGCGCGCGCGTTTGATCCAAAATGAAGCAAAAGATGAAACGGCATACTACAAAGATGAACACGATAACAGCGGAATATCACAGTGTACTCGCCACGTGTGTTTGTGTGTGTGTGTGTTTGTGTGTTCTTGTTTTTGTCACATAGTGGAGCCAACATTTCGGGATTTCACTGAATTTCGGGGCCCACCGTCCTTGTGGGGCCATTTTGCTGGGCCCCACAAGTTTAGTCCTTTCACTCCACTCCTCCAGATTTCAGACGAAGGTTTTTAATCCAGGTCTGCTGTCTTCTTTTTTTTTTTAATTTTCGCCTTTATGGGTTACTACTTTCGGGACGTTAAAGTAGCTTTTATTTTTTTCTCGATTAGACCGGTTGGTACAGCCATAAACAGCACAAAACTGCATTTTCTCAGCTTTTTCTTATGGGGCAAATGACTTCCTGCGGGTTGGGCCGATGGTCGTGACGTCACAGGTAACCCCGCCTATACAGAAAAAGTGGGAAAGGAGTTCCAGCATTCAACAATTGTACAACAAAAAGCATTTGCAACCTTTTCCCCATACTTGGCCGAGAAGAAAGCAAGAAAAGTGTGCATGTGTGTGCGCTAACAAGATTTCCCAGCGAGACTAAAGCGAGGGCGAGTCTCGGCGACGGAGTCGTGTCACCTTAGCGGGTTCATTATCGATGCGGGGCAGACAGATGGGCTTGTTGGAAGGACGCGAGGGAACCAAGGTGGGAGGGAGTACCTCAAAGCGCGAGCCGAGACACCCTTCGGGTTTGTTGATTGATGGACACAGAAAGGCGACTTGCGCTACTACTTCAAACTAAGTGGCTGTTTTTTTTTTTTATTGCAAGGCGATGTGTTCAAGAGTTGCTGCAGGCTCTCTGGTGGATGTTGCGCAAGATGGAGAAATCATTTACAACGTTTTCTGGTGACGCCATCGCGGGAACTTCTCATTTTTTTGTTCTGTCCTCTTTTTTCCTCTTTCTTTTTTTAGCTTCCTATCTAAAGCGGGAAAAGCCTCTTACAAATAGACGACTAATAAAGAGCAAACCCCCCCCCCCCCCCCCACCATCACCCCCCGCCCCGTCAGCCAATCTCCCTTAACGCCCGGGTTCAGTGAATTATGGGCAAAATAAGCCACAACATGCACTCACTGCTCCCGAAGAAGCGAAGAAAGAAAGATCTTCTCCTGCACTTGACTGACTTGACACATTACAACACTTCTTAGTTATAAAATTATATACAATATATAAATCCCAAGAGTATTCTTCAAGCATTACGCTAAACTGAAGAAGCACTTGCAAACCGAGCGGGCCCGCGTGGGACGCGAAGGGAGAGTCGGTTTCCGAGAGCTCACTCATTATTCATCTCATCGGCGAGAGCCACTTAAGCTGCGGCGGGACGCTGCCGCCGCCGCACCTCTGCCGGCATCTATTTTACGCAAATTGATGGCACGTGGGACGGACAACACCGCGGATAAAACGGCTTAACAATGTGATGAAAATAATATGACAATATAGAACAAGAAATCTATTATATAAATCTAATATATATATATAAAATGAAAATACAAATATAAAAACTAATTAAATATCAAATGAAATGGAAAAATATATATAATGCAAATTAAAAATAATAATTGTAAAACACAAAATGTTAAAAATTTGCTAAAAACAATTGTAAAACAAAAACATTTTCATATTATAGAATGACAAAGAGAGAACATTTATTGAATCTAAAAAAAAATGTTGATTAAAAAAATACATAAAAATTAAATTACATTAAAAATACCTATAATACAAATTAACACAAAATAAATAGAATGAAAAATAATTTTAAAAATAATATTTTATGTTTCAATATTTTGACAATGTTTTAATTTAAATTAAAATACAATAAAAAAAACTATACATTTAAAAAAATAAAATTAAAATGTAAAACAAAACAAACAAAAAATGCAATAAAAAAAGAAAGAGCTCAAATTTAATTTTAAAGACTGAGTAATAAAAATAAATAAAAATAAAATAAAAAAATTAGATAAAACTAATAAAATAAAATAAAGTTCTTAAAAATAATGCAAATTAAATAAGCAATATTAAAAACAGTACTTCAGAATTTAAAAAGAAAATCAATAAAATAATAAAAAAAACATGCATAGGAGAAACATTTACAATAAAAAGAAAAAAAATCAAAGCAACAGTTGTTGTTTTTTTCAATTACAGCTAATATCGAAAATAAAATTGAAAAAATGTGCATGTGCCTGACACACGCAACCTAATACGACTTCCTCACGCTGGCTGCTGCTCGCCAGCGTGCTGCCATCAAACACGAGCCATGAGAAACGCACGCGGCGTAAACACCCTACTTGCCCGAGTGTCATTTCCCGGGGTAAGCGGCCAAGTGATCACGCCGCGCTGTGCTACGCGAGTGTTAGCCGCGTGACGTCATCGAGCCGTCGGGAAATCTTCCCCCGAGGCCGCCGTGACATCCCAGCCGGTTGCCACGACAACTGCGATACCAAATGACATTTGGGTGTCCAAACTTTTTCATTTCGTGGAAGGCTGCAAGGGCCGCTTTGAAGTTCTTTGGCTTTTAATGTATTAAACACACTGAATCGTTCAAGAAAGCAATTATATATTTCTTTCCTTTCTTTTATTTATTTTTTATGCTACATAACAGCTTTCTGTTAAAGATGATAAGGCAAATAGTTGAGGGTGTTCAAGATCTGGGAGCGGAGACGAGCTCGATCCACCGCTGGAATGAACGGCCACCAAAATTCGATCTCCACATTCAGAAGCAAAAGAAGAGCAAACTGTGGTAAACTGAGCATATTTAAAAAGAGTTACTTGATTATTATTAATGTTCATAAATGTGTTATTTCACCTCAGAAACGTGTTCAGATTTTGCTGGGATTTTATATATCATAGCATGGAAATCGGATCAACGGTTTCTCAGATATTGCAGTTTGATTTTTTTCACTTTTTTTTGCGAAAATTGCCTTTTCTCAGCAACCACTGATTTCATTTTTTTTTTTTTTTAAAGAAGGTATCTCAGGAAAGAGGGAAATATAAGGAATCCAAATCTGGCATTTGTTTTTTTGCATCAGAGTAGGTTTGCCGTAAATGATCTTTTAGCCGATATATTTTGCCCTCACAGTGGCTGACTGGTTAGCACGTCCGCCTCCCAGTGCAGAGGACGTGAGATCGAGTCCGGGCTTCGGCCTTCCTGGGTGGAGTTTGCATGTTCTCCCCGCGCTTGCGTGGGTTCTCCCCGGGTACTCCGGTTTCCTCCCACATTCCAAAGACAAGCATGGCAGGTTCATTGAACAATCCAACACGTCCATCGGTGTGATTGTGAGTGTGCGTGTTTGTTGGTCTCTGCGTGCCCTGCGATTGGCTGGCAACCAGTTCAGGGTGTGCCCCGCCTACTGCTCGAAGCCAGCTGGGATAGGCTCCAGCAACCCCCGCGACCCTTGTGAGGACTAAGCGGTTAAGAAAATGGTTGGATGGATATTTTGACCTTGAAATTCAAAATTGGAGGCACAGCCAACCTCAACGACACAAATACAAAAAAAATATGCATCGTCTCGGTGTCATTTCTTCTGATTTCACCTTTCCAGAGATACCTTGGTTTTTGAAATTAGACCAGCAGTTGCTGAAAAGGCCATTTGAAATTGGACCGTTTTGAAGAGAAATTGTGTTGTTATTTTAGTCGTAAACGTATGTTTGTATCTAAGCTCTACTGTAGCTATCTGAAACAATTTATTTGTAGTTGTGGGACCCTTTTTTTTGGACACCCCTCACTTTGCCCACATCCACTTAAAAATAAAATAAAAAAACTAGCCTTGTGAGAAATGGATGGCGGTCCGTAAATGTACCCACAAACCACAGTTTGGAAACCCCTGAAAAGCCCATTTATTGTTCATGCATTTTGCTTTTTCTGTGATTGAACGTGTGTGGTTCGGCCATGTGCGTGCGAGCATCACCACATCCTGCCGCGCGGCGAGGGAACGTAACGACTTGCTTCTGGAGGTCGAAATGAAAAACGGCCTGACATAAGGATCCGTTTTCTTTCTTACGACACGCACACACACACACTCTCCTCGCGAGGCCAATTACTACGTCACCGTGCCTTCAACTGCCCCTGACGGAGACAGGAAGTGCACTTAGTGACTGAGCAGCTAATTGGAGGAATGTCTTACACACCAACTGTCTTGCTGACTAATTCGCTATCACACACTCACAGAGAAAGAAAGAAAGAAATCATCTTTCGGGAGGCTGGTGTGGGCTGTCAAGTCTAAGAATAGATGAAAGGAGGGACATTGTTGTGGAAGGACACACATACACGAGCGTGACGAATGTCTGGCAGATATGTAACACGTGCTGCCATGAACACACCCTGGCATAAGTAAGCCCCCCCTCACCCCCCCCCCCACCTCTCACACACAAAAACGCCGCATTTGGTGCTGGACAGCATCATTTCTCAACCTCCTTGACATGTCCACATATGGTCATTGGCGCGAGCGGACACTCAAGACGACCTTCTTACGCCCCGTCGCCGATGACCAGCTAACGCCATTCCCTAAGCCCGGCCGGCCTCGGAGGCGAGCAAAGCGCAACAGCGCTTGCCGGGACGTCTGCCTCGCCTCACATGGCCCCGATTTGTTCACCCCTGAGGATATAGCAGCAGTTTATGTGTGGGGAAATGAGCACGGCATAGATTACTTTTACAATAAATTGGTTCTGCTGCACATCCCACAATGTTGAAAATCCATACTTCCCCTGTGGCCGGTTTCACTGAGCGTTATGAAATTTGGCAGCCATGTCTATCATGAGTTGACCCCTGAAAAAGTCTCAAGAAGCCCTGCCCGAAAATGCACAGGAATTCTGCCATTTTGCTTTCAAAGAGGCCAATTTTGGGGTTATTTCAAGGCATCGTTCCATTTTGAAAGTGTCTTTGAAAAATCAGCCCCTGAAGCTAATTATCCTTAGCAACATGACATTTGGTAGACTTGTCCACCATGAATAAACCCGCAAAATGTCTCAAGAAGCCATTCCCAAAAATGCACAGGAATTCTGCCATTTTGTTTTCAAAAGGGCCATTTTTGGGGTCGTTCCAAGGCATCGTTCCATTTTGGAATTTTTTTGAAAATTCATCCCCTGAAGCTAATTACCCTTAGCAACATGAAATTTGGTAGACTTGTCCACCATGAGTAAACCCGCAAAAAGTCTCAAGTAGCCATGCACAGGAATTCTGCCATTTTGCTTTCAAAGAGGTCATTCCAAGGCATCGTTCCATTTTGGAATTTTTTTGAAAATTCATCCCCTGAAGCTAATTACCCTTAGCAACATGACATTTGGTAGACTTGTCCACCATGAGTAAACCCACAAAATGTCTCAAGAAGCCATTCCCAAAAATGCACAGGAATTCTGCCATTTTGTTTTCAAAAGGGCCATTTTTGGGGTCGTTCCAAGGCATCGTTCCATTTTGGAATTTTTTTGAAAATTCATCCCCTGAAGCTAATTACCCTTAGCAACATGAAATTTGGTAGACTTGTCCACCATGAGTAAACCCGCAAAAAGTCTCAAGTAGCCATGCACAGGAATTCTGCCATTTTGCTTTCAAAGAGGTCATTCCAAGGCATCGTTCCATTTTGGAATTTTTTTGAAAATTCATCCCCTGAAGCTAATTACCCTTAGCAACATGACATTTGGTAGACTTGTCCACCATGAGTAAACCCACAAAATGTCTCAAGAAGCCATTCCCAAAAATGCACAGGAATTCTGCCATTTTGTTTTCAAAAGGGCCATTTTTGGGGTCGTTCCAAGGCATCGTTCCATTTTGGAATTTTTTTGAAAATTCATCCCCTGAAGCTAATTACCCTTAGCAACATGAAATTTGGTAGACTTGTCCACCATGAGTAAACCCGCAAAAAGTCTCAAGAAGCCATGCACAGGAATTCTGCCATTTTGTTTTCAAAAGGGCCATTTTTGAGGTTGTTCCAAGGCATCGTTCCATTTTGGAATTTTTTTGAAAATTCATCCCTTGAAGCTAATTACCCTTAGCAACATGAAATTTGGTAGACTTGCCTACCATGAATAAACCCACAAAAAAAAAAAAGTCTCAAGAAGCCGTTTCCAAAAGCACAGGTAGCCTGCCATTCTGGTTCGGAGCAGCCACTGTCGGGGTTCCTCGCCACGTGTGATTGTTTTTGAAAATTCATCCCCCAAAGCCAGTTTCAATTTGCAACGTGACATTTGGAAGACATATCCAACCCGAGCAGACCAATGAAAAATCCTTGAGAAGCCGTGGCTGAAAAGATGCAGGAAGCCCATCATGTTGGCTTGAAACAGCCCATTTCACAGTCAATTAAGCAACTTATAGTGGCGCTTTAAAAGACAAACCCTTCCTGGAGGTTTGTTTTCATCAAACCTATGAACGACTTCCCAAGAAAAGGGAGACAAAATGCTAAAAAAAAAAAAAAAAAAAAGTCCACACAAAACAAGACTGGTTTGTCTGAGACATCATTAAAGAAAACCATTAACTGAAATTGCCTTCCAATCAAATTTTATGCAATTTTACACACAAGCAACAGGCAACTCCACCGTGTATCTTATTCCATTCCGCTCTCCCAACTTGGGCTCAGCGTACGATGATCAACATTATCTCCTTCTCCCATTTATGGCATCATACACAGTCAGATCACCAAATAAAGTTACTTCTGTCCTCAAAATGTGACACTGTCGTGTGCAAAAAAACGACCCGATTGAGACATTCCACACATTCCTGACAACATAAACAGATTTGTGTATGTGGTCTTGACTATCACCAGCAGCTGCCAGTCACACCAGGGTGTCAGGCTGCGGCTGGCGTTTACACACACGGGGACTAACAATCAAAAGTGTGTGTGTGGGTGTGTGTGTGTGTGTGTGTGTGTGTGTGTGTCCCTCTGGCATGCTCCCGCACAAGGCATCGTCATTGTCAACCGCTAAAATGCTTCTCGTTCGCTAACCAAGCCACATTGGAGGCTTTGGATGAGGCTAGCACAAAGTGCTATGATATTTAGCAACACAAATGACGTGGCATATCTTGATTGTGTAGGGATTTCAAGTTATTGTGAAATGTACACCCCCCAAAAAAATTTTTTATTAATAAAAAATAATTTCCGTTTGGTACTGTTGGGATACCTGACGATTCGATTTTTGATTATTTACTGGTAAGTTGTGATTCAATTCAGTACTGATTTACATGCTTTGATGTCCACTCAAGAAGTAGAAATACACGAACAGGCTCTGTTGACAGGTTCTGGATTTACACAAAAAATCCAAAATAAGACCGAGAGTCAAATTCAAAACTGGAAGGCAATGGCGTCACGGTCACACCACTTTCTTTGGTCACCGTTTCATGTCATCGGTTAATCAATACTATCCAAAGCTACAAATTGTTCATCTATCTATGTCAATGACGTCAAGCGAATGAATGCTCTTCACAGAAGAACTACAACTGGAGATTTTGATGATGCAAAAATATGTGCCCTGGCTCAATAATTGTTGGGAAACGTGAAAGATCAGGAAAAAAATGCCTTATTTATGCTAGTGACATATAGTGAGAGCCACAAACATCACACGCGATTTTTCTACAACAACGTAAATGCTTGTATTGGATCAATAAAGGTTCGGGAAACAACATAGCGTTTAATTCCACAAATAAATCGATCTATCGCCGGATCACGTCAACTTACCGATAGGACGTCTGTTTCCGGAACGCAAGCCCTCTCAGCTTGTCCTCCAGGCTCTCCTGCTCGATGTCAGGCAGGCTGCTGAACGTGTCACTACAGCATCCCGCCGAGGTGTCCTCCGAACCGGCACCGGACTCCGACTCGCCGCCGTCGGCTCCGAGCGAAGCGAGTCGCCCGCTCAGGCCGCCCACCGGAGACGCCGGAGTCGCCGCAGCCGCCGTCGCCGCTTGGGGGTCCATGGCGGTCGGTCCTCGCGCTGGACCCCCCGCCACCGCCGCCGCCAGGGCTGGCTCACCCGCAGACGCCGACGCCGGCGACGGGAAGACGGTGGAGGAGGCTTCCGAGACGAGAAGGTGGAGGCTCCGCGCCGAGGTTGTCCAGCGTGAGGCCGCCAAGCGACGCTCGTCTCCCGGAGCCCGATGAGCTGCCTGCTTGCCTGCCTGCCTGCCTGGCGAGCGGCACTCTGATGCTGCTCAGACCAGAGAGGTTGCTGACGCGTGACGTCACTCTACCGGAAACATAATGTGCCTCCTTCAAAATAAGATGATGTGCTGCGAACGTTTTATGGCGCATACAAGAGGAATGAACGGATGCAAAGGCCATTTCGCATTATTCAGCTTACAAGCTACACACTAAGCATATCTATGTATTTTATTACATAAAAGCACCCCTTATGTCTAATTTCAACATAGTTTATTGTCACCCAGATACCATGAGATAATTTTATTTGTCTAAATAGAATTTGCTCGACTCACATCAACATGGTCCCCTGGACTTAATTATTCCACACAATGGTAGTCAAACATTACTTTGGTCAAAATGAAACTTCATGATCATAACTCCCTTTAACATACTGTAGTTCCTTCACACGAAGATCCCACAATATGGTGGAAAGCACTACTTCTATCTTGATTAAATTCCTTATCTAACAGAGTTATTGAACACCCAAATAAAGATGGCAACAAAGCAATACTTTTGACTAAATGAGACTTTTCAAGTCACTCCATATTTGGAGCTAAGATGCCACATGATAGCAATTAAACGCTACTTAGCTCTTTGCATATCGCATACCTTTGTCTTTATATAAATCAAGGGTGAATAACGTAAGCAACCCTTGTATCTGTTGATGCAAGAAATCAATTGTCACACCTGAGCTGTAAATAAGAAAAAAATGACAAGGCCTTAATTGTAAAATGTGCTTACAGGAATAATCTTTTGGTTCACGCCGTTGGAATTGTGTTTGCTAAAGCACGAGCTGCAGAGAGCGTAAGAACACAAATCTCTGCATCCATCCATGCAGGGTAGAAACAGCATGGCATTGTGGGATATTCCCTCTCATCCTTTCTGCATCATCAGTCGGAAACTAGGTCAGGAGGTGACACACGCACACGCACTCAAAATGAGCACACATATGGTGCGGTCAAGGACTCCAGTCTCCAGCGTGTCAGTGACGTCATCATGCAGGATCTCGCGTCACTTGTGGGATGCAAGCTCGCATTATGAGCCACTTTTAAATTTTGGCTATAAAGTCATGCAAAAAAAAAAAAAAGGTCAGCATGTCAACTAAATTTCAATTTGGTTTTAATGGCCGCACTGTAACAGAGAATTTTTTTTAAATTATAGATTTTTTTAGCTCACTCATAGGCACATTGTGATTTTCTAGGGATGTTGTTGAAATAATTTAAACGCCCCACAATTGTTGGAAAATGTGGGCCCCTGGAGCTAGTTTGCCCTTTGCAACGTGAAATTTGGTCGACTCGTTTCTCATAAATTGAGCCACCAAAAAGTCTCAAGAACTCAACACAAAAAAGAAAAGAAAATAGATGCCATTTTGAAGGAGCCTTTTTAGGGGTCATTTGAAGGCAACATGGCCTTTGGGAATTGTTTTTGAAAATGTTGTCCCCCGAAGCCCGTTTCACTTAGTAACAACATATCACAAGACACAGAATGATGCTTTTACTAAGGAAAATACTTTATTATGCAAGCAAAAACAAAAAGACAGAAAAATAAACACATGGGGGAGAACGTTCTCCACTGGCTGCTCATTTCAGTCACGAGTTCATCGCTTTCCTGTCAATCTCGCTGTCTTGACATCAATATTTGACATCTTTAAGTTAGTAATGAATTTATGAAACTGGTATGAAGAATTTATCACTTATCATATTTACAAAAATAGATATTTATTTTTTTGCTTCTTTTCCTTTGGAAAATGTTGAAAGAATGAAAAAAGGGGGTCATTAAATTGAGTTTTTAAAGGGCTATTACCAACCATTCTCATGTGCTGTCTTGTCTCATGTAAGGAGAAGACAGAAGCACCTAGTTAGCAGTAGTTAGCTTAGCATGGCACGAAGCTACCAAATTCTTTTATTGGCTCATTTAATAAGTTGGTTTTATCAATGAAGTCATTTTATTGTGCTAAGCTAACAAATGCTAACTATTAACTACAAACATCCTGCATCCCTTTTCTGGATTTGTTGTACTCGGTCAACATTCACAAATGTTCTGCATCTCTAATTCCCCAAACCAGCGCAGGAAATGCAATAAGGCACATTAAGAAATAATATAAACAATATATAAACGAGTAACCAAAAAAGAAAAAAAAAAAGACAAGTATCAAAAAGGATGCATATGAATGGCACTGGAATGCAATAAAAACATCAAATATTAAAAGAGCAATAATCTTTGGAAGGAAAAAAGAAATCTATAAATATATTATAGCCGGTGTCCTTTCCTTTTGTCGCTACATTATTCATCATGATAAGGAATTTGCCAGGATGACGATGCTGATGAACTAAAACACAACTATTCAGTGCAGACAGATTAACTTCTAACAGGAGTTTTCAGAAAGGAGCCGACTCAGCAGTGGGAACTGGGAACTTGTTCAAGGACAATGAAGCTGGGAAATTTGAGGGCGTTGGGGTAGTCGAACCTCAGGAGGTCTCGTTGACGCTTTGCTCCAACGCGATGCTTTTTGCCCTCTGCTCCAGAGGCCTACACACACACACGCACGCACGCACACACGTCAATATGCCATGAATTTATATTTAAATGTACACCTAAGGAGTCATTCTAAAGAATGTCATTAAGAAATTATGTAATAATGAACCTGGAAGGAATAATTTTCACATTATAAATATTAAATTAATCATCAAATTGATATTAAACATAATTTACAACAAAGGAATGACTTAAGCAGTGATTCTGTGTGATGGAATTTGGGCTCCCTCTTGTGGTATGTAAAAGAATCACTGAATTAACTGTGTAATATTGTAAATATAGTTTCAATTGATCTTAAGAACTGTTGTTGGTTTTTATTTTTTTATTTTTATTTTTTTAACTTTGATCTGAATCATTATTTAGCCCCCCTACATTTAAATACATAACTGTGCATAATGTTACAGTGGCTTACAATAATGTTAAATATAGTTTTTTGGGGGTGCGGCTGGAACCCGGTCTTGTTTTTTATTTACACTTATAGGCCAACTATACGACTGCATTTTGATGTTGTTGCGATAGATACTTTGACAGTTATGTTTTTTTTTGGGGGGGGGGGCACATTATCATTTAGTGAAATTTTCAAACAGTGTCAAAAAGATTGATTTGAAACAATTTACAAAAATTGAACAAAATATATATATATTTTTTTATATCATGGAAAGTACTGGTGGAGGTTGTGCTTCACCTGTATATGCTGTTTGACATGCTGGTTTTGTTGCTTTTATTCCTGAACGGCGGGTGCGTCTCCGCCCAGCTGGTCTCCTCGGCCGCAGTTTTTTGCTGCTCGCCCGAACGCCGCCACGCCGCCATGACCACGGTGGCGTCGGCATCCTCCCATTGGTCGGGGTACTCGCCGCCTAAGCCCAGCAGGTGCGGCTGCTCGTCCTCGAAGGTGGACAACAGACTTCTTGATTTGACTATTTGAACACACACACACACAAAAAAATGCAAGTGTAAAATGTCTCGAAATGACTGTGCGTATTGATGAGGGGCCTCTTGGGTCCGCATGTAACGTAACCACGGCAACGCACAGTCGTACCTGTGGCAACGTACGACTCTTTGAACGCCGGCTGCCGGGAGGCCAGGCCGCCGTCGGCCACGCCGGAGTTGGAGGTGAAGCCAGCTGGGTAGAAACTTCCCAAAAAGAGAGCGAAGCACAACACCACCACCTGAGAGGAAGCAGCACATTGATGAGTGCTTAGCCACTTAACAGCCAGAGGTTAGCGAGTCAATAACGGATCAATAAGTCATGGTGACAAGTGCGCGCACACACTCGTACCATCAGGCAGGATGACGTCTGCGTGCCGACCATACGGCACGACTTGGACACTTTTCCGGACAGCAAAGCCTGCAGGGCCTGCAGCTGCTGCAGCAGAGACCTAAAAAAAAAAACAATTATTAAGTGAAAAGTAGAGTTATCAATCAAACAAATATTCCAAGATTTATTTGTGCTACATTATAATCGAAAAAAATAAAATATAAAACTAGTGTAAAATGTAGGGGCCGAGTACTTTTATGACGCAAAGCCCCGAAAAAATACATCTGTACTCGCCGGCTCAATTGACAAAAACCTGTAAGTGCTCAGTCCGTCTATTTTTGAGGCTTTGTGACGTTAAGCACTCGCCGAAAACGTGGACATCTACAGGTGTCTACAAGTATTTCAATCCAGGAAAATCATTAAAAAAAAAAAAATTTAATCTATAAAAATAGAAGAAATAATTTGGGATGTATATGCTCTTACTTGTTGGTGCCCTCCAGTGTGTCCACTTTCCTCCTCAAGTCGTTGTTTTCGTTGGAGCATGTCTCCACCCTATGGACAAGCGTAGTACTGCAGGTCAGTCATCATTCAAAATAGTTTTTTGTTTTTTAATGAAGTGAAGAAGGTTATGTTGAATAAAAACAAATATTTTGATCCTTTCTCATGTAAAATTCAAATTTCTTGAAACAGAGAATCTGGATTTTTTTTTTTTTTCATGAGAGGCCGAAGATATAATCAAGTCAAGTGGGAATCACAACAGACAAGAGAAAATATGTGGATTTTGGCTCACTTCTTCTCCAAGGTGTCCATGTACTCCTTCTTCTTCCTGCGACTCTCCTGAGCAGAAATCTGACAGGAAAAAATTTATCATTTATTTACTTGATGGGAAAAAAAATATATATATATATATTTCTTTCATTTTATTTTGAGGCACTCAACTTCAAGTCATAACATATTTCTATGCGCCACACCTTATTTTTGATTTTCCTGCGGATCTTCTTGAGCGCTTTCTCCTCGGCTTTTGTGAGCGGCAGCTTGTTGGGAACCGGGTAGCCCTCGGCCACCAGCGTGCGGCGCTCTTCCTCGGTTAGCATCAGCGGTCCTGAGCCCTGAAGTTTCTACACACAAACATAAACAGCCAAATGAATGCCAACCACTCTACGAGGTACAAAATGTCTGCTCCTCACATGGGGGGCGGTGAGCAGAGGCGAGTTGGACAGTGAGGAGGAGTTCCCGCGGGGGGACGCCTTCGCACTCGACTGTGCCGGCGCGGGGCTGCTGGGGGGCGAGGTGGGGTGGGACAGCCCCGGCGGGGCGTGCACGGGGCTCTGGCTGCCCTCCGAGTCGCTGCTGTGCGAGCTGGGCGGGGTGGGGGGCATCTGCAGGGCCTCCAGACCTGACGCAGGAAGAGCAGTTTGAGGAGGAGACCTTTCACATTAAGTCGTGATGTGAGGAAGTGCAGCGGTGCCTTGAGATACACATTACTTTGCCCTAAGTTCGACTGTTTAGCTTAATGCTAACAAACAATGTAAAACCTCATAGACGAGCTAACACATAGCATCGGTGTTGTGTTTTTTTTAACGCTTTAAGCAAGGAATATTTAAACAAAGTGTCGATACTATAGCATGTACTTGCGGCCATATATTTTTTATACTCTGTGAAGAACGACTAATTGTATCTCAGGGCATATCTGTAGTAAGTAAAGCAGATCTAAAGTTCGAACCTTTGGGTGACAGATTGAGAAACTGATCCACTTCATGCGGTTCCAGTTTAATCTGAGGGAAGACCTTCTCCTGCTTGACCTTGACGCTTTTATCGTAGCCACGGCTGCTGACGGGGGTCTGAGCAGGGCTGGCGGCGACGGGGTCCTCAGAGGCTTGGGGGTCCTCGGCGGAACCCAGGGCGAGGGCGAGGGCGGGCAGGAGGGGCGGGGCGTCGCACAGGAGACCCTCCATTCCATCGTCCTGCTCCATGGGCCACTCGGTCGAGTCGCCTTCAGATTCTACGGCAAATCCATTGATACAATATGATGTGTATGTTCTACACACAAAAAGTATTGGGGCGCACACTTTAATCAATCAGTTAATTAGCAAGTGAATCCTGAGTTTGCTCACCTGCGTCGCTGCCGCGCTCCCCGGTCAGGTGCGAAAGCGGCGACTGTGGCCTGCTGTCGCCGCAAAGCGAGTAGCTGTGCTCGGCGGCAATGTGTGGCGGCGGCGACGACGATGGGCACAGGTCGCCGCACTCTTCCCCTTCCTCCATGCCTGTGGCGCCGCCTCGGACCCCCGACAGGAAGGGGTCGCTCAGCAGCTGGCCCAGCAAAGCGTCGTGGGAGAGGTCGTCCAGAAGCTCAGAGAAGTGCTGCACGGCAAACGAAAATATTGGTTGCTTAGCGATCGGATTATAGTGATGTGATGACATGGCCACTAGGGGGCATATGTGCCTGCTTTTACTTGCTGTGATCAATTTGTGTGTGTTCTCAGTATGCTGCCATAAATGGGCACTTAGCTGGGATGCTAACAGTAGAGCGTGAATTTATTTACAAGGGGAGACAAATATTTACACACTCATCCACAGTGTGTGTGTGTGTGTGTGTGTGTGTGTGTGTGTGTGTGTCTTGGTAGTCATGGTAACCTACAATACAGCATTTTTTGTCATTGCTGGCCTTTAGCCGCTTAGCTCACGAAGAGCAAACACGTGAAGTCGTGAACACAGTGTAACTGTGGTTTTAGTAATATAAAAATAACCTCTTTGTATCAGAACAGGAAATGGGAGCGGTCCCACTATTTGTAACCTTAAAAACAAAACCACAAACCACACATACACACAAATACACACATACTGTACTGTCCCTGTCATTTTCCTGTATGTGTGTGTGCGTGTAATGTAGGGCAGTGGAACGGGCTGTGGCCCACCACACACACACACACACACGCACACACACACACACACACACACACAAACAGACCCCACTTTGTCCTGGCGTCTCACACAGGCGTGTCGTTCCGGGCCGACTCGTAACCCGACACTCCCCTACGAACCCCCTCCCCTCGCCGAATGGGAAAACTCTGGAGGCAGGAATCTGTCAAGTAAATTCCAAAAGGAGTGCCAACAAAGAGAGGCTTCTTAATGCTTACAAAGACCCATTTAACCTGAGATGAGATAAGCAAACTTCATGTGGGGTGATGAGGGAAATAAATATGTCAGGCTCAAACCTAATGTTCAAATACAACAGTCAAATGGAAGTACATTAAGCTACCTAGCAGTTAGCATCCAGGTTAGCCAAAATTACAGCTACTAGCTAGGATAGTTAATTGGCTAGAAAGCTAGCTAGCATTAGCTCGATGGATAGCTAGCCAAGTAGCCAGTATTGCAGCTACCGGGAAGAAAAGTTGGCTGGAATAATAGCTACTCGGCATTATTGTTAGCATCTGGTGGTGCCGATGAAAACATTGAAGTGAGTTGAGGAGCTTCGTTTTGATAAAAAGCAGTCCTTTTCCGCCATCTTGCGGCATCTATAGGAAATTACAAACGCTTTCATGGGGGGCGTCAATTACTTGCTGATTTTTTTTTCTATCCACGGTAGGGCCCGATCTTTACGGTTAGCATCACTTAGCAGTATAATTAGCTCTCTCAATACTTAGCTAACAATTAGCTGCGTAGCACATTCATTAGCTAGCCTAATTAGTTAGCCGGAAGTATAATGAGTATTACATAGAAAGATAGTTAGCTGAAAATTTTGCATTATTAATATGGCCCAGATAGACAGCAAGATAACCAAAAAAAAAAATAATTTTTTTGACTCTCTAACCTCACTACACTCACGTTGTTAAAAAAATACAATTCATCAATTTCTAAATTCTGCATTTGCAACCGGCTGTTCTCAAGCCTTCAAAAAGCAGTGAGAGTAAAAAGGTGCAATTAAGCTTCCGCAATAAATGCTCCCACCTGCTGTGAGAGGCCAAGCATGCAGAGATAATCGAGGGTCCCGGGGGAAAGGCGGGGAAGGAATGCTCGACTCAAGTCTTCAATCAAGTCTCACGCCAACTAGCATGCGTGTGTGTTTGTGTTATTAAAATTTTCATGTAAATGTCCAGATGCCACTTCTGATGTCAGGAAGCGCAGATGGTGATGCGAAAATGTGAAAAGTGAAAATGGCATTCAAGGCCGATATCATATACTGTACTTAAAAAAAGAAAAAAAATAGAATTTGGACAATTATAGATCAATTTGTGACAATATTTTTCCCTCTCCTTTCTTACCAATTACGGATGCCTTTTATCTCATATTTTTATTATTATATATGATTTATTTTAGATTTTTTTTTCAAATATATTTTATATTAAACTTTGATTCATTCAAGATAGTGTCAATTAATGTCTCTCTATGTGCGCGCGCGCGCGCGCGCGTATTCACATGATTGCACGTGTGCACTTTAGCCCCAGGACTGCGACCTATCTGTGATGACATGAGCACAGAAGACAAACACGCCACACGAGTTCATGGCAAGATAAAAAAAAAACAGCAGTCAGCATGTTTGTTTGTCCTGTTACTATCTGAACTCTTTTATTTGACAGCTGGCCAGTTTTCCCACTGCTGTTAGCATCATTAGCATTAGCCAGTGTGGCAGGCAGTACCCGGCGTGTCGACAATGCAAACAAGCTGCTTAAACACACGTTTGATTGTTTGAGCACGTGTGGATGCAATACCAGCTAAGCTAATGGCTAAAACCAGCTGGGGGGGGGGGGGGGGGGGGGGGCTTGCTAACAACAACAAACTCTGATTCCAGAGCTGTCCATTATGATTACTAGCACACTTGATCACTAGCTAGCAATATAGCTACCTGTGGGTTTGACAGCTACTTACTTATATTCATCAGCTCGATCGCAACCTAGTAGGGCTTCCTGTCACTATTGAATATTTTTTAGAATCGATTATTTTGGGACAGGCACCAGCACCCCTGTGGCCCTAAACAGGATAAGCGGTGTTGAAAATGGATTGATATTACCATTACTATCAATTATTGTGCATTAAGTGAATTCTTGGATACAAATGATTTTGAATTCTCTTTTTTTTCTCTCCAAAATCCAGAATTATTATTACATCACTCGATAGTTACCCAGCAAAACATCTGCCGTGTATTGTATTATTATGAGTTCACTTGGTAGTTACATCAAGATGGCTACCGAGATAGCATTATTATTATTATTATTAGCTTGATCGCTAGTCAGCAAGATGGCCTGCTAGCATACTTTTCAAGACTTTTCCTGCGTTCACTTGCACGTGCTTGTGTGAGTGACGATGGCGTTAATCATAACGCAGTCATAAACAAACATGATAAAGTCACACTGCCGAAGATAGCAGCATGGTTAAGCGTGGCGATAATACGGCCAGGAAGCGAATGAAAATAATCTTTAAGCTAGCGTGGACATGCGAGTCCACTCGTCGTCTTCATGCCCATTCACTTCATGAAAGCATTTGCCCATCCGCCTATTTTGGGGGGGGGGGGGGGGTGGCGTCACGAGATGCATTTGCAAGAACGTCACAAGTGAGAATACATGTGTGTATGTCTAGATTTGTGTGTGAGGTTTTTTTCATGTTAAGGTCTCACATGAAGAGGAAAAAAGTCCAAATGCAACATCTGAAAAATGGAAAACCCGTCTGGATTTTAAATTCTTCCACCCCCGCTCCCCTTCATCCCGAGGCCTCACGGAGCTTCCAGATTCTTTTTACACACACACACACCGTGAAGGCAACCCCCCCCCCCCCCCTTCCTTCAAACCCAAACAACCTCCAGACATTCGTGGATGACTTCACCACAGAGGAAAAAAAAAAAAAAAAAAAAAAAAAAAACTTCACGGTTTGCTTGTTGAATAGTTCAAATAAAATGCTGATAGTGGGGACATTTTTATCATGATAACCGATTATAATCATTATCGTTGATAAAATAATGTTGGTCGGGCTTGTGGCCCTGAACAGGATAAAAGTGGTCGCAAAAAAATGGACGGCTGATGAGCTCATTTGCGTGCGTTAGTGGGTCAAGCAGCGCACGCGCGCTTAAATGTTTCCACATGGTCACGGCGACCAGTCAGTCATGATATTCTCCTTCCACTCGGTGAGTCACTTGTGAGTGTGTATAGGTGTGTTAGTACACACAGAAAGACACAAACACACTGTCAGACAAATACGCACAGACACACGCACACAGAAAGGCACACAGACAGACAGACAGACGGACAGACAGACGGACAGACGGACGCATGCTCACACACACACGCCACTTTTGCGAAAGTACCTAAAATGGGCAAAAGCTTTTTTTGGTGCAGATTTGGATTAACGTTCAGGTCCAGGTTATTGCGGGGACATTTTCCTTCATTCCCCAGTGAATAAGAGAGGAAATGAAAGTTTGCCCTTGGTGGAGGTATTCTGCCTTTTTGGTTCCATACACAGTATTCTTTTTTTCATTCCATACAAAAAAAGAAGTTAAATTGTATTGTCTTAAAAAAAAAAAATAAATCAGATTCTTTAACCTTATCACCTTGTGAGGCATGCTGGGTAAAAAGTAGGTCAGCCAACACCTGCACCGAAGACAAAACACGGCCACCAACTCGTCCGGACTCGTCGCCGATCTGAGCCCCCGTCGGCCAAGTCTGCCTAGCAACTGGAGGACGGACTACAAAGATGCTAACAAAGCACAAAACTTTTGGTTTACAGATATTCCCTGGTGTGTCCCACCACCACGGGGGAGGGGGGGGGGGGGGGCACCCAAATAAAAATGTGGGGGTACAACTCGCCTTGAGGGTACAGCCACCCCACCAACAGACAGCAAGTGGGGCGTTCCACGCCTATAAAAGGACGCGGGCGCCATGTGGGCACCTGGCGGTTTTTTAATGAGACACTTTGATGTCTCAGCTAAACTACACGTGGAAGTTTTGCTGATAATTTGCAACTTGACGCCACATAATTACGCAACAACGACACCAATCAAAAGAAATCCCAAAGAAGTTCAATTGCAGTCTGCCGCTTTAAATTGTGTTTGAACTCCATTTTTGGGTGGAGTGTGGATTGATGCGCCTCACCAAAAAAACACACAAAGCCGCATTTAAATTTAGCCTTTCCCCTCAGAAGAAGCCAAGCCCCTGCGGACGTCCCGTAGCCGTAATGGTGCCCTCGAAACGGGATGATTACCACCTTGGCGTTCTCCTCGTTGAAGGCCGCCGCCCACTTTCCCAGTCGGGAGAGCGATGGGGGATGGAGGAGACTCTTGCATCAGACTGAAAATCCAGACGCAAGCTTCCATGTGGACGCCATGTGGAGGCCCCCGGCGGCCAAGTGGGCGAGGGGCCCGTTTCCATCCAGTGCAAAAAAGTTCAGCTCAAAAGAACAAATATTGGCCTGACCAATATTGATTCTTTAAGGCCAATTCCGATTAATTGGCTGATTAATTTCTTAAGGTGGAACATTTGACTGCTTTACAACACTGTGCTCTTTAGTACTTGATTTTTGCCGATTTTAAAATAGCTAATACTGTACCCGGTTTTATCGCTAACGAACAACAAGCTATTTTCTTGCTGCCATCCTTGTGGCATCTTGGTTAGCCAAGCAACTATGTTGAAGTGACTTGAGGATTTCCGCGCATGTTTACAGACTGGCTGCCAGTTGACTTACTTCCATTCGTAGCCTGATCGTTGAAGGCCAGAGGCGAGCAGGATGCCCTGCCCCGCCGGAGAACAGGCACCTCGCTTTTAAAGCTTGTTTACTCGGCATGTTTGGCTCACACACACGCCTGCAGCTGTGTGTGTGTGCGTGTGTGTGTGTGTGTGTGTGTGTGTGTGCGCTAATATCTCGAAAAGCAGAGCATTGCATTACGGTCCATCTGCCGAAGGTTACGTAAGGGGACACATTCTTGGAAAAGTCTGCTGCATGTGCACGGCAAACCTTCCTCCTCCTCACTTCTGCAGTGCATTGAGAGCAAGTTACTGTCACTTTCACACACACACACACACACGTGCAGGAATTAGCATCTTAGCTTAGCAATCGACGCCATTTAAAGGGTCTAAAGCGTACATTTTGATAATGCTGTATACGTTTTGATGTAGCGCGTTTGGAATATTTGTGTATTTTGCCAGTGCAGTTTCTCCACCCACACGACAAACATTGCGAGCGGGTTCACCAAAGCCTTGTGTGACGCATAAAAACAGAAATACGGCATGCAAATGAAGGCGTAGGCTGGGTGTAATTGTGGATTTCGCATAATGTCAACAAGTGGTTGTAATGGTGATAAAAAATTGTCACACGACAGGTTGGGACAAAAAGTAGACGAATCATTCATTTGATTACATTAGCAGGTTTTTTTCCTGGCATTTTCCTTCACTTTCAATTCATTGTCCCTTCTTTCACTGAAAGCTACTTTCCTGCCTTCTTTGCACCTTCGACCTTCCATTTTCTTATTTCCTTCCTTCAATTTGCATCGTCCTTACTTTCTTCTCTCAGACTTCAAACCCCTTTTCTGTCTTCCTACCTTCCTTCGGTTTTGACCTTTTTTTTTCCTTCTTACCGCCCTCCTTCCTTTATTTCCTCCCAAAGACATTCTTTTGACTTTCCATCCCTTTTGGCTTCTTTCCTTCCTTCAAACTAGTTTTGTGTCCTTCTTTCCCGCTTCCTTCCTTCCTGACCACCAGATCCACTGTCCTTTTCTGCCTTCGTCCCGTTTTTCCTTGCCTTACACCCGCTTTTTTTTCCTTCCCGCTGCACTTGCTATGTTCTTCTTCCTTCCTCACCACTTACTTTCTTAGACATTCTCTTCATTCTGCGTCCTTTCCTTCCTTCGCTTAAGGCCACTTTCCCGCTGACCTTCTGCATACGCACCATTCCGCCTTTACTTGTTCTTGTTCTCAAGTTACTTCTCATTATTCACGCCACTTACCAAAGAATATTTAAAAAATATGCACCTCCTTTTGGCCCACACTGTAAATTCTCCTATGAATATTTTCTACGCTAAGTTTAGCTGGAGGCCACAAAGTAAGCTCCTATTTACAGGGGAAGGACGCCGTGAGTTAACAATGAAGGCTGACTAGTTACAGTCATTTCACACACATTCGAACCAGAGGAACCTGATCGAGAATTATGACGGGTGTCACTGGCAGGTGTCACACACAAATGACGCACACACCGCCGACTTTGCATTGTTTTGCGGGGAGTCGGGTGTCAACACACAGAAGCTGAGTGAAAGCGCGAGCTCTAAACTTAGGAAGGCAGAGGCTTAGTTGAGGGGGGGGGGGGCGGGGGGGGTGCAATATTGGTTAAGAGGGAAGGAGGAAGCGGTGGGGGTCAATCGAGGGGAACAAGCGAGCCAGTCTGTTTGTGAACACTACAGTCTATTTTACATTCACACACACACATGCTTACTATGTTATAATTCATGGGTGTGCAACCTAAGGCCTCGGGGCCATACAGCTTGTAATTCTACATAAAAACATAAAAAAAAGTGGTTAGACTATCGTACATTTGTCTTTCCCATAAATTCTAGTATATGGACCTCCCGTATATGATTTAAATGTGTGCGGTAGAAAAAAAAAAAAAAAAAAGAGTAACCCAAAAGTGCACACAAAGCTTCGAAAGTTGCCCCCACCACCCCCCCCCCTAAAAATTCACTAGAAATTTCAAATTTGTCACGGGAATCTGAATTGGTCCTCAGGATTGGTTTAAAGGGCCTCTTTGTACGTCACCACGCGAGTCCCGACCTGTCAAAGGTTGCCAAATGAACAGCATGCACGTTTGTGGGTTCTGCAGGCTGCATTCCCATCTCGCCGCTCGACGATCCAAAGTTTCTCCTCAGAGCAAACTCGTAAGTTACGTAAGAGCAGAACGGCAAAAAAAGGGCCGTTTTGGAAAATCTTCATGGTGCTCTTTGCAGATAGACGCACAACACTGATTTTAAATTCTGATTTGCGTGACGTTTTAATAACCTGCTTTTAATTACAACCAGGTGAAAGTACCTATGTTAAAATATATATATTTTTGCATGCAATTATTATTTTTTATTTTTTTTGCATATTCTGACAAGTCAAAAATTCTCATCTCAGTTTTTCAACTGCAATTATGCTCATTTAGAGGCTCTTAAAAAAATCTAAAAAAAATTTATTTGTACTTGTAATTTGCAATGTTAAGAAATCCAAAAATATTTGAAACAGCTGTCAGTACAGTGCACAGCTATATTGTAAACTGAGCATCATCTTGATTACAAAGACAGACTAGTTTGTTTTACAATGTTTAAAGTGTACCTAATGCTACCTAATGCTAACTCCAATTGAGTATGTTTTCTATCAACGACTTGCTTATTCTTAGTACTCCTAAGCATTTTGTTCAAAGTAAACATTGAAAGGAAAAAAGGGGGATGGAGGCATGCTGGACCTCAAGGCTCAACTTGAGAAGGGAGAGCAGGGCACACACATTGACAGCATTGTGGACTGAGCACTTCCTTGCAAAAAAAAAAAAAAAAAAGGCAAATTGGGTTGCTAAAAAAGTTTTTGGTGTTACATTAACAACAACTTACATTAGTATAGAGGGCACAGTCCATGTCACCGGCCTCGGACAGCTCGCTGAGGTTGCGGTCCCAGTGCAAGAAGCTTTCGCTCGAATCCAGGATCTCCATGACGGCGTCCCGGTGGCCTCCTCCTGAAACTTCTCAAGTTTGGTAAAGTTCGCAGCAACTTTGTTTGGAAGCAAGTCGGCGCGCCGAGCGGGACCGTAAATGTGCGTGACTTTATCAAGAAAGAACGTCCGAGTGTTTATCATCTCCCGTTCGTTCACCTCAACATCCACAGACACTTCCCAGCTGCTTTTCTAACGCCTTTCTTCGCTCTCCTCCTCCTCCTCCTCCTCGTACTCTTCCTCACCAGCCAGCCGACCTGGAATGTGGGGGTGGAGTCACATGCCGCAAAGTGAAATCATATCGATAACACAGCGGTCAAACTACCAGTGTAAGTGTATATTATGCTTTCGATGTTACTGTACGGTAATTAACACAACGTTTGGCGGAAAATAAAAGTTAATTGGTGTTTCGAGAGTTCCAGCTGCTGTCTTGGGCGAATATTGCGACAGTTCCGTTGATCGGTTTCAAAGTAAATCCCTCACCTTTCTTTAGTTTATCGGCTTATTTACGCGCAATGAACAATTTGTCATGAACTTGGTCGTTAACGACAAAAACTAAACCATGCCGTATTAAAATGAATTACATGCAAAGAAAAAAACATAGCGACTGTATCCAAATTATTTTTTAAGAGCTTTTTATTCAGGTTCCGGTTGAGTGATAGAACACACTGCGCATGCGTAGCTGCCGTCCAATTAGGTTGCCTTCGTTTAAACCTTAAATGACTGACATCTCAGCTACCCCATGAGAAGCGGCTTCCACCTCAGCCAATAATCCCCAGCCACGACAGCCCACCTCATAGCAAAATATTTCTTGAAAATTGATTTTAATAAAAAATACTTAAAAAAACAACTGGTGGTTTAACATTTTAATTCTACCTTGCTCAACACTTGGCTACTTTAAAGCTTTGTGAACATCGACGACATTGTGAAATAAGGTCATAAACACAAATGTTGACTTTAATAGTCTTTCTCATAAACATTGAAACCAAACTTAAACTGGAGGAAGGAAATGCAACACACAAACAGCAGCTGCACATAAGAGTGAAAACTTGCAAATGACTAAGAAGCGAAACACTGTAAATGTGTGCTTCAAATGTGTCAATAAATTGTTGGCTTTAAGCCTACTTATGAATCACTTCTAACAAAGCAGGGTGGATTAATTGTCATTGTTCTTAACATTTGACCTGCTTTATCCGGCAGCATCCTTGAGATGTTTTGTACACAAACACTTCAAAATCAATACAAGAGTTGTGTGATTCTCTTGCAGAACGAGTCCAACAGTCCAACATGTATTTTGCGTGGCTTCAAACCGTCATACGAAAACCGCCGTCACTGCAGTGTCCGTGTCTTTTGGTACAAACTCAAGAAAGTAAGAAAACAAAAAAAAAGGGGGGGGGGTAAGTGTGTTGAATGCTGAGGCCTTCATGTTCTTTCGCGAAGATTGTCGCTCAGGAAGATGATGTTGTCTGAGAAAACAGAAGGGAACTTTTTAGCTAAGTGTGTGGGAAAGGTTGCTTTGCATTTGTTGTTGTTTTCCCAAACCTGCAATGATGGTCGTGGCCTGCCGTCTCACTTGGTTCTTGTCCACATACTCGCCGTAATCCAGTTTCCCCTCCACCAAAATTCTGGCCCTGCAAGACCCAACCCAGGGAGTAAAATAACAAACTTTTTGTTTTTAAATTACTTGTCACTAAATACAAACTACTAAGTAATCCATACCCTTTCTTGATGTACTGGTAGGCCACATCCCTCAAACCAGGTTTGAAGACAGACACACGGTGCCACGTTGTCTTTTGGCTGATGTCACCTGGAGCGTCAAAACAAGACAACATGGAAATGGAAATTTGCATTCATCATTTTTAGGCAATAACTGGATTTGACGAGTATCGATTTATTTGACCAGGGGATCAATATTTAAGACTTTTTATGGCTACTTGTATGAAATCCAAAACTGCTGCTCTAATAAAGACAACACTGGGAGCAGGTGATGACATTTCTTGACATCCCTAAAATGAACATATAGAGTAACAAAAATATATATGCATGGGATTTTTAACATTTAGATTTCACGTAAATATTGAACACAAAGGGATGAATGAGGTTGTTTAATTTCAAAAGTTGATTTCAATATTTATAGCTTGAGTAACAGCACCCTCTAGAGGGCTGGCAGATCTGGTCATTGGGAAGGGGAGTCTCTCTCGCCATGTGTGATGTTAAGTATCGGCAATAGTTACCTGACGGGCTGGTTTCGCCCTCCCCAGATCGCCACATTTCATTGGTGGCCAGGGAGAAGATGGTGACAGGGTTGCGGCCATCTATTTGTCTCATCACAGGCTCCTGGCCCACTCGGCCCAACAGCTGGACGCGATTTATTGCTACCAGGGAAACAAGAAACAATGGCAACGGACTTTGACGTGAGTTAAAGTTGCTTTTAGACAGAAATGAATGGACGACATCCACTCACATCTCTCCAGGATGAGGCTGGAGTCAGTGGTGTTGTTTCTAACCAGCTGCCTGAACACCTGCAAAAGTAGATTTGACACATCAGCACACAACTCTTAATTCATTTAAAACACCATAAATGCAAATGATTTGATGTGCAAATAAATATACTCCTAATTCAGTAGTTATTTCCACATATATATTTTTTTATATTTGATTGCAATTGTATACACTGTATCAGTACTCCCAACAACCAAAGCTATGTTTGTGATACAGAACAACACTCCTTCATACTATGCAAATAAGACATTTTCAGAAATGTCCCACCTGTACTGAAGCTCTTCTCAGCATTTTCTCGATGTTTTACTTTCTTCAATGTATACTGTGAAAACCTGCAAATAGAAAATGTGTAAGAAAACTTCATGGTCTAAGGAGGAGCTGCTTTCCCCCCAAAAACATGGAATATTTAGGTGGTACATCGCACAACCAGCTTTCAGTCGCATCACATGGAGTGTACGCGGTACCCGCAGTCTCGCGCCATTGAATAAACAGATAATAACAACTATCGAAACGCACGTTTGTACGCGTTTATAAAGTTTTAATGTTAAAGAAGGGTATTTTCATTAAATAGATACTTATGTTGAACACAAGGTGTATTCAATACAGACGAGCGCAAGTTTGAAACTTACCAATGTAACCTCACGCTGCTTCCGGGTCCAGCAATGATAAAAGTCCCCCGAACCGGAAACTCGACGCTTAGTATAATCAAAGTTCCGCTTTCACAACATACCTAATCAATTTATCATTTAAAACATTATTTTAAAACATATTTAGCGTTTATACACTATAGAAATTTAATTAGGTTGCCAAGCTATTTCATATAGATACATTGAATACATTTTAAAACTGAGTCTTTGAATTTTAGTTTTTAAAAACAAGTGCGATTTGAGGGCTTGTAACACATAAGACAATAACAATCTAAAAATGAGATAAATCTTTAAAATTATTATTTTATTAATTGTCGGGTCCTTAATGTATTTTAAGAATCTGCTTACTGTAGCAATAGGGTACTCTCAAATAAATAAATCACATTTTAAAATAGTTATTAAAATAAACATAAATATATTTTAAAGCACTTTTCCTCAATCGGTACACGGATGTGAAAATGTCTATTCCAGCTGAATTTGGGTAACAGGTGGGGTACATCCTGACTGGTCGCCATCCAATAGACATAAAAATAACCCAGTTGCCCAGAGTACATTTGAACAAACAATGTAGCATTTGACAGTCAATGTTTAGGCACATAGAGGGAAAAAAACAGGATTCACACTAATGACAATAAATGACGCAAACATGCATGTTTATGGAATGTCTGAGTGCGAGAAAATGCATCTGGGTTCACCAAAGTGGCACTAGTTAGTCCCCAAGGACCACAAGAGCCCGTGGGCCAGTTCCAAAAACAGCTTAGCAGTCATGGGACATGATTTTCAAGAAAATAAGAACATATTTATTCCGTTTAAATTCAGTGATTCAAAATAAAAAAAAATACAAATTAATTTAAAAAAGGGGGGGGGGGGGCCGAGTGCTACCTTGAATCAAAAAGCACTCTTCAACCTCTGTGAGCAAAAAAATTCATTTGGGCATTAATATTTCTTTTTTTATGTAATTCAAAATCAGTTTTCAATGCAATTATTCAAGTTTTGCGATTCTAATTCAAATCTAAATCATTCGGGTTCAGTTTCTGGTGGCACATATTTCAGCCCATAATTTTTTACGTTGCCCAAGTATGTTGCAATTGAGCAATACTGGTGTTAAAAAAAAAAAAAACATTTTCACCAGCAGGAGGCGCACTGTTGACATCTGGGAGGAGCTGGTGGTGGTGGGATGCGGACTCCTCCAAGGAAAACTCCCACGCCTCAGAATTTCTCCTGCGCTTTCATACACAAACTTCCAGAAAGAGAGACACTTACACAGGAGCCATCAAGACTCCGGACAAGCTGTCAGAGCTCCGACATGTCGCCCCTCGTCCACATTTGGACGACTTTCGGTGAGTTTTATCAGG
Source organism: Leptonotus elevatus (assembly GCF_054856555.1). Lineage (NCBI taxonomy): Eukaryota > Metazoa > Chordata > Actinopteri > Syngnathiformes > Syngnathidae > Leptonotus > Leptonotus elevatus. The sequence continues at coordinate 2,350,637 of NC_141255.1, forward strand.
AAAACTTAAGAAGCGTCAACTCTGGGAGGGGAATGCCATGTTTTGTTCATCACTGCCAACAAAGGAAACAACAACATGGCTCTAAATGGAAGCCACATGCCAGCTATTACTCACTTTCCTTGTCTTGACAGTAGCCGGGATGTTTCGGAAGCTTAAGTTGAATTCCTCGTGAGCTGGACGTGTGGTTGATGAGCTACTTTTTTTGGATATAACTTACACAGTAGAGGGATGATGATGCCGATGTTGTCATATGTCCTGCCGCTTAGCGCTGCTGTGGCGTCCCGCCTGGACACAAGCCCCCGAGTTGGCAGACGTGTGCACGGAGGGCAGCTGCTACCCGGCCACGGGCGACCTGCTGATCGGACGCGCCCACAAGCTCAACGCCTCGTCCACCTGCGGCCTGCGCGGGGGCGAGACCTTCTGCATCGTGGGACACCTGGAGGTGAGCAGATATGGACGTAAATGGAGATACGCGCACCAAATGGGTCATCTTGACTGTTTGTTTCTATGTTGGAACATTGCAACCTCATAAAAGTATGACGAGAATTCCGTGGCTGGGGAATTCTTGTAGGAGGTTGATTTATGTGTTTAGCACATCCTGGAGATGTTGTAGTGATAGTCAAGTAGCTATCTGGTACCTTTTCATAAATTGCTTTGCTTGGTAAACATTATCAGTAACTGTTTCAGTAATTCTTTTGTAAAATACTATTCAAGTTATGCATAGTAGTGCCTTAAGATACGAGTTGCCCAAATAACGATTAAGATACGAGCTATCATTTGGTGCGTTTTTTTTTTATTTTTTTTATAAACATTGATTTGTGAACTCAAACTTGAGATAATGTACTTATACTGTAAATCTGTCTTACTGCCGCCAGGTGGCCAAGTCAAGTATCAGGACAATGGTCATTCAATTGATGCAGAGTGTGACCAAAACAACAACATTTAATTACCTTTAATTTGATTCGATTATATTGTTACCGGATGTTTTGATAAAGAATAATATTATAGAATGCCATTATACTCGTTAAAAAAAGACATTACAACGTTTTTGAGGGGAGGCTAGAACACATTAAAATCATTTGCATTCATCTCAATAAGGAAAAATGATTTGAGACATTACTCACTTATGCATGATGTTGTAATTGCCTGGGTCAATTTTAAACGTATTAGGCCTTTTTGATTCATGTCTTATGTTCTCGATCCATGTCAGTACAATTCATGAAATATATTTGTAAGTTCGGGTTCGATCACAATGCCTACGTGGGCGCACACGCTTGAGCGTCTGCTCGCTGTCATGACGAGTGGGAGTGCAGACATTCTCCCGTCGACAATAAAAAGCTCTATGCGGCGGCACAAATGTTAGCCTGTATCCGTCAAAGTGCCCGTGGCGGCTTCTTGCTCGGCGTGAAAGGCGTCCTTTTTGAATCTCGCACACAGACACCCACTGTGAGGTGCGGGTTGAAAAACCAGGATGAGCACAATCTTCAAGTATGTGCAATAAAAGAGCGGAACAAAGGGGTTATTTTGTTAACTCTTCTCCCATTTTTTTCCCATTAACGTAGAAGTAAGTCCTCACTCATGTGTGGATATTTGAGCAAAGACACGGAACAGGCTGACGTGCTGTCGTAAACTTTGCTCATTTACTTTGTTTACGTTCAGCGGCCGCGATGCGCTGCAGCTGTGTTTGGGAATAATTGTGGAACATGCCAGATGCAGACCTGATGTACACTTGTACCTTCCCAATATGGCCGCCGCACATGCTTAAGAGAGCCATTTAGGCACCATCTTGTGCCAAGGAGCTATGTTGAAGTGAATTGAGGAGCTTCATTTACTAAGACATAGTGCTTTACCACCACCAAAAGGCAATTATAAACCTTGAGTGTGATTTTTGTTCTATAAATGTTGGCAAGCACTGCACTAGCGCCATCTAGCGAAATCATTTTCACATCAAATGTCTCTAATTTAAAAAAAAAAAAATCCGGCACCAGGAGGAGACCAACTGCTTCCTGTGCGACTCCAGGGACCCGTACGACGAGGATGCCCACCCGCTGAGCCACACCATCGAGAACGCGGTCACCACCTTCGGCCCCAACCGCTTCAAGACGTGGTGGCAGTCGCAAAACGGTGAGTTGGAGCGGGCGCGGTGTTCCCGTGAGAAGCCGCCTAATGAGAAGATGAGGGATCACAGTGGGGGAGTTCCGGGGCGGAGCGCACTGGTGAGAAACAGGTGTGTGTCCTTCAAAGTGCACATCAGGTTGGTGTGATAATGAGACACCAGTCCACTTTTGACAACATGGAAGATCTTCATCAGCGAGTGCAGCAGCAATCGCACTGAATAGTGTGTAAGCCAGACAGGCGATAAATCTATATAATCTCTGGCTAATGTATGGGAACAGATGCGCGATGAATGCTGCATGTTTAAGTGTGTCGAAAGTAGGAATCCCGTCATCTGCTTTTTTTTTGTGGGGAGTGGTGGGAATGAGTCTGAGAGAAGATCAGCAGCCAGCGCAGCAGATGGCTGCTAAGCAGCAGGAAACTGCAAATGCATCGTTTGTTTCGTTTGTTTCGTTTGGGATTTCCTAATTCCCTCGCAGTGGCCTGGCCAAGATTACTCGCACTACTGCATTGTGTCCGACTGTGTGTTATATATTATTATAGCACACTTACTCTCTCTCCCTTTTTTTTATATTGGTAGTCTTATTCTAATATATATTATATTTCTATGAAAAATATATTGCATAATTATTAAATACATATCAATAATAATAATTATATACTCATAATTATATATCAACTTTTTTTGCATTATCTTCATACTACAAAATACATGATTGTTTTACTATAATGTTATTTACTTTCAATTTTTTTTTATATAAATGTCTGCTAATATTGTGATTAATTTCCTGTAATTATTCCAATCTTAATAATAGTAAATTATAATTATTACATGCATTATTAATTTATAAAATAAATAAATGTAAATATTAACGTATTCACTTCCAGCCATTTTCACAGAAGCAATCCCCTTCGCTCCAGGCTGTTTTACTGGATTTTGACAGATTTTGCCAGGCCCACAGAATATTGTGTTCTATTGCTATAAAAACATGGAATACTACCAAACAAAAGATTAAAGTCTCTTCTTTTATCAGGATTTTTTTTTTTTATATCTGTTTCCGTTTTGCAGCAATTAGTATTAGAATACAGCTAAGCTTCATCATTACATTCATTAGAAATGTGAGTAATTGAGGTTATTTTTCAACATGGCCCTGGTTAATTTCCTTTGCTCTGCTGCCACCCGCTGGCCGTTTGTGTAATAACTACCATTTCTTCAACCATTCTTTGCAGTTCAGAGGCTGCATCAAAGCCTTCTTGTATGTTCTAGCGTAAAAACAAACAAACGTATAAATATGTCTTTGGGACACTTAAACATTTAAAATATACATTATTTATATGTTTTTGGGAGCAAATGAGTTTAGGATATAAATGTAGCTATTTTATTTGTAATATTTAGAATACGCATCCTTTTTTACCAGACCCAAGTTGCTTTTTCCATAAACTTCCTATGACATCATCAAATAGCCCCCTTGGCAGAGGTAGTTAATCATACTGGTGTGTGTTTAGATTTGAGAGCACAGATGTGTGCTACATATTTCAAATGTGTTAATGTGAGTTAGAGGAAGTGCGCCAGCTGCGTGTCGCCGCTCCACACAAGAAGTGTCATTATTCACTTCCTGTGCACAGGTGCGGAGAATGTGACCATCAAGCTGGACCTGGAGGCAGAGTTTCATTTCACTCACCTCATCATGACTTTCAAGGTGCCGCTTTTCAAACTCGCAATCACACACATTAGCACACTTACACGTGTATACATCGATGGTGGGAAGGGTCCCGTGAGATAGTCGGCGAGGGCCAGCTGTGGCAAAGGAATGTGGCTGAGTGATGGGAAGAGAGCAAGGCGTAAAATGGTATCATTCCATCAGGGTGATGGCAGCCAGCTGGACTAATGCTGCCTTGTGACATCACCCGACATTTCAATGTGTTGCGTATGTGCGCGTGACCTTCTGCGGTTTTATCACTTACCTTCAGACGTTCCGACCGGCCGCCATGGTGATCGAGCGTTCGATGGACTTCGGGAAGACGTGGGAGGTGTACCGCTACTTTGCCTACGATTGCCGGACGGCATTCCCCGGCGTGTCCCCAGGGCCCATGGTCAAGGTGGACGACATCATCTGCGACTCGCACTACTCAGACATCGAACCTTCCACCGAGGGAGAGGTCTGTTTAATGAAACAAAATGAAATAAGCGTGTGATGTCACTGAAGGAATCAAATGGATATTCCCTCACCTTCCCAGGTGATATTCCGGGTGTTGGACCCTGCCTTTGAGATCGACGATCCGTACAGCTTGAGGATTCAGAGTAAGATGTTCTTGAGATACTTTCATCTCACTTGACTGCTGACCCCACTGGAGAGCAGGGCACTTTCTTCGTACCCCTCCAGGAAGGGATCAGAAAATTCCAGCAAATGCAGTCTGGGGAATGAGGTCAGACGGGAGGAAATCGCTGGGAAGGAATTTCGCATGTGGTGGCGGATATGTCCATGTACACATGACTTCAACCCCCCCCCACCCCGACTCAAAACAATCTTTGTCCACAACGTTAAAAACCTCTTGTCAACATGAAAACCTGTAGCTCCTAAACAGAACTCAACTTCAGACAATCAGAAGCCTGTTGAGGGCCCGTTTTCTATAAGTGGCGTGTTGTTTGGTCTGCAGACATGCTGAAGATCACCAACCTGCGTGTCAACTTCCTGAAACTGCACACACTGGGAGACAACCTGCTGGACTGGCGCAAGGAGGTGACCGAGAAGTACTACTACGCCCTCTATGACATGGTTGTCCGGGGCAACTGCTTCTGCTACGGACATGCCTCAGAGTGCGCCCCCATCGACGGAGCACAGACGGGGTCCGAGGGAATGGTGGGTGGCACGCGTGGTCATCCAGCGTCAACAACAAGGATGCGTTCTGATGAGTGTGTGTTGTGTAGGTTCACGGGCGGTGCGTGTGCAACCACAACACAGAGGGCCTCAACTGCGAGCGATGCAAGGACTTTTATCATGACCACCCCTGGAGACCTGCCAAGGGCCGCAACACGAATGCTTGCAAGAGTAAGACTTGGAACGACCTCTAACAACCTTCCTAAAAGAACACCAAAACCCGGACACACCCTGTCGTCTCCTCTCCAGGGTGCGAGTGTAACCAGCACTCCGGTTCCTGCCACTTCGATATGGCCGTCTACATGACCACAGGAAACGTCAGCGGCGGCGTGTGCGACGACTGTCAGCACAACACGGTGGGCCGCCAGTGCGAGCAGTGTGCTCCCTTCTTTTATCAGCACCCAAACCGAGACCTGCGGGACCCCAATGTCTGCGAGCGTACGTTAACCTTGCCGTTGTTCACTGCTTGAAGTCATCTCTAATCAGAATTTTCTCCGCAGCTTGTAACTGTGACCCGGTGGGATCCCTGCAAGGGGGGCTTTGCGATGCCAGGACAGATGTGGCGGCCGGACTTATTTCAGGCCAGTGTCGCTGCAAAGCACATGTTGAGGGGATGCGTTGCGACCACTGCAGACATGGACACTATGGATTAGGAGAAGGCCCGCATGGTTGCCTGGGTAGGAACACCAAATCAACTGTATGGACTTAAGTATTGGGGTTTCCTGGTTAAACAGGAAGTGGGAAGTGAAGCTATAGGATACAGAAAAAGTGTTGCCAACCACCATTGTTCCCACAAAGTTGTCTAAACTGTCTTGCTAAGAAGAAGACAACCGAAGAGATGTGTCCTCGTCCACAGAGAGTACTTCCCATGACCAAGCTTGACCATGATTTCCCCATTCTCATCTCTCGCAGCTTGCGCCTGTAACCCACTGGGAACACTGCCGGGAAGCAACTCCTGCGACTCGGAGTCAGGAAGGTGCTTCTGCAAGCGCCTGGTCACCGGACATGAATGTGACCAGTGTCTGGTAGGAAGCCTAAGTGGGTTCATGTCTGTCACTCCCAGTCAGTCTTTTTCTGACTAATGTGTTCTACCATAGCCACAACACTGGGGTCTTTCCAATGACATGGATGGATGTAGACCTTGTGACTGCGACAAGGGAGGGGCCATCAACAATAAGTACGGCCACTAATTCTCTATTACAGTAGTGAACAAAAGAAATAATTCCTGACCGTGACATTCCACAGCTGTGACCCGGTGTCTGGACAGTGCGAATGCATGGAACACATGTTCGGCCGGCGCTGCAACCAACTTGAGTCCGGCTTCTACTTCATCGCTCTGGACCACTACACCTACGAGGCCGAGGACGCCAAACATGGACCTGTGAGCACACCAAGACCCCACCAACATTTTGTTTTAAAGAGCATTAACATCTAAAAACGAGTGCCTGTCTGACAGGGTGTGTCAGTGGTCCATAGACCATACCCTCTGGATCGCAGCCCCACATGGACTGGGATGGGTTTTGCTAACGTACCGGAGGGAGCCTATATAGAGTTTAACATAGACGACATCCCTGACTCCATGGACTACGATGTTCTCGTCCGCTACGAGCCACAGGTTAGCTTCACTTTGTTTCAACTGACTTTTATGCTTTTAATCACTGAGAGTGACCAAGAACTGATGCTTGACCGCAGCTTCCAGAGCAGTGGGAGCAGGTTGATTTCAGAGTCCAACGTCCCGTATTCAACCCTCCCAATTACTCTACCCATTGTGGTAATTCCATCGGTGATGGAGACGAGCAGTACGTCTCTCTGCCAGCTGGTTCAAGGTACCACGACCTATAGCGTCCATCTATAAACTCAAAATGAACCTCCACCTCACCACCTACTTCCTGCTTCCCGCAGACATGTGTTACTGCCCACGCCCGTGTGTTTTGAGAAGGGGCAGAATTACACAGTCCACCTCAGCCTACCGCTCTACTCATCCTACAGCGACATGCAGAGCCCTTATACGCTCATAGATTCTGTAAGTTTCACTGAAGCATCAGCAATGCAAGCCTTGAGACATGTTCAGCATGATTCCCGTTTCTCTTTGTAGCTGGTGTTGATGCCCCGGGTCCGGGAGCTGGAAATATTCCTGGGCACAGAGGGCGATGCAGCGTGGGATACGTTCCAGCGCTACCGCTGCCTGGAGAGCAGCCAGAGCGTGGTCAAGAGCCCAATGACAGACATCTGTAACGAGTACATTTTCAGCGTCTCGGCACTGCTTCACAAAGGAGCCATGCGTACGTTTGGCCACAAAAATAATCCTGTTTCTGGAACAACAGAAATGAGCTTCACAAACATTGTTTTGTTTCCCAGCATGCGAGTGTGACCCGCAAGGTTCCGTCAGCGCCGTGTGCGAGCCCAGTGGAGGTCAGTGTCACTGTCGACCCAAAGTGGTCGGCAGGAACTGTGCCCACTGCGCCCCCGCCACCTTCCTCTTCAGCCCCGTCGGATGCAGGCGTAAGTGTTTGGTACAAGTTTAGGAGGTTCTCCTGCTTGTTTACTTCCAGACGTGGTAACACTTTGCATTTTCTTGCCTCAGTCTGTGAATGTGACCCTCGAGGGTCAATTGGCGCACTTTGCCACGAAACAACCGGGCAGTGCGCATGCGTTCCTGGGGCCACAGGGCGCCAGTGTGCTCACTGTCTACCGGGTTTTTGGGGGTTCCCTAATTGCCGACCGTGCCAATGTAATGGCCACAGTGACGTTTGTCATCCCGAGACCGGAGAGTGTCAAGGCTGCAGAGACTTAACCACCGGACACTACTGTGAGAGGTACAGTGGGGGGGTGGGGGGGCGATTGTTATTTCCTGAGCATTTGCTCAATGAAAATCTCTAAAAACTGTTGGGTCAAAAATAACCCAAATTGGGTTCACATAGACCGACCCAGTTTTGAGTTATTAAACAAATTAAATTAATAATCCACAAATCTTATTTTGTGATTTATTCGTTTGACCCAACTTTTTGGGTTAATTGAATAACCCAACTGAATTTGGTCAAATATGAACCGATCCAACTTTTTGAATGCGAATTCAAAACGTTGGGTCAGATGAAATAATAACCAACAAAGCAACCCGGTTTGTTGGGTTGTTTTGTGGGTTATTCAATTGACCCAAAAAGTTGGGTAAAATGACCATCCCCCCACCCCCAAATCAATTGGGTGAAAAATACAACCCAACTTTTTGAATTATTCAACCAAAAATTTGGGTACAAATTACAATAATAACCCACAACGCCTCCCAAATTTTGTGTCGTTTTAATTGAATAACCCAAAAAGTTGAGTTGGTCCCCTTTTGACCCAATTTTAAGTTATTTTTGACCCAACTGAGTGAATCTAATGCCGTCGCTTTAACCTTACAGATGTCTGAATGGTTACCACGGTAACCCTGAATTGGGCTCCGGCAGCCAGTGTCGCCCCTGCTTGTGCCCCGACGGCCCGCGCAGTGCACGTCAGTTTGCTGACAGCTGCTACATGGAGGACGGGACAGACCATCTGGTGTGTGTGTGCAGCGCTGGTTACAAAGGTATAGCACACACATTATATTGTGACAATTACATTTGTTTTTGTGTAAGTGTGCAAAATGCTCTGTAATACAATATGGCTTGAAAGCTCCTTTGTTTTCTCCTACCGCTTCCTTTAGGTGCCAGGTGTGATGAGTGTGCCCCGGGTCACTTTGGCAATCCGCCGGTGCCCGGCGGGCGTTGTTTGGCATGCCAGTGCAACGGCAACATTAACATGCAAGACCCCGGGTCCTGTGATGCTCGTACAGGCTCGTGTCTCAAGTGTCTGTACCACACGGATGGCTATGCCTGCCAGCACTGCAAAACTGGTTACTATGGCAACGCTGCCACTCAAAACTGCAGAAGTGAGTGGCAAAAAAGTTAAGCGTTTGGCGATCATCGACGAATGCTCTTCCCTCAAATTCTCGTTAAGCTTGGCTGGTTGTCTTGCAGAGTGCATGTGCCAGCCCGCGGGCACAGTACCACATGCGTGTCCACTGCCAGACGAGTGCCAGTGCGACCAGCACAGCGGCCAATGCGTCTGCCTACCCAACGTGGTGGGCCAGAACTGCGAGCGCTGCGCTCAGGACACATGGAACATGGCGAGCGGCACGGGTTGCCAGCACTGTGACTGTGACCCGCTCCACTCCTTTGGCTCCTCCTGTGACGAGGTCTGTATTGTGAATCCTTAAAACTCTCAATGACAGTATTGTGGTGACCCTATGTACGGTAATCATAAGAGGGTGGGTGGTGCTTGTGAAATGTTCTCATGTTCAGAGTCCAGCTGGATGGGAATTGCTGCTCTCTCTTTGCACTCTGATGTTTTGCTCAAACACACACACACGCTAAATGGGAACACAAGCCTGCACAGACATCAAGTATCTTTTTTTGGTCATGGCTGCACGCCATCAGAGGAAGGAAGTCCCGTGAATACACAATAGGAGTACAAAGGTCCATTGTGGTCAGCGTGTTGATACAAAGACAGTCCACTTTTGTACTATATTGTAAAAGTGTTTGCTTTGGCTTCTAGGTGACAGGACGATGCTCGTGTCAACCAGGTTTTGGTGGCAGGGCGTGTCGGGAATGCAGGGAGCTCTTCTGGGGGAATCCAGAAGTCGAGTGTCACGGTATGGCAAAAACTCCTCGTCCCTTCATACCAGTTGATGAACAAATAGAATCATTTTGCACCCCCATGTGGTGTTCTTAAGGCTATTCAGTCTATTTTCAACCGAGAGTTTATAGACTTAAAAGTCTAATTTTTGCCCCTTGAGGAGCTAAGTGGTATCATGAGACAACACTCAAATGGGCTGCTGGCTCCGGCAATGACCTTGTGTTCTCTGTTCATGAGAACCAGATGTGCAAGAACTCCCAGGATTCTCCGATTTTTTCTTCTTCGTCATCCAAGGAACACCCACAAGACCTATGAATCCTTTAACGATTTTTCCCGCTACAAGGTTAATCCAAGCTGTTAAAACTCTACGCGGGACTGCTGGCTGGTACTGAGCATACAGATTGAAGTCATCAGTTCAAGCGTCCACATTTGAGAGGCGCTGTTAACGACCGGCTTCAAAGTCCAACTTGTCTGTAAATTGTGATTTACAGGAGGCGCCTGCCCCCGCGCACGTTCCAAACCTATTTCACCTTAAAACGTCTACCATCAGGCAAATAAAGAGAAAAAGAAGCCTGCATTCCTTCACTCTTAACTTCTTTTGCAAGCTTGTGGGGCAGTAAAGGAGGGGGGTCAGCTTGACCTTCAAGGTCAGGATGATGTCGTTTATTTACAGGAAAAGCTGAAGCTCCATTTTCTCCCTGAGGAGATGTCTCCATGACTGCGGTCTTTATTTGTCTGTCCTCCTTTTTTTTTTTGCAGCTTGTGACTGCGACGTTCGCGGGATTTCCAGCGAGCAATGTGATCGGGCGACCGGACACTGCACATGTGTGGAGAGCGTGTCTGGCCCACGGTGCGACAAATGCGCCAGGGGCTATCAGGGGGAGTTTCCCGATTGCCAGCCTTGTCACCAGTGCTTCGCCACATGGGACGTTGTGGTCGAAGAGCTGACAAACCAAACGCGACGACTGGAGGCAAAGGTGACGGAGCTGCAGACAAGTGGCGTAACAGCACCGTACAAAGACTTAGTAACCAGCCTGGAGACCAACATCAAGGCTGTCAAGGAGATCGTGGAGATGAACCCTGCAGTCATGAAGCTAGAGGAGATCCAGGACCTAATGCACCAGATCACGTATGTCCACACACACAGATCCTATCCATTAAGTCTTTTAATTGTATTTGTACAACATTTGGGCCCTTTACTCCCATTATAAATCATAATTTTGCACCTTTTCTGATGCACTGTGCACCTGATGTGTTATAGTGCATTTCCCATGATTACCCAATTTATCCCTTCAGTGGGACCTCAACTAAAGGTGAAAAATATTTGAATTGAGAGTCTTAAAAGCCATAATCCACCATGTGACGCTAGAGAGCTACTTATTATTTTTGCTTGAGCTGACATATGTCTGCCACGTGACCATAGTTGCGCCAAAACAAGCCGGCATGGTCGGGATTGATAGAACAGGCCTGTGTGTGTGTGTGTGTGTGTGTGTGTGTGTGTGTGTGTGTGTGTGTGTGTGTGTGTGTGTGTGTGTGTGTGTGTGTGTGTGTGTGTGTGTGTGTGTGTGCTGATGCAGTAGCACTCACGTGCACATGAGTATGTGTGTGTGCATGTGCGAGGTCAAAGTGACAATTCTGGACAAAATGTATTTATATACATTATAGTTTATATTGCTGATTGCACACTATTGCTTTTATAGTCTATAGAGGACATCAAAAATAAATAAATATATAAAAACTACTTATGTATAGATAAGTCTGATGCCAATGAACATTTTGAGTGGTGGAAAGTAAAAATAATAATAATAATAATTTATAAACAACTTGGTTATCACACTTACAAAGTGTCCACATTTTGGACAAAATACACCATATTGGGGTAAAAGTTTTTTCACGCCCCAATTGGAATCTCTTCCTCAGCGGCGTCATGTCCTACGTGGACGGGAAGCTTAACACAACAGAGGAGACCTTGAATGTCCTCCAGAGTGATGCCAATACCACCGACACCAACTTGGACGAGCTGACGGAGCACGCAAACCAGTTGCAGCGCCGTGTCCAGGAGCTCCGGCAGCAGGTGTACGATGCCAAGAACGCCAATTTACAGGGTGAAAATTCAACTGACTTCAACATTCAAAATGGTCAGCACAACAACTTGATGTGCTCCTGTGGGTTTTATTCCTTAGGCGCAATGAACACCATCATAGAGGCAAACGAGGAGTCAGTGATAGCGGAAATCAGAGTCAATGCCTCCAGCAGTGATCCTGGGAACACCGTGGAGCGGTCTGCGGCGCTTCGCAAGGTGACCGAGGAGAAGCTGAGTGGCGGCCAGAAGGAGTTTGACCGCAAGCACCAGCGAAACACGCAGAAGTTGGACAAGCTCAAGAACGAGCTGGAGAAACTGGATCTGTCGCCTCTCAGCGATACGGTAAGAACTCACAACGGGATATTTTCTCAAACATTCTCAAGAAACGAGTCGCTCGTTTCGTCTTCTGAAGATGTGCGGTGGTGCGGCTGAAGCCGACGAGTGCACCGGCTCTCCGTGCGGCGGGTTGGGCTGCGCGGGTGTGGCGGGTGCCCCCCAGTGTGGTGGCGAAGGATGCAAAGGCCTCGTTGTGACATCCCAAAACGCTCTGAAGTCAGCCAAGAAGCTGGACGAGGAAATCCTGGCAGCCATGCAGGAGGTGGACAAGCTCTCCAGGATGGTTAGTGGACATGTCAGCAACATGCGTCATTTTTTCGCTGAGGTTGTTTCAGGAAAGACAACGTTTGGTTTCAGGTGTGGGAGGCCAGCAACCGAGCAAGGGAGGCCAAAGTTAACGCCCAGCAGGTGCTGATCAAATCCAACCAGAGCAAAGAGCGAGTGGAGCAGAGCAACGAGAAACTACGCAGCCTCATCAAAGACATAAGAGACCTGCTCACGAGTGAGTGACGCTGCGTCAATAATCATCCGAAACAAAACATCTCTAAAAAGGCCCGTCGTTAACTGCGCAGGCGACAAGGCCAACGCATCAGTCATTGAGGCGGTCGCCAATGAGGTCTTAGCCCTGGAGATGCCCACGTCGACGCAGAAGCTGCATGAGCTGACCAGGGAAATCAAGGAGAAGGTCAGCGCGCTGACCAACGTGGAGAGCATCCTCAGCCAAAGCGCCGGCGACATGAAAGCTGCGGAGGAGCTGTTGAAGCAGGCCGAGGCCGCCAAGTAAGAAGGGCGGGATAACTGGGAATGAGACTTGAACCCTGAGTATTGATCCGCTCTCGTCTGTCCTCCAGTAAGTACGGGTCAGACTTGAAGGAGCGGTCAGAAGTGGTGCAGATGGCTCTGGACGAGACTGAGCGCGCTCAGAACCTTGCCATGGATGCCATCCAACTGGCCCGGAACAACACAAAGGGAACTTTGGACCTGCTACTTTCTGTGAGCATCATATCTGCAGCGTGTGGTGGTCACACTTTTTTTTTTTTTGTGAGACATCCACACGTGTGTGTGACACTCAGGTGGACTCCGAGACGGCGGCGTCGGAGCAGCGTCTCGGAAATACCACGGGCCGGCTGTTGCAGCTGGAGCGCGAGGTTGGCCTCCTACGGCAGAACGAGCTGGAGGTCAACAGCACGGCGGAGACGGCCGACTGGATCAGCCAACGTGCCAAGGAGGCGGCTGACGAGGCCCAGCAGGTGGCGCGCACAAACACGCCGCTTCACATGAATTAAGTCTCTCTCGCTCTCTCTGTGTGTGTGTGACGCACAAGTCTGCGCCTGTGAAGGAGTTTGACACGGAGGTGAAGGACAAGCTGGAGGTGGTGGAGGACCTGGTGGAGGACAAGGGGGAGTCGGTGCTGCAGGCGAGGAGACGAGCAGACGAGCTGCAGCAGGAGGCAAGGGAGCTGCTGGCCCAGAGCAGCAGCCAGCTGAAGAGACTGCAAGGTCAGTTTGCAGTCATGCTTACCATAATTTACAAAGTCTTAAATGACCATTTTTTTTGTGCTCGCAGAGCTGGAGAGCTCCTACGAGGACAACCAGAGAATCCTCGAGGCTAAAGCCACAGAGATGGCGGAGTTGGAGGTGGCCGCCCGCCGCATCCTGGACGACATCAGTCACAAGGTGATGCAGTACAGCACGTGCCTGTGAGATGAGCAAAGGGGGCCCGAGCGGACATGTGACCTGACCGGTGAGGCAGCCGTGGCCGCCATTTTGACTCTTCTGCAGTGTGGGAGTCGCGAAGGAAACCACTACACACCAAACGGACCTCGGTGCCACAAAACCAAAGTGTGAACAATTGAGCAGAAACTACTCACAAAAAGTTTGGGCTATTGGGCTTTCGGGCTGAAATTTCAACTCAAAGAAGAATATCCCTCTACTTTTTGTGAGTAGTGTAGTTTATAATATGACTAAATGAACCAAGAGGTACAGTATTAATAAGATTGATCAAATGTTTGAGGTCTCTTGGAATGAGTTTGTGTTTCATACTTAACCAAAAACATGTATTTTCCGTACAAGCAAAATAAAAATATATTTTTTTTATTCCTAAATAAAACCATTGAAGCATTTGAAGCAATTATAGGAAAGTTTTTGTTTTGTTCTAAATAAAGTTAGACCCACAACCACTTTTAGCAGCAGTGTTTATTCCTGATGAAATAGATCATACAAAAAAAAACAATGTTTACATCTCACATTCTGACCAAACGAAATGCTGTCTATGGACATGTCGCAGCATCACGTGCGGATTCATTCCGTGCTGGTGTTGTGGCGGTGTGTGACCCCAAAAAGTGTCAAGATGAGAGAGAAGGAAAAAAAAACCTCATTATCGGCACGTCCCGGTGTCTCCCTACTTGCGGGTGCCTGGCCAGCGAGGAGGCGGGGCTCCCTCCATAGGCGCGCAGCTGGGGACGGGCAGCAACTGGCCGGCGTGCATGTGCTCGTTGACGCGCAGCTGGCAGCCGTCCTGCAGCATGCGCAGCGCGACGCGGGCGATGTTGCGCGAGTCGTCCAGGCCCGAGTGGGGGCGGCCTTCGTACTGCAAACCCAACTTGTCCAGCATGGTGCTCAACTTGGTCTGTGTGCGCGGAACCTTTTGGCGAGGAACACAGCGAGTTACTGGCTTCCTGTCAAAAGCACCAAGAGGACCCGCGCCGACGGCTTCCAGATTGCACGGGTGGGAAGTCCTTTTTGATTTACTTGTAGAAAAATGGTGACTGAGGACATAAATCAATGTTCTCATGTACCTGTCTCCCTCTGCTGGCCGTTCGGCATACTGCTAAGATTTCAAGTGGCTAGCTACTTAAAGGGGAAGTCAACCCACCCAAAAGAATTCTTGACAAGAATGTTTTCTATACAGCCCCACTAGTCTAAATACTGTATTATGGTTAATAAGACTAGTGAGGTCACATATAACATATTATTGTGAAGAAATGGTTCAGGTTGACCTCCCCTTTAATTAAAAGAATGACACAAAAACTATCATTAAAATGCTCAAAAGATGTCGAAAATCGGGAAGATGTATTACTTTATACAACATAGAACTAATGCACTCTATATGTAACTCTTTCTACAAATTTTAAATATTCTATGTTTTAATTCTGTTTTATATAGAGAGAGTTTACATCTTAGTTCTATTTTTTATATAGCGAAAGTTTTGTTACTAGAGAGCCAGGAAGGGCATTTCAATTCTTCTGTTTGTCATGAATATGTTGAGCATTGACAATGAAAACTAGCTTCTTCTTTTTTTAAAGCAAGAAAAATATTTTGTATTTTAAAGCAGAAGATATATATTTCAGAGATTTTGTATAATGTTGTCATTTCATATTCAAGTTTTCAACATGTCTGTATTTTGTATATTGCCACAAATGCTCAATGATAATAATAATAATAATAATAATAATAATAATAATAATAATAAACCCTCCCAATTTTTACACTATTATTAACAGTTGGAGGTCTGCGCATCTATGTCAAATTCCAAACCTTGTAGAAGTTGCCGTAGGACTTGCGTATGTTGATCCACTTCCGGGCAAACTGCGGGTATCGGATGTGGCTGACACGACATTGGATGTTGAGGAACTTGCTCATATCCCACGAGCTAGACAAGGCAAGAGAAAGTTGTCAAGCTTCCAACAAAAGCTTCAGTGAAATGAAAACAAAAGCGCGACACTCACCCATCGGTGAGGAACGTGTATTTGTACTTAGTTCCCAACTCCCTCTCCTCAAGCCACTTCACAACTCGCTTCAGGACCATCGGAAAAGACTTGGCCGCATCCACCTGGTCCTTGTGCATGAAAACACAAATATCCACAATTGACTATTTAAAGTAGCACTAAGGAACTTTTCAACCGTAATAAAATATTTTCATAACACTTCTGATGAAACATGGACTTAAAACGAGTTGAAATGCTCCCTTTGCCATGGCCTGAGGGGGCTGTATCATTTTTTACTGGCACTAAGCAACTTTGAGGAGGATGGTAGGAACACTGCCATACAAAAAATTACTAACGTCACTTCCCCATTTCCCCATTTCTTAAGACGGTAGTCAATTTTAATGTCAACGCAAAAAGGAAAGCTACCCAGATAAGGATCAACTTTCCCTCGCTGGCGTGAGCTCAAAAATGACACAATGCACTTGTCCTCATGGGAAATATGGTCTTCCTTGAGGCATAACATTACCGCTTTTATTCATATGGCGCCGCCATAATCAACATAAACGGAAAGTTCCTTAGCGTTGCTTTAAGTCCACCAAAGCTTTAATGTGTAAAATGAATGAGTGAACCACTATGTTGGAGGATGTACACGGTATCTGCGGGTTCAACAAAAACAAATGGAAGACTTTTTTTAGGCCAATTCCTGTGCATTTAGAAGCACCTCTGCACTAAATATGTCCATTCTGTGTGGCAGATATAGATTCAATATGACCATGCTTTGAATTCTTCTATACACTCAAAGCTTTGAACTGCAGGTTTAAGAATTGTAATTTTTTTACTATTATATTATTATTATTATTATTAAGACACTGAAGAGATCGCAAAAGAGAAAAAAAAAACAGACCTGCGTTATTCCCGTGAGCTTCACGCAGAAATCTGACAGTGTCGGGTAAAATTTGGGTTTGACATATTCCTGAAACGTTCCCACCTGAGGAGATAAAAAGTGTTACGTGATTAAGGCACTTAGTGATGGAGAAGAGTCTTTGTTAAAAAAAATAAAAAATAAAATGTATTCCTCTTACAATCTCCAAGGTATGCGTGCAGATGAGCACCATGGGGAACTCGATGATTTCGTGCAGGAAGTCCGGCGGGTTGTCCTCCTCGCACGTGGCCTCAAAGTCAACCACGCAGATGTAGTCGTAGAAGACGTCTCCCGGCCCGCAGTCGGCGGCCGTCAGCTTCTGCTTCTCGTAGTGGCTCTTCAGTCGCTTCTTCATCACGTCCTTTACTCCTCTGCGTCGACAAAACACCAAAGCGACGTACGCGACACTGTCGTGAGCGCCGCTTCTCCTGTGGACGAGTCGTCAAGTCGTTTGTTCCTACCTGGTGTCCAACTTGAGCTGGGAAAGCTTGATGCGCAGCTCCTCCTTGGACATGCGGTTGATGTGACCGTTGGCCAAGGCAATCTCCTTGTACACGGGATGGCTGAAGTCACTGTTGGACGCTTGAGGAGGAGCGTCTTCTTTGGGACAGATGGTGCTGCTGGGCTTAACCTGAAGAATTAAGAGCACACACTCAGTTGACTAGTAATTGAAATTCAAATGGACACTTACGGGGTTTTTCCTGCATACCGAATTTGGAGGCGGTCATCTCCAGCTTTGACATCATGTTAACGGTTATTGTCTAATCAGCGTTTAACTAGTTTGGTGTTATTTTTAAATACCGTATTACTTCGCACTGTAGAGCGGCACTATTGGAAACATTATATATTCTTTTTATTCTCTTTTAAATGTAATGTTGCTCAGTTGTTGCTGTTTCTTAATTGCCCCTGCCTGGGAGATAAATAAAGTTAATTGAATTGAATTGAATTTGGAAGGCGCTCCTAAAACCATCAAAGGAAAAGGAGATGCACAAATGATGGAAAAGAAGACGTCTAATTTTTCAGAAAAAAACACCTTAAAAGAGCTTCACACCGACCTTGTGTAGCTATTCAGAGACGTCTCGTAAATAAGCAAGTATTTTTCAAGGAGAGTAAAACGTTAAAGAATAAAATACAACATCTCCAAAGTACCATTATTATTACTGTATTTGTTGCTGTAGCGCTGTCATAATTATTTTGTTGATTACCGGTAGTTACTATTGAATTTATGACTCACTGAAGACTGTACTTTACACAAAGTTCAAAATGTTTACGTTTTCAGGGTATCTTTTTTGTTTTTACTGCTACTGCCACAGACAAAATCTTTGCTTGTTTCAATCTACTTAGTCAATAAAAATGGATTCTGATTCTCCAGGACAGTGCAACTTCTAACTCACAAAATCTCTCATCCTTGCTAGAAGATCACTTGAAAATTGTACATTTATGGTAACAAATCGTCTCCAACATAAAAATAAAACAAAAACTGGCGCGTCTTTATGATTTTGGCAAAAGCAAAGCAAGCAGAGTTGGCTTCTAAATCAATACTTGACATTCAAGTTCAAGTTTTTTATTATTTTTTGCTTAATCTTGCAGTGGTCTTCAGGATTTTTTTTCTCCCCCAGAACTATAGTACTGTTTTTACACTAAACGGACAGACACACAGACATACCCGTTGTGCAACATATTACTCTAAACTCGAACATAAGTAGCGGACATTACAAACCTTATCGTCGTCGTCTCCATTTGACAGCTTCACGTTCATGTCCTTGCCGTGAATATTTTCTTTGTGCTCCTCCATTTAAATTCATACAAAAAACAATAAGATTGATAAAAACCAAGCGAAATTGGCCTCACTTAGCAAACATTACAACATAGCTAACCAAGGAAGAGTGATTGGCGCGCTCCGAGTTTGAAACGCCGTTCGTCACTTGTAACCGCCGTAACTAAAATTATTTTAAAAGCATTAATAACACGTAAATATGTCGCTATTGTTAAAATGAGACAACAGCTGTTGTCAACGAACACAGCATGAATGAATTTTCAACTTTTTTTCATTTGGGTGGACTTCCGGTTTGGTGTTCAAACAGAAGAGGAAACAGCGCCACCCTGTGGAGCGGATGACACGCCGATCCACATTTTACACTGCGGGGTCCAACCCCTATATTAAAAAATCGTCAATCTTGCATTTAAAGGGTAAGATGTCATTTTATTTCATTTTCCAATGTTTGCAGTGCATACACACACACACACAAACTCATGGAGAATATTAAAACACGATTCTCATTTAAAAAAAGACGGTGTGGAATATACAAAAAGAGACAGCTGTTCAAAAATAACAGCTTTTTGTGACAATGTGGGAAAAGTCTTTCTTAAAATCCCACATATTTCTTAACTGGCCTTTAAAAAGGGACGAAAACAAGGCGCCGTTATGCATCTTCACAGTGATATCTGGTCCATCTCCATCATTCAGGTCACACCACAGGACGTTTTCGCTCAAGTGTTTAAATAGTGAAGGCCACCTGGGATCAGTGAAGCTTCACCATTACAACAAACTTCCTCTTCTCGGTCGCTCCTTTGGGGACTGTACAGTCAAGTCAAGAGTGAAAAAATAAATACAAGCATGAAATAATTATTCAGAATATGTGCGGCAGTTGGGAACGCTTTGAATTGTGCGCAGCACTAAACGTCATAAAAGGCAGTTCATCAGAATGCTCTTTTTTTTGTGTTGAAATATTTTTTTTGGTTTCACCCCCAATGAAAACATTTCACAAAACACTCCCAAAAAAAGGTGTGAAATGAGTAAACAAGAGTACGCAGACTTGAGGACCATTTTGTCCATTCGGGAAATATTAAACGCCACTCCGGCGCAGTTAGCATATTCGAGCATACGAGAAAGATACAAATTGCTAATTTCGGATGCTGCATCATCATTTTTCAGGATTATAAAGATAGCCAATGCATCGCATTATACGATAGCAGTTACCCATGCAAATAACGTTTCAAGCAGTAAGCCCATTTCCCCAAATGTAAAAAAAAAAAAAAAAAAAAAAAAAGTATTTCTACGCCAAACAGACAAGAAAAGTACAGTACATTAAAACAATAAAGAGATCAAATCAATGAACCTTTCCGGAGGTTTTGTTGGTCCCTTTGTTCATTTATCTACGCCAGCGACATAATATGACAGGCAGAACAAATCAAGTCTTTCCACTAGATGGCAGAAGATACATACTATAATTATTAACTTAAATTTGTGAGCAAGCGGTGGGGTCAATAGCATTCATTGGAGAAAGATAATGTGGGAGGAGTCTTTTGAGTTACAAAACAAATTTAACTTGTATCTCAAGGCACCACTTAATAGTGATTTTTTTTTAATAGTGATTTTTTTTTTTTTGTATGTGCCTTGGCTCGAGGTTGCAAACCACTGACCTAGACACACAGAATGTTGCCTCCATTTCCCCGCAAAGACAAATGGCGGGCAGTGGCATGTGGCGTTTGTCTTTTCCGAAGGCAGCGTCGTGACCAGCTCAGTCTTCAGCTTCTTCGAGGTCGGCGGCGGCTGTCAGCAACTTTTGTGGAATTTGTTCCGTCCCGGAATGTGACCACGAACAAGTGCTGGTGTAAAAGGCATGTGTAAACCCCTCATGTGGCGTCTCCGTGGCGACACACAAATACAACAGAGAACTTGCAAAAAGGTCGGGATATTGGACTGTGTATGTATATATATATATAAATGTATAAAATGCATATGTATATATTTTAAAATTTATTTTATATGTTTATTATCCATATTTTATATTTATAATTTTATATTCAGTTCAGCGACCTCGTGGTTGAGACAGACTGGGAGGTCATGGCTTCAATCCCCAGCCGGGTCACGCCAAAGACTATAAAAATGGGACCCATTTGCCTTCCTGCTTGACACTCAGCATTACGGGTTGGAATTGAGGCGTTAGATGACCACATGATCTTCGAGCGCAAGCCCCTGCTGCTGCTCACCGCTCCCTCAGCGGCGGAGAACGAATTTCACCCCACTTTGATGGACGTGACAATGAGTGTTACTTTAACCTTTATATTTATTTTTTGAATCTCTTTTTTTATTGTTGTATTTGTTTTAACTTTTATTTATTCATGGTATATATTTGTTTTTAATTTCTATTTATATTTATTGTATGTATTTAATATTTGAATGATATTTTTATATCCGTTTTTTCCCCACTTTTATTTATTTGTTTATTTTGGGCACTTTTGGTCCTCCATATTGTCGTGCACGTGCTTCAAAATGCATGCATTTTGAACTTTGGTCATTGCAATCTATTAGTTCACCACTAGATGGCTCACAATTTCAGACTGCCCCTTATTTTTGGCCTCTGCATAGACTGCAGAGGATATGAAGTTTGCAACTTGTACCTCTAACACTCTTTTCGCGCATTTTAGGTCCATCCTGAAACGCGAACGCAAAAACATCCCCACTCTTTGGCGAGCAGCGTCGCTCTCAGTGCGGCATCAGCAGTCCTTCCAGGGCGCACTGCAAATGCTCCCAGTTCTTCCACAGCAGCGCCAGCAGGGACACGCCCACGCAGGTGAGCGCCAGGTGGAGGCGGCTGCGCAGGAGCGGGGCGGCGAATTTGGCCGCCGTGGACACGCACACCAGGATGACGGTGGCGATGGCCAGCATGATGTTGATGCACTTGCCCAGCAGCACCTTGGCGTCGGCGTTCTCCAGCTGCACCGTCTGCTGCTGCTGCTGTTGCTGAAGCTCCAGCTTGGACACGCGCGTCTGGCACGACTCCAGCACCTCCTGCACACACGCGCAAATATGATGTATTAATATGAGCGCTTCAATGCGGAAAATGAGGTTTGGCGGAGGCGGAGTGAAGTTGCCGTCGGTTACCTGGATGTCCCTGGCCCGCTCGTAGGCCTGGTAGGCCACCTTTTCCTCGATGCTGGCCAGCTCCTGCTTCAGGTTGCTGGTCTCGTGCTGGTGGAGCTCCGTCAGGTCGTTCAGCTGGTCCTCCAGGCGCTCGTACCTGGTGCCCAAAACGCACAAAAAAAAAAAAAAAGGATTATAAAGAGTTCAAGACCGAGAATGTTATACAGTCAATTGTCTCAATTTGCAGGGGTCAGAGGCCAAGATCCGCTGCTAGAAGCCCCCAAAAATTGCAAATAGTAGATGCCTAAAAATGCTACAGTAATTTCCTTAAACCATAATAAATATGCTCGAAACGAGTGTTTTCACAATAACCAAAATTCAGACTTCGATAATATACCTGCTTAAAGTATCTAAATACCCGTACAGAAACCTCAGTAAAAGCAGTGGAATAAAAACTGACATAGCGCTATTGAACATTTCAAGTAATACTGTACTTTAAAGTATATTTTTCAAAGGGGAAGTCAATCCCCCCCCCAAAAAAATCTTGACAATAATATGTTCTATGCAGCCCCATTAGTCTAAATGCGGTATTGTGGTTAATATTGCGTTAGTTAAGCAGTAAAATCCAGCAGTTGTTGTCAATATCAGAAGGCGGCCATTTTGCCACTTTGTTGCCATTTTGTCGTTGACTTAAGATGACGTCACAATTGCTCAGAGCTCAGGCAACGACCAATCACAGCTCACCTGTTCACTGATGCCGAGCTGTGATTGGTTGTTACAACAGCAAGTGGCAAAATGGCCGCCCCCTGAGAAGGATAAAAACGGTTGGATTTTGCTGCATAACTCACATTCCACAAATGTAATATTAATCAGAATGTCATGTTTAGACTAGTGAGGTCACATATTATTGTCAAGAAATGTTTAATGCTGACTTCTCCTTTAATAATTCTCACTAAGGTAAAAAACAACAACATACAATACACATATTGTACACACAGTAAACTCCCACATATTTGTGTTTTGACAGTTACAACTTTGTTTTTGTGTTCAGGCGTAAGCAAATAAGTAAAAGTATGACTTTGGCGCCGTCTTGTAGGATCGTGGTGCCAAGTAAATATGTTGCAAAACATTGAGAACTTTAATTTTGACAAAAGTAGTCATTCGCCGTCATCTTGTAGCATTTTTGTGCTGAATAACTACGTTGAAGTGAGCTGAGGAGTTCCATTTTGAAGATAGCAGTGGTTTGCTGCCATCTTGTGGCATTTACAGGCAATTATGAAACTTTTTAAGAGGGGAGTCAATTATATGCAAATTTTCGCTCTTTGCGAATAGCGGGGAACACTTGCATCCAACAACACTGCAGCTCTGCTTAACTTCTGGTGGTTCCAATTTTAGCGCAGTGCTCACCTGTAGCGCTCCTCCTGTAGCACCTGAGTGAAGTATCCGTAGTCACGTTTGAACTGCGCGTTAAGTGCCTCGATGTCGTCCCCAAGCTGCGTCTGCACCTCGCGGATGTCTCGAACCATTTCCAGGACCTCCGGCAGCCGCCCGCCGCCGTCTGGCCTGCCGCTGCCGGCCGAGCCTGCCGCCGAGCCGCCGGCCGGGTTGCCGTTGGAGTCGGCGGAGGCCGAGGTCCCGGTGGAGCACTCGTCGTCGCTGTGGTACTTGGCCTTGGCTACGGTGGTGGCGCTGCCGCTCAGACCGCGGCCGCCGCCCTCGCCGCGCAACCCCGAGCCGCCGTCCATGCTCTTGAGGTGCGCAATGTTGTCGGCGCTCCCGTACTTGTTCCGGATGAGGTTGGCGAAACCGCGCGACTTGTTGAAGAAGAACGGCGGCGAGAGCGACACGCCCGGCCCGACGGTCTTGACCTTGTCCAGCGCGGGGTGGCGCCCCGAGGCGCTGACGTCGCGCAGGCTGCCCTCCTTGCCGTGCCCCCCCGAGTACCGGGCGCCGTCCTTGTGGCCGTGCTTGCCATTGGCCTCGCTGTCCCTGGCGCGCCGGTGGTACTGCTCCAGCTTCCTCTGCAGCCTGGCGATGGAGTGCGCCGACTTCTGGTTCTTCTTCTCAAACACCTGGCGGATGCGCACCATCTAAAATTGTAAAGAAATGGACAGTAAATTTCCATGGCAGGATCCGTTTTGACGTTTCCAAACGTTATCTTCACCTGCTGCTTGTCAGCGTTGTTGACCAGCTTCAGGTACTCCGCCACATTCTGGTCCCGTGCCGTCTGCTCCACCTTGATCTGCTCCGTCACCTAAAGCGCCAGGAGAGTTTCCATGACGACCGGGGAACAAGGTGTGTCAACATTCTGAAACCCGATTCCAAATATCGGGGGTCCGCAATAGGTAGAATCTGGACTCAGATGCTTTTCTATACAAAGCCAGGCCTATTATTAGACCCTTGTCTTTTAACCAGTATAACTTTTGAGGGCTATACAGTAATAGTAGTTTGATCTGGTCTTTACTGTAGTAACTAACAGGACACCGTGTCGTGTAAAAATCAACAACACCAAAAAAAAAACATTGGATGTAATTTCACTTATTTGCAATTTTTGTTCCAATTTATTCTTAGGGTTTTTTTGGGGGGTTTGAGGAAAAGTGCCAATATAAAGCCATTTCATAAAGACTGTGGTAGGTAGATTACCCCCGGAACCCCGGGCCGAAGGAGCGAACCCCCCACCCCCATGAGAAGGCCAGCCACCCGTCCCAGTGAGGAGACCCCCCCCCTCCCCCTCATTCCCCGTGAGGAAAAAGACAACAAAATAAAAGGCTAAAAGCAAAGTTAAAGGACAACATGATAAAAGGAGCTAAAAATTAAAAGATGGATCAATAAATTAAAAGAGTTAAATAGAACACTTAAAAGCCAAACTAAAAAAAGTGTCTTGAGCCTCCACTTAAAAATCTTTTTTTGCTTAATTTATTAGACCCTTAACATACATTTAAAATACAAAAACTAACACTAAAAGTACACAAAACTAAAACTTAAAATAAAAATGAACAAACCCACCCTAAAAATAAAAACGAATTAAAACTAACAATTCAAATCACAAAAGACAAAAAAAATTACATTAAAAAACAACAACAACGTGATAACGTGAGTAATCATCAAATGTGCCGGGAGGAAATGTTCCAATCTCACTTCATTAATCCGGAAATATTTACCACAAATTTGGTATCTTTTGTTGTATCTTTGCGATATATAGTGACAGGCAGAAACTGTAATCACGATCATTTCCACTGTCGATTCTTTTTTTGGACATTTTTGTTTGGCGGTCTGCTGTGAGACTTTTCTCATGTAAATTATCTGCCTTGGCTCCATGAAAGTTGATAAACACTGCCATAGGGGACAACATGGTACTGAATGAGAACACATATGCGACATATGAATTTAATTAAGAGCCCTTCCACATAATATGGAAAAAGACCTCAGGACACGAATGAAACAGCCCTTCAAGTTGCGCATGCTGCTGCTGACCTTGAGGATCTTCTGCTGCAGGCTGTCGATGCCAAGCGCCCCCTTGTTGAAGTCCAGGCCCACGCCGTCCACCACGTCCAGGTTGGACTCGGAGCCGCCGCGCCGCAAGGGCACCGGGATGCTGAGGACATCGCAGCCACTACGCTCCGCCTGGACAAACACGTGGAGAAAACATGGAAGTGACATTATCGCCGCCGTGCTTCACTCCTTCGCTAAATCACGGATTTTTTAAACTGTCATTTTTTTTTTAACCATTTTTTTTTATAGTATACAGTGTGCTTCCACTAAAACACAAACTACAAGTTTTACTTCTTCAAAGGTTTGTAATTAGCCCGACATCTATGCTAATTTCAGCGAGTCTGTCTATGGTGATTCACATTATAGTATGTTAGCATTAAGTTAGCAATAAGCTAGCAGACTTTTGTCCAATGAAAATATGTGGTTTTGATTAAACATTTAGGCGTTTAAGTATATGAATATGGAGGACCAAAACTGCCAAAATTCAAAATAAATGAATGACTAAATAAATAAATGGCTAGAATTTAAAACAAAAAAGGATATTTAAAAAAATCGAAAATTAAATGCAAAAAATATATATATAAGTGGAAATAAAAAACAAGAAAAAATATATATACTGTATACATAAATAAATACATTTGTATTTAATTTTTGAATTATATTCATTTTCATTTTCACTTTTAGTCATTTATTTGCAGTTTTGGTCCATTGTGCCAGGACGAAATGTTATTCAAATGAGGGGGCGGTCCTAAGCGTGTCTTGTGGGTTGGACTCGTCTTGCAAACAGCCTTTCACTTGAGAACGGTTCTGCGAACAAGGACGTCTCGCCGGCTTGCATGGAGAGCCCCAGCAATGGACGACCATCTTGTCCACCGTCACCTCGACTCGACTCGAAGTCGCAATACATTCCCTCCCTCAATGATGCGTAATTAATAATAAATAAATAAAATATATATAATATATATAATATTAAAAAATTAATTACCACTCCCTCACACAATGTCAAGTTGCTGCTTTAAACACAAGGTAAAACTTTTAAAAAAAATCAGCATCAAGTGAATTCAACAGTCAGTTCACTGCATTGGTTGACCTCTCTCGAACCTCTTATCGCACTGCTCTTGGTACAAATATGGAATTTTAACACCGGATTTCTGCAGGCTTTAATCCATCACACTGCGGTTTTTTGCCAAGGACTCTGTGTACGTGTATGTATGTGTGTGTGTGTGTGTGTGTGTGCGTGTGATACACAAACACACAAACCTATGCTGTTACGATACATGAATAAAAAAACGGGGCTAATGTATTGCAGAGATCACCTCCAGCACTCTGCTACAGCAGCTCCACATAATCGACACTTAGCAGCGTACATTAGCAATATATTCATGTGTATGTGCGTGTCTTGTGTGTTTTCACAGCTCTCCGCTAGCGCTAGAGACACTTTTTGTTAAACGAGCTCGATTGTTAACATGGCAGCGGAATCGGAAGCGCAGCTGGCTCGCTTCATTAAGCAGCAAAAAAAAAAACATCCACGCTTGTGCCAAAAAAGAAGAGGGCAGATAGAAGAAGCTGTTTCGCTAAATGAGTGTGCACTTTAAAAATGTCTACAACTAAATTAAGGCTACATTTAAATTCAGAGCACGCATACATACTCACAGAGTTGGGAAATGCTGTTAAAGTTCATTAGGGGAAAAAGGAAAAGGACAGATTAAGGTGAAATGCTGAGTCGGAGGCCTCAGGAGCCTCTGAGAGGAACATCCTGCGGGGGGGGGGGGGGGGGGGGGGTCACACACACACACACACACACACACAACCACAACCAGAACATACACATGATTACGTTTAGTGCAGGAACTTCAAGAGGGTTCCAAAGGCCCTGAGCCAAGGGAGGCAAAGTACACAGCCACTGGAGTTCACATCCAATTATAAAAGACCTTATCAAAAAGGTCAATCAAACGTTTTAATCAAAATATTAAGGACGGCTCACAGTACAGCATAATGGCGATGGGTAAAATGTGCGTTTCGTTATTGGACAATATGAACAAGAGTCAACGTGTAAAATGCAATCAAGTTAGCACAATTTGTGTGTAATGAGGTGCAAATAATTACAGTAAGATTAAAGTTGTTGGGGCCTCAACGGGCTGCAGAAGAGCTCAAAGCAGGAAGTAAATGACATGTTCTGTCATGCTAATGCTAAACATTAGCATGAAGTGTCAAAAGCATGAAAATGTATCAATTTAATGCGGCATGTTAAGAGATGGAAATAATTCAGATTCGACGCACTTGCTGCCTAAATGGGCTGCAGAAGAAATCAAAACAGGAAGAAAGGTCTCAAACTCAAGGCCCGGGGGCCAGATCTGGCCCGCCACATCATTTTGTGGCGTGCAAAAGAAAATTATGTGCATCTATTGTTACCAATCCCCCTTTTAAAATAAATGTAATATTTCTACAAACTTTTTTTTTTTTTTTTTTACTGGCCTTTGATTTCAAAACTACTTATTCATCAATTCATTGTGTATATCTAATATGAAGCGATCACACATTTATTTGGGTTCACAGTCATAACAGCCTATGATGTGGCCTGCGATAAAAACGAGTTTGACACCCCTGATCTAACACAATGTGTGTGTCAAGGGGTGCAAAAAAATTAAAGACCCAACTAGTTTACTGCCTAAATGGGCTGAAGAAGAAAATCGACAACAGGAAGTAAAATAGCATGTTTATCAAAACTAATGCTAAGTAATTTTGGATGTCTAAAGTTTCGATTGCTCTATTTTGGGTAAATATTGCATTACAGTACTGTATAGGAATTTCCTCGATCCCACGTGCATTTCAACACAGTGTAGAAATAACGCATCACACATGTGGCTATAAAATATACAGTATGCGTGTTCTGCAGTGCTGCACTATTTTGCTGCGGGGAATCAATACGCGACTGCAGCAACAATTGCGGCTGGTTATCGAGTTGAAAATCGATGACATGTTGGCAACACATAGCTCGCTAATATAACAACAGTGACAACATACAAGATGCGTATAATTAAAGGGCTTAAACGCCTCACTTTGTTTTTTTTCCCCCACACACTTCATACGTTCCAACGCACAGCACCAGAGTTAAAAACCAAATAATGCACACACAAAAAAAAAATCGTAATCCCTCCTCTTCTCTACTCTTGTAATCCCGACAGTTTAATCTAAAAAAGATTACCCAGCAATCCTTGTTTCCTTTTTTTTTTTCTTTTTTTTTTAAATGGGGTCTAAAATACTGAGGAGGCGAGGAAGGACTTTGGGCAATGAAAATAAGGATACTGCCGTCAAAGTGTTGTGGATGTTTTATGAAGGACAATGCGTCTCACCTCTATGGAATGCGGAGATTCTTGGAAGAAGACCAAGATGTCGTTAAAAAAAAAAAAATGCAAGAAGAAGTTTCATACAGTAAATCACACACTTTTTTCCCTCTTCCTGCTGCACAAAGTCAAGGCGTGCTTTGATGGGTGTCAACCTTACCCCGGTCGCCTGTCAAATAGAAAAACGCACTGCAACGTTGCAAAACGAAAAATCTGCATATTCTTCACTTCGAGCTTCTTATAGGTGTCCCAATACTTTTGCTTTCATAGTGTACCTAATAATAGGTACCCATAGGAACATCAAACGACAAATGTTTATTTTTTTTACGCACTCAACATCCTATTTGAGCAAATAATAGGAAGCCCCCAAAAAATTGCTTATAATTGCTAATAAATAGTGACAAAAGCACTACTTTTGTCTAAATACATCTCCTCAACCTACTTCAACAAAGTTCCTTGACAGCAAGATGCCACCGCAGTAACACAGTGGCGCCATGCAAACACAAACAAAGAAATGAAGTCAGGAAAAACTGAGTGAGTCTGTAAGCGGCACTAATATTTGTTATTTTTTTGCAGAGGATAAAGAATATATACCTACGAGTATTGTTATATTTTTTCTCTTCACGTCTTGGTGAACAATTTGTGTCCAAATAGCCATTGCTTGAAGCACTCTTACATAGATGCTGTTCATTAGCCCATGTATTGTGTATTAGCATCACGCTAGCAGGCCGTAAAACAAAATTGTGTACGTGATGATGTAATTAGTGCCATTTTTTTCTTCTGATGAAGAAAAATGTGACATTTATTTGAAAGACTTATTGTAGGTCTTTCTGATCCATTTGTGACAGTTTTATCATCCCGCGGAGGCCATTTTGAGATCAAACCAGACATGTGCTTTTCACACTGGCGCTGGATCAGCTGTGTGTGTGTGTGTGTGTGTGTATCACTTTAACGAGTAGAGTATTTGCGCCTGACTTAATCCCCAGCGTGTTACTCACACACCCGACATGGCTGAGTGTCTATCGACGGCGGGATTAGCCCACATTAGCTCACTAATCCGCCGCCACAGAAACCCGCGCGCCTCCGACGTCGCCGTACGGCAGCCGACGCGCGTGAAGCGAGCGCGGCATCCGTCGGACGCCAGGCTGGAAAAACATTGGGCCGGTTGCCGTGACAACAGAGATGAATGAAAAGAGCCAGCATTGAGGCCATCAGTCGCAATCTCTCTCCTCCCATTTTTTCTTGCGTCCCAATGGATA
This sequence comes from Leptonotus elevatus, assembly GCF_054856555.1. Classification (NCBI taxonomy): domain Eukaryota; kingdom Metazoa; phylum Chordata; class Actinopteri; order Syngnathiformes; family Syngnathidae; genus Leptonotus; species Leptonotus elevatus. Next base: position 2,380,293 of record NC_141255.1, read on the forward strand.
CGACTGCAAAGTGCGATGTCAGTCGAAAACCCGCACGCGCCTCTTAAGTCGCTTGAAGCCCACATTTGACCCGCTCACATTTCAGATCCCTCGCAGCATCTCGTAAAGCTGCTTGCAAACATTTAGCAGACTTCCTACACAAAAAAAATGGATTATTTGTCAAATCTTCCCGTCTCATCTTCAGGCAAAAAGACCAAAAATAACACTTGAAAAAATGCAAATAGCAGGATAAATAGTATATATTGATGCATAAACTTGTTGAATTAATTTCTGTTATGTGAATTTGTGACAAATTTACAGTCTAGGCCGCACAACGGACCAACGTGGGGTTCTACATTCAAGCGCCATCGAGCTGGCTGACATTACATCCAACTGTCATGGCGGCTTACGTCTCGTCTCATCGTATGGCGGTCATTTTGAAGGTATTGCGAACATTTGATGCTAGCTACCGCTAATGCTGCCTTGGTGTGCTTGAGCATAAAAAGTGAAGACGTCATTATTTCTCTTGTTCAAAATTGAAGTCAACCGTAAAACATTTCTTGACAATAATGTTATGTGTGAGCTCACTAGTCTAAATATGACATTATGATTAACCAAGAATATGAGTTATAAAAGCAAAATCCAGTCGTTTTTATCCATCTCAGTTCTTACCCATTTTGCCACTTTCTGTCGACTGAAGATGACATCACAGTTGCTCAGGGCTCAGGCAATGACCAATCACAGCTCACCTGTTTTCTGAAGCTCAGCTGTGATTGGCTGTTGTTACCTGAGAAACTGTGATGTCATATTCACTCGGCAGCAAATGGCAAAATGGCCGCCTTCTGATACTGATTTTTTTTTTTACTGCTGGATTTTGCTGCATAACTCATATTCCACTAACCCAATACTAACACAATACCGTATTTAGACTAGTAGGGCTGCATAGAACATATTATTGTCAATATATATTTTTTTGCATCGACTTCCTCTTTAAACTCATTCACTGCCATTGACGGCTATAGACGTCAAAAATTAATTTTAACTATTTTTATTAGTTTAACATTTTTTTCCCACTTTTGTTAACAAGAGCATGAAAACCTAGAATGTTTTTATTGTACATTTAGAACAGATATAAAATTTGTGATTAATAGTGAGTTAACTAGTGAAGTCATGCGATTAATTACGATAAAAAATGACGACCCTAATTTTTAATAATCTTTTTTTTTTTTTTTTTATCGTGTCAGGCGATTTAAATTTTTGATGGTAATTAACTGCATGACTTCAATAGTTAGCTCATGATTACATTTTTTATATCTGTTATAACAATTTTTTCTAGGTTTTCATACTCCTGTTCACAAAAGTGGAAAAAAATTTAACTAATAGAAATAGTTTAAATGAATTGTTTACGTCTATAGCCGTCAATGGCAGTGAATGAGTTTAAGGTCATTACAAAACATTGCAAATATGGACGGCTACAACAATAATGAAAAAATGACATAAAAGTAAACGACAGTAACGTGAATAAAAAAAAAATGTGAAAAAGACTTAGGTCAAAACCTATTTTGTACATTGTGTCAACCAGAAACAAACGACCACGACACACAACAGCGTTGACCAAATTCAACATGAATTCTTGATCAATCGTATGCATTCCTGCTCCGCGCCAACAGAAGGCAGCATCACAACAAGCTCATCAGTTTTAGCATCACAATTTTACCATCTGAAAATGCTTCTTTTTTTTTTCGGACAAAAAAATGGCAAGTAGCAGCACTGCGTTATGGTTGCAAGGGCGAAATAAATGGGACACCCATGAGGAAAATCCCCAAAATGCACGGCGCAGCGCTGGAAGGCAAATCAGTCGGGAAGCGCAAACACAGCCTAAGACTTTCACTACACAAATGCAGGGATTATTACTATTATGTAAACACATAAACGAGAGCAAACAGGCATTAAAAGACTATTCCATATTGATGTCCCGATAACAAGACAAATAGAGTCGAGCGAATCCATTTCCTTGAAGGGAAGCGTCTTATCACACGTACACAGTGAGTGATGCATCATGGGACACAGACAACAGAGCTAAAAGTCTCCAGCTGTGTTGGCAATCGCTCCCTAGCCACTTCGCAGCACCCGATATAGTGAGTTTTGTAATAATGCTGTTGGAATGAGTATGGGGTACATAGAGTGCCCCCAATGCATCACATCACAGATTGGATAATACAAATATATAATAAAAACAATGTATAAAAGAGCCCCCCCCCCCAAAAAAAAAAATTCAGGAAACAGGGCCCGGACACTCTCAACAGATCTCACACGCTTGGGATCCACAATACTTCCTGTGATTTGTATTTTTAAATCTTGCACACAGATGACATTTTTTTAAACAAAACTAAAACTACAAAAAAACTAAATAAAAACAAAGCATTTAATAAATAAATAAAAAAAACTATAAAAAAAAACTAACAAACCTGCTCTGAAAAGTAATTGCAGCTAAAAAATTAAATAAAGCTGAACTATAATGAAATTCCAAAACTATCGTAACACTCCTAGTCAGTAAATACTTATTCTTAGCGAACTATGTCAGGCAGTACAGAATGAGCGGATAGTTCCGAACGCAGCCTCCATAATTGGACTGTCCAAATGTCAAAGGGAACCTCTGGCTTCCGAAATGAAATGAAGTCGTCAGAGTGAGACAGAGCGTTACAATCGCATCTCCGGGTCCTTTCGACATAAAAAAAACCATCGCTTGCTAAATTAGACGCCCAAGAGTAAGCGTGTACGAGCACGATGGTGCAAAGTATCACCTGAACGCCCCCGGGAGGAACTAATCCAGGATGGTGTTTTCAGTTGAAAACATGGTTCTCGGACGATGTTCCACAGAGGAGACAAGCTGCTAGGGGAGTCTTCATCTAGTAGTCGTAGTGACCTTTAAATCGAGGACCACCCTAGCTTGATAACACAGGTCAGCATGAGCATGTCAACAATGCACAGCATCAACCTGAAGGAAAGCAACATCCAGTCCCTAGTATTTAAGTCATAACCTGAACACTGGACAAACCTGTTCTGCAATGCCTGCATACTTATACCATACGAACAACCTCCATGAATGCAAATCGAATTCATTTGCAAGCAGCAACAAAGTCAACCTGAGAAACGTAAATAATTTCCGCCAAAGTCCATTTACAATATGACATTTTTTTAAAGTAGCTCGTTTCAAGGAAAAACAACATTAACATCACTTGAGAAAAATAGCTTGCCGTAAAGTATTTATGGGAATTCATAGATCGGCGTTATGCACGCAAGTCAAAGCACCCCAAAAAGAGTGACTTATTGCTTGTTTGCAGCACATACACCAATCAGACACGATGCAAAAAAACTTTAGTTTAGTCAATGAAGTCTGGCTCGGGAAGTGGTAGCATGTTTTTAAGAACTGATGACAGATGTTTGCAGTGTTGCTTAGCAATGTGTCATGCCACACAATTACATGCATTTATGTATTTAATAACAGAATGACAATCGCTTGCAGGTGCCAAGTAGATGACGAGTTACCTGATCTGTTTTTTATCAACGTGGCATGCAAATTGCAATACAGTTATCGTAACATAGTGCAAATGTAATCAAAAAGTAAGTTTTGGCATATTATACGTAGCTATAATCCAACTTCATTAGACCAACATTTACACATTTACCATATCAGCGTCGATGGGGTAACCGCAGCCCGACTTGTGGTAAACTTTTCCCCGCAGCTCCACCGGCTCCGGACATAGTCGCGGCTCGACCGTCTTCCAGTCCTGGTTCGTTAGCGGTTCAACGAAACGAACACATCCCCGATTACAAGACACTACACCGACTCCAGCAACGAACACGGTGAGGATCGCCCACCGCGCCAGCACACCGGCGCCGCTACAGAGCGGCACGCAACTCCACAAGCTGAGACTGGGACGCGGTTAAGCCCCGCCCTTCGCGTCAGAGGCGGGGAGGTGTGGCTGAGCATATCAAATAGACCCTGCGTAAAATAATAGCCGCGTTGCAGGAGATAGATAAATAAATAAATAAATAAATAAATAAATAAATAAATAAATAAATAAATAAATACAGTTTTGTTTTAAATGTCTTAAATAACTAAACTTTTCTAAAATTATTCAAATTGAAATGTATTGCACATCCAACAGTCAATCACAATCACAACTTCAGTACTTTTACTGAGCCGATTTCGCGATAAACGTATAGAAATAATTGGTCTAAATAGTGCTTCATTCGTTAATCAGAACTAGCTAGAGTCCCCCCCCCCCCCCCTTCCCCATAAAATTTGTTAACCTATATTTATATCATATACTCTTCTCCAACACACCTGAAGCTTATCAGCAAGCTCTACATAAGCCTGATAACGATTCTGGTCATTATAAACAGGTGCGTTGGAGCAGGGAAATATTGAACACTCCAAAATTGTCCGCGTGTGATTGTGAGTGGAGATGGTTGTTTGTCTCTGTGTGCCCTGCGATTGGCTGGCAACCAGTTCAAGGTGTACCCCGTCTACTGCCCGAAGCCAGCTGGGATAGGCTCCAGCGACCCCCGCGACCCTTGTGAGGACAAGCGGTTAAGAGAATGGATGGATGGATATATAATAGTATAATGACAATATTATAGATATAAGAGTTTAGCCACAGGTGTTTCCACTTAACTGGCAGGTAAACGAGCTTGAGTAGAAGCACCTGTGGCTAAAGTCTTATATCTAAATATTGTCATCATACTATTAAAATAAACATTCTTATTTATACTTTTTTTTTTTAACCACATCTACGAATGACATGGTCTATCTATCCATTATGAAAATCAAACGTGCCCCTCGACCACAAAATTATGCCATAAGGAAAAAAAAATAGACGGTATTTTGTCTCATCATTATGTCATTTTTCCGCTTGAATTTGTGTCTCCAGGCTGGTTTACTGGCAGTAGGTATTGTGTCATGAATCATTAATACATGTGGGCCCAACTCTAATGAAACTAATTAGTGTGCTTAGTGTAATGTGACCTCTCAGGATCCACTCTTTGTTAATAATTCATCTCATCTGGCCATTTTGTCACCTGAAGTGTGCGGGGGAGGGGGGGGGGGGCTCAGTGAAAGGCTTTGGCGTCCTGTCATGCAAACTTTGAACCCATGACATCCACCTTACACTCTGCGGGATGTTAATCATCATAACAATAAAGCGTGAGGGCTGACGGCACGGACCCCCGAGGGGGGCTTTGCCTCAAGCCTTGAGCTCTGTTATTGAAGTCGGGCTGATTACGCCATGTTGTTTCCTTTCTGTGCGCGTGCGTGTGCGCGCGTTGATTGATGGTCTCCACAGCTATGATCAATACTAATAACTTCACACACTTCCAGTCCATTTCAGCCATGTATCGATTAACATGATCGAAACGCGTGTGTAAAACAAGAGACAAGAGAGACGTTTAATTGTTATTCATTCTGGACGTAATTATACTACGCGTCGATTATGATGATGATGATGATGATGATGATGATGATGATGATGATGATGATGATGATGCCGCCTCATGTGCGTCAAGGCAACGCAGAGATGGAAGATCACCGCATGGCACCATTGTTCTTCTCTGCAAGTGCTCCTGTTTGTGTTCTTTACGGACTTCCTGCCTCACTTCCCGTCTCCTGCCAGAGAGACTTGGACATTGTTACCAGGCCGAGCAGCTACAAAAGGAGGGTCGGGCCGAGGGGGATGTTGAGGCGAGAAGTGGGACGTTCTGATGTGGAATGTTGGAGGGAGGACGCAAACGTTATGGGAGTGTCCTAGAATGTTTAGGAATAGAAGGAGGAGGGACAGAATGTTCCCATGGGATTCGCAATGCCCGTTCGGGACGGTCCAAAATGTCACTACAGTTAACGACTCGCACCGGAGAGGATTACGTGATTTCATATTTGGCTTAGTTGATTAGCTTGTCGTTGGTTAGCCAGTTGGTCCGTTCAGTTGTTCATTTGGTTAGTCGGTTTGGGAGCTGGTTGGTCAGTTGCTTTGATGGCTAGTGCCTTATTGAGTGGGTCAGTCTGGTTCTTTAATCAATTGATTAGTTAGTCAGGTGGTCAAGTTAGTTATCCTGCTGGTCACTCAGACTCAGTCCGTTGATATTTGTTCAGTGGGCTTGTCAGTTGGTGAGTTGGTTGGTCAGTTTGTTAGCCCGTTGGTCACTGGGTCGGTCCTTGGTTATTTAGTTAAGTGGACAGTAAGAAAGCCAGTCGGTTATTAGTTTTTTTCTAGTTGGTGAATTGGTTGGTCAAGTCTTAAATTGGTTGGTAAGTCAATTAGTCGTGCGAAAATTAGGTTGTTGAATTGTTTGCTAAGTCGGTTACTTTTTGTCATCTAGTTAGTCTGTCTGTCAGTGCTTCATTTAGTTAGTTGGTTGGTTATCTGGTTCATTAGTCAGTTGGTTAGTTTCTATGTTGGCCTGTTAGGTAGTCAATTAGGCTATTGGTTATTCATTTGTCCAGTGGGTTTGTTGGTTGATGAGTTGGTTAATTTGATGGTTAGCCCCTTGGTCACTGGGTCGGTCCTTGGTTATTTAACCAGTCGGTCAGTCAGTCTGTGAGTCAGTTAGTAATTGGTTATCTGGATGGTTAGTCAGCTGGTTAGTTTCTTAGTTAGTCGGTTGGCTTGTTGGGTAGTCAATAGTTGGTTTATGAGTTAGTTTGCCGGTTGTATAGAGATAGTTAATGGGCTGGTCAGTTAGCATGGCCTGTAACATGCAGATTCAGGAATTTTTCTTCAGTTTCTCCATGAAAGCCGAGGAGGATTGTGTCTAAGAAGGGAATTTTCCAAATTGTTAGTCCTGGGCGGAGGTCGACAGCGTGTCAGTCCAGTTTAAAGATAACACGACATCCGCTGTGCGCGGAGGAAGTGACAGACGGGAGACAGCCGAGGAAAGTGAAATGCGACGCCAACAACTAAGTGACACAACATCCTCCGTCACAGACGCTCCGAGGAAGGAGGAAATGAATCTTTGCTACTTTTTTTTTTTTTTTTTTTTTTTTTTTAATAAAACCATCGCTCATGTTGCTTGGCGACACGTCATATGTGTCCTAAAGGAAAACAATTACACCCGTTTTATATTCATGAGCTTTATTATCTCCCGTTTGCATCCCCCCCCGTCCACGTGTCGCTTCGCTCGCTCTTGCGTCCGCGTTGTTCCGCTGATGCTGCTCAACCTCATTCGGCTCAGCGGCAGATGACTAATGATGACGCTCACGTGTGCGTAAACACAAAAAAAAAAACAACATGCTACTGTTGCACACGTGGGGCAAGAGAATGAGTGGCGCCAGCAAACAATCAGCATCAGATCAAATGTGAGCACATTTATGAGTAAAGTGAGCTGAAATCATCCTAATTATATTGTGCTACCGACTTTTTTGTGGCATTTTTTTTTGTACGGTGTGCCTTGGGTTCAATCAAGGTTAACCCCCCGCCTCTTGAGTTTCCCCCGCATTTTCCCGATAATGGCTTTTTTTTTTGTACGGTGTGCCTTGGGTTCAATCAAGGTTAACCCCCCGCATTTTCCCAATAATGGCATTTTTTTCGCAGACTGTCGCCTCTTTTGTGCACTCCCGGCAGGGGAACTAAATCACCGGGCGTCCTGAATGGACTCGCCAAGGCCGGAGAACGCCTCGTGGTGTCCCCGGCGGTAAATTTAAGGTGACGCCGCGCGCCGAGCAGATGCGGCGCTGTCACTACATATCACACGCTGACAGTTTGCTGCCATTGAAGCCCTTTTCGGACTCAATTGTAGCACTCGAGCAGCAGATGGAGCCACCGCGTGCAGCGGTGAACATCTGCTTGGTGGTGTGCAGCGAGACCTCCCCCAAGGCCAATCATCACCTTCGTAAAAACACCCTTTCAATTGCCTCATTTTAATTTAGGAACGAAAACATCAATAAAAAGTGTATATCTTAATGGATCTGCACATTTATCTACTTTTTTTTTTTAACTAAAATCAGCCAAGCGGGAAACTAACTTGCTTTTACGAGAGCATTGCCTTCCTTTGTTTACTCATTGATAAAACTTTTCTTGAAATAAAAAAAATAATAATCTGTGAGGTAAATGAAAAATCCCGTTTGACCAAGTGCAAAAGCAATCATGAAAGCTGTTTCAATATAAAATGTACCTGTGTGATCATATTTTACGAGCATGACGTGTGCCGCGCTTACAACACACTCACACACACCACACAAATGCAAACTCACACTCACGGCGCCAGCGACCTTTAGAGCCTTTTGTCTTGGTGTGAGTGTTTTGAAGTTTTCACAAGGGTAAAGGACAGCTGCTGCGATGGCGCGTGGGCACGCCGCAACCCCGAAAAGGCCGACACGGGCTTCAATATCATACAAAGAAAAGAGCAAACACAAAGATGGTGACAATTAATATGTCTGGGAAATATGGTAATGAGGTCAATCTTTCATACAGATATTCATTCGCCTGTGAGCTTTCATTATCTTTCAGTCACAATTTGGGTATTGTGATAGATAATATTTACATTCATTGCGAAATGCTCGCTCCTATTTATGATTGCTTACAAATAGAATCAGTGTGTGTGTGAGTCTACGTGTGTGTCGAATGCTCATTAATGAGGAAGTGGGGGGGGGGGGGGGCTTCTGTCTGGTTTCCATAGTAACAAATTGAGTATGGCATGCATAATGAAGATGTGGGCTCTGCAGAATTATATTTACTTTATGAACAGCTAGGGTCCTCCTCCTCCCCCTCCTCATCATCATCATCATCATCATCATCATCATCATCATCATCATCATCATCATCATCAAGGTCATTAATCAGACACACGAGGGCGTGTCTAATCAGTGTGATGCTTGTGATTAATGCTAATTGCTAACTTCGTTAGCATCAGCGCATGATTGCCACTGCAGCACTGTGAGAAAAAAAAAATATTTGACGTCATCTTCCTATTTTGAGCGTGTCGTTGGGGGCGGCGGCGGTCTGTGCTGGCGTGGTGGGAAAACAGGAAGTGCCCCATTAAACTGGAGCAGTTACACAACATTTTTCTGTCTTTTGTTTTGATTTATTTTATGCTATTTCCTTGCATGGAACCATATGAATTATAGGGACTGTAGTCTTCCATGCAACACAGGTGCGAAGCACCTCTCGGAATAAGTGCTATGATTAGTAAATGCTAGTTTACTTCCAATTGGACCTGGGTTGTAATAGTCATTTAATGATATCTCCAACAGGTGTGAAAATCTGTCAGAAACAGCGCTCACATGACTAGATATCAGTTCAGTGATTCACATGTTGATCCTGAGTTTAGGAGTGGCAGTTTAAAGACACATCCATGCAACAAAGATGTGAAGCACTTTTCAAACAGGATTAAAGTGATAAAATATCAGCTCTGTAATTTACGGGAATTGTGCAATATTGTACAATGGCCCAGGGTTGGAATAGCAGGTGCCTTCATTTAACACAGGTGTGAAGCACTTCTCAGAAAGAGTTTTATTTGAGCTAACCCTTGCTGTCAAAAGAGCCATTTTAGGCCAAAAAGATAACCTAAAATCTGTATGGAGCCGCAAAACATTTGAAGACTGTGATGAAGGAAACAGTGCATTAGTGTTGCTGCATCGATAACAGAAAAATATGCAGCATCCAATACTGTACTTTGAGATTAATTTTCTGCTACCTTTCATCTCCCTTTTTGGATATTTAATGGGCATGTTATGGTAGTTTTCTGCCTGTCTTCTTCCTTTTTTGGACATTTATGGCTATTTTTTGAATTTTTTTCTGCCTTTTTTGGTATCAAATATCTGGCATTTGTTTTTTTTTATGGTAATTTTCTTAATTTCTTATTTATTTTTGAGGCATTTTATGGTTACTTTTTGATCATTTTCTTCCCTATTTTAAATCAATTTTCTGACTTTTTGGGGGCAATTTTGTGGACATTTTATGATAATTTTCGGACTTATTCTTTTGTTTTCGGACATTTTATAATTACGTTTGATTGTTTTCTTTTCTTCCTTTAAAAAAAAAGAAAGACATAACATTTCTGACTTTTGCGGCAATTTCACGGACATTTTATGGTCACTTTTTAGACATTTTTAGGCCATTTTTCATCTACCTTTTATCTCTCTTTTTCTGACAACTTAAAAATTTGGACTCTGACAGTTTTTGAATATTTAATTGTTATTTTTTGTCTAAATTATTATTCATTTAAAGAATATTTTAATTAAAAATAAGAATAAGTAAAAAAAATATATATAATATATAATATAATAAAGAATATAATTTTTTTACTATTTTTTTTCTTAGAGATAGACAGGGAGCCACAGGGGAGGGACTAAAGAGCAACATGTGACTCCAGAGCTGGAATATAGGCAGTGCCTCCATGCAACAAAGGTCTGAAGCACTTCTCAGAAACAGTGCTAAAATGGCGGAATATTATGTCAGTGATTCACAATTATGGAACATAGTCAGTGATCCTGGTCTGGAAGTAGCACGTGCTTCAATGCAACACAGGTGTGAAGCACGTAGCAGGGAAAAAAGTGCTAATACAACTAAATAGGCTTCATAGGAATTTCAGAATGTAATCTGATGGTCATCGGCTGAAATAGCAGGTGCCACATCCATGCAACACAGATGTGAAGCTTCTTTTTTTTTTAAAGAAAAAGTGCTCAAATGACTAAATAGGACTTTGGAGTAGAGTGTGCAGTGTTCCCAATATAAACACAACTGCTATCATTCTTGAGCATACAGAAACACGCAATGTCAACATACTATGTTTTGTTTTTTAACTTGTCTTAGAAAAGGTGTGCCCGCCCGCCCGCCCGCCTGCCTTTGCTCCCTTAGACATTCTTGAAGTATGACACAAGCAACCAAAGGTCAGCAGCGGTTGTGAGCGTGGCACCAAACATGGCGAAACTTGTCTATGAGCTGCAACACACGCCGCAACTTGCATCCATCCGTCCTGACACTTTCGATCCCAAACAGACACAGGTGAGGACACGTTAAAGAGTCAACAAAACAACACTACCTCCGTCACGTAGATGAGAGGCAAGGCGCTGTGGTTCTTCCTCATGGGCTCAAAGTGAACAGCCACAAACGGCCGCAGCTTATTTCCCTGCGAGCTCTTGAGACACTCTTATTGTGAAAAATGACACTTCCTGTTTCAGCACCTGTCAGTGCGTCAGTGCGCACGCTCGCTCACTTCACCCTGGTGGTGTGCACAACAGCCGGCCAGACCTTAAAAGGGACCAAATGGAATCTTTGTGATCCCTATCGGACACCCCCCGTTGGCCTTGGAACATGTCGCCACAGCAACCGAGGCCTCAGACCAAGGATGGAGACGACTGGGGGGGGGGACTTCATGTTGAGTTAGTGCGGGAATCTCCCACCAGCCTCCAGGGGGACTATGCTTATAATTTACAGTCGTGTGTGTGTGTGGGTGTGTGTTTGTGTGCGTGTGTGCGTGCGCGTGTGTGTCCATGTCTGTGAGGGATTCTTAAGGGCTTTCTACAGATGTTTGAAATGCTTGAATTTTGGATGACACACTTCAAGTAATTTGGACCACAAACTCCACTTACCGACTGATGACATCACATTTATTTCATAATTTGTTTGTGATTTTCTGTTCATTTAATTTCAAAATAGAAAAAAAAAATTCATTTAATTCACTTATGGTAAGAAATATATAATAAATTCACTTGTGTAAAAAAATAATATATTTGTTAGCATTTCTATGAGATAAAATTAACTTGGGTGCTCAATAATAATGTTGATTGAAATAATGCAACCTTATAAATGGGGAATATGAATCCATCTGAGGGGCTGCCATTTTTTTCCGGCTTAATTCATTCACATTCCACAAACAGTATTCATCAGAATGCCATGTTTAGACTAGCATTGCAAAAAAATGTTTTGACTCGACTTACGCTTCAATATGAACTCTTGAGCAGTGATGTGTAGCGTTTCTCCTTGTAGGACTCCAATGGTTCGGGTCCAAACACCTGGAACGATGAGGAACACACACGTTGACACAGAGATGGAATTTTGTGATTAACAATCAACTGGAATCTCCGACAGGAGCTGCTGGTTGGTGCAGTGCAACTGAATCATGTGCTTGATATATATATATATATATATATACATATATATGAATGAGAGAGAGAGAGAGAGAGAGAGAGAGAGAGAGAGAGAGAGAGAGAGAGAGAGAGAGAGAGAGAGAGAGAGAGAGAGAGAGAGAGAGAACAGGTGAGTGCTCTTCAAATTAAACTTGTTGAGCTTGTGTGTGTCATGTTGGACAAAAAAAATAAAGTCCCAACCTTGATAAGTTGATGCTTCAGCGCCACCTGGTGGATCAAAGCAGGAAGAACATGACCGTAAAGTAAAAGATTGACGCGCGGTTGTGCTGTCAGAGACAATATTGTGCCAATGTAGCCTCGTCTTTTATAAGTTTCCGGTGACTACGTCATTTAAAAAAAAAAACGTGGTTTGAAGAGAAATAGCGCTGAAAACATAAGACAACTCCAGCTTTAAAGGGCTCCTTCGTCAATTGCAGAAGATGAACTGAGGGATCGAACCGGGTTCGGCTGAACCGTAGTCAGTCATAGAAAAGCTGAACGCCCAAAGACGCAAACACACTTGTTTTTAATTAATCACTCATCTTTACTGGATTGGAGTTTATGACCGTTCTTTTGTTACATTCTCTCCTCAAGGCTTCATTTTCACACCAGAGGGCAGGATTTAGTCCCTTTTTTTTTCTTTTTATCAGGCACTTGACAAATGTTCATGTTCCCCTTCAACTTTAATTAAGTAACAATTTCCAAAATGGAGCTCATCAGCAAGATATGTATAAGCCTGATAACGATCCTGTTCATCGGAAACAAGTGCGTTGTAAGCAGGGAAACCACTGGACTAAACATTCTTGTTGTTTTTTCCTTGATTTTTGTCACTTAACTATCGTTTGGTCAGGTTCACTTGCAGTAACAGAAATGGCCGCTAGAGGGAAACATTTCATATTTGTGGACAAGGCACTGCCTCATTTTTAGTTAAAAAAAATTAAGTTAATGAAAACATAAAACGATGTTTTTAATTATAACATATGTGAGACGTCTTATTTTTTATTTTGTTTTAAATAAAAGGTATGAAACAAACGATGCTCTCATATCTTATCATGAAGTGAATGTTCTAGTAGAAACTTTTGTCATGGATCACGACATGCGCGGCTGTTATCGGGCCGATGTCGTCGCTGACGTTGGACGTTTTTGTGTGTGTGCAGGCGGTGGATGCAGGTGTTGTAGCAGCTCATGCAGGCCGAATGGGGGCTGCTGGCGGTGGCACAGCAGATCCTATCGGCGGTTTGCCCAAAAACACTCCCCTGTTGATTTTTGTTTTCTTGTCCTTAGTTTCAGACTCAATGGACGCTCGGATTACTGTCACTACTTGTACTTTTTAATTGGACTTGAGATTTGCATTTGCGTGTGTCCGTGTGTGTGTGTGTGTGTGTGTGTGTGTGTGTGTGTGTGTTTGGGGCGTGTGTGAGGAGGTTAAGAGGTATGTGTTGATGTGCCATGCAATGCCTGTGAATCACTTGTAATGTTTTTTGTGGCTGCGTGTCTCGCGGGCTTTCGTGTCAGCACACGCCAGCTCTTCCTCCTCCTCCTCCTCTTCACAAACACATTTTTGCGTCACGTTAGCGACCGATTAAATGTACGCTCGGCACTTCGTACCCGTTTGCTGAAATCCTTTTTCATTGTGAAACAAGCACATTTGATCCCGTTTGACCTTTTGGAGGGGGGAAATGGTGCTATTGTCTCAATGTCCACTAGTAGGCACTGTTTCTGCATTATGCTTTTCTCAGTCAAGTTCGTCACATTTTGTTCATATAAAAGGAGATTAAAAGTTGTAACAATTATCTGTTTTAAGTGTCCTAATGTTTTGTAAAAGTGGCTAATCTCGTGTTTAAGTGAAAGGCGTTGGCATGGGGGTTATTGGCACAAGCGTTGGCCACTTTACAAGGACATCACCTGTAATTTCTCTCTCAATGACGGCTCATCTTTTGAAAATAGGTGTGTGTGCGTGTGCATGACATCAGGCCTTGAGTAATAATAATCAGCGAGTGTCTCAATGTCAACATGGGCCCTCCCTGTTCTGGCTTGCAGATGCGCATTCCTGATGCGCGTGTGTGTGCATGCATGCATGCATGTGTGTGTGTGTGTGTGTGTGTGTGTGTTTCGGTGTAATTAAGTAGCGCATGGTCGCTCCTTGGAGGGAGGAGGCACCGCAGCAGGATATTTTTAGGCTACAAGGCATTCTCTCTCTCCCCTTCGCCTCAATCTTCTCCTTTCCCCAGGGAGCCAATCCCAGTTGACAGGATAATGCCCAGCACATGACTCGCTTATCCATTTCCAAGGAGAAAGATTTGTTCTCCTCAGATTATGTTTTCTTGCGATAACTGAAGCCCAGAAAGCAATTTTGGGGTTCAATTATGACTTTATTCTATTTTTTTTGTTTTTTAGCGAGTGGAGTAAACAAACTTTACTCTTGTAAAATTGTGATGCTACTCAAATCTTTTTTTTTACATCATACTTCTGTATAATATAATGTATTTAATAATAATAATCATAATAATAATAAATAGATTTTTCTGGTAGTAATCTGACATTTTTGGATAAAAAAAAGACTATTCTCAATATTATAAATGACATTATAAAATGTTAACCATTCTTGTTAGACTATGACTTTTTAGTAGAAAAAAATACAACTCTATTCTGGTCAAATTAAGACTTTTTCCTAAACTACAACAACTATTCTAGCATGACAATTTCTTGTAGGAAAAATACGACTTTGTGCAAAATTTGTTTCCTTTATTGTCGTAAAAATGAATCTTTAATTTTGCTATTTCAAGACTTAAGTAGAAACAAGTAGATCTTTCTTCTCTAAAGATTATAACATCTGCCTAATAATATCACTCTACTCCTGTAAGATTAAAACAATTTCCTTGAAAAAGAAAAAAAAAAAAGATTCTGCTACTTAAATTGTGACTTTTTTCTCAAATTTTCTTAAAATAAAAATGCTACTTTTTGCAAAATTTTGCAACTTTATTCTCTTACTTATAATTGAATAATTATTTTCATAAAATTAGCTTTTCCTTAGGAAAAAAAGGTTTTGTAGTGAGATTATGACTTTTTGGGAGGATAAAAATATGACTTATTTAAAAAAAATTTTTTTTAACAAATTAAAAAAATTACTTTTCACACCCAAAAATTAAAAAAAATCTCACAGGATTTTGTCTTTTTTTTTTGTGAAAAAAATTCTCGGAAAATTACAATACTATTTTTTTTTTTAACAAATTTTAAAAATTACTTTTCCCACCCAAAAATTACAACTTTTTTCTCACAGGAATTTGTCTTTTTTTTTTTTTTTGTGAAAAAAAATTCTCGTAAAATTACAATACAATAATTTTTTTTTAACAAATTTTAAAAATTACTTTTCCCACCCAAAAATTAAAAAAAATTCTCACAGGATTTTGTCTTTTTTTTTTTTTGTGAAAAAAATTCTCGTAAAATTACAATACAATAAAAAAATTTTAACAAATTTTAAAAATTACTTTTCCCACCCAAAAATTAAAACTTTTTTTCTCACAGGAATTTGTCTTTTTTTTTTGTGAAAAAAATTCTCGTAAAATTACAATTAAAAAAAAAACATGGTAGTGTTTTCGCAGCGTCCGCCTAAGCATGTGTGACGGAATGACGGCGAGGGGCGTGGTATAGTGAGGAGGAGGAGAAAGAGAGGGCGGGCGAGGGGCCCCATTGTCCCACACGCGGGTCGCTGCCGTGGGGCCAATGGCGACGCAAGAATGCCGACGGGACAAAGGGCCATAACTGGCTTGTACGGCAACACAAGCGGCCCATTGTGAGCCACCACAACACACAAACCACAGCAAAGCACAGCCTGCGTGGCACGCCGGCCGGCGAGCGGCGAAACGCGTTCCCACACCGGCGGCCGGAGAATGCAAGCTCCTGGAACTTCGAGCCTAAAAAATACTGAGAGAGAGCGAGCGAAGGTCCTTGGCTCGGTTGATTTGTTGCGTCTTCACGCCAAGGTCGATTCCCACCGCGCGGACCGCCTCCCTAAACTAAACAACACAACATACAAACAATACAACACAGTACAGACGGGCCAGGCCATCAGTAAATAAGGAAATAAAAACAAAAAGTTCTGGCAAAAGGATAGATAAACACGGGGACTATAGGTTGTTTAACTTTTAGTTTTAGTTGCTTGATGTTTGTTGGAGAATTCTTAAGTAATTTGCAAACTTTGAAGAGCTAAATTGAAATAGCATATTATTTGCAGCCTACGTCTTTGGCGTATCACCTCAGACAAAACACCAACGCTACGAGAGTGTGATGCTCGTGGGCAGAATTAAACCTGTAAAGTGATCAGTTTGGAGAATTTTGGATGCCTTTCTGTTCGGATCATTTTATTAAACAGTTGTATTTTACAGGAAGAGCGTTATATTCAAGGATTTAAAAAAAAAAGAAGAAGAAACTATTAGAACATTTTGTAGGAAATAGTATAGAAAAAAAATATTAATCGCGATTAATTACATAATATTATGTAATTAACAAGTTAAAAATGTTAATAATTTGACAGCACATTTACTTTATTTATATAATTATTTAAAGCCATTTAAGTGATAGGGATTCAGCCTGCCCGCAATAGCAATAATATGTATATACATGAATTGACGCTCACTGAAATGCATTTGGGAAGTTTTTTTGTTTTTGTTTTTTTTACTAACCTAAAAAAAAAAAATTGTAAAAAAATGTTTGGCCGCTGATAAACAGTGAATCTACGTTTGTCACGAAAAACACGGGGAACCAGTAAAAATGGAACCGCCTCCTTAACGTATTTTTTTTAAATGTACATGAAAAATGCTTTTACATTTGGTAGCCAACAAATCAGGTAACCAATTATTACATTTGAAAAATTACATGTAAAATGAATATATTTTAAATTAATTAAACAATAAAAAATTAAATTATTTCAAATAATACATTTTTCATTATATTATTTATGATTTTTTTTCTAATTATGATTAAACTATACCAGCTATTTAATTAAAAAATAATATTTTACTAGTATATGTTTAAAACCAAATAAATTGTTGAGTAAGAAAAATGAATTTAAAACAAATTAGTAAAATACATTGCAATTAATAATTTTGGGGGGGATACAACAGTACTCAACAGTTTACATCCTGTCACATTCCTGGTTCCGGCATACAACTGGCAAACTTGAATGGTCACAGAATGAGAACAATTATGAAAAAAAAAGAAAAGAAGAAAAAGAAGAAGCAGAGCGTCACCTCACCAACTCACCTCTGGCTGTCAGACAGGTGAGCCGCCTGGGACGAGCCAAGAATGCGTCGACACCTCACAAGCAAGCACGTCACTGCCAGTGGGAGGAAGACAGCCCAAACCCAAACAGCGCCGATGGTCGACATTCTGCGGCGCCATGCGAAGGCAGGTCACCGGCTCGGCTGTTTTGGGAGCGACACTGACGGCTTGACTTCAGCGCACTGAAAAAGTCGCGGGCGATAAGGATATTTTTGACAAATCCGTGTGAAGCGTTTCAAGGTCTTTGCGGCGACCGCTCGAAAACAAGATTAGACGGCTGTAAAACAACACACAAGAACAGACAGATAATCACATCCAAATACAAACTTTTAAGTTAACGTGAAAATTCAGCTTTTTTGTTGATATGTGACCAAATTTAGCTGGGAGGCTTCAATATTGTGGGTAAAAGCAAAGTTAACCGTTTGGCTCCAATTGCTAGCCAGGTAGCTTCAATTTTTAGGAAGAAAATGTTGAATAAAGTTAGCTAGCAAGTTAACCTAGCAGCATCAGTTTCTCCTTAACAATCGACAAGTTGAAATCAAGTCAAATCAGTTTTTGAGCCTAGTCAAGTAACATTAGCCAAGTAAATAGTTTCACTTTCGAGTTTAGACAAGCAACATTAGCCAGTTAGCTTAATTTTCTTGAGCATGGTTAACCAAATAGCTTACCTTTCCAATGATACAGTTGGAACTCACAGAGCGTTGTTGGAATGAAAATGAGTCGAGTCGGGGCATCAGACGATATTTGTAAACGCAGCTCGCATTGTAGATTCACAATTTCAAAGTCAATGTGAGGATATTGGTTCATGTCGCTTCTGTTACTTCATCGTCTTTGGTGAGGTTAGCCAGCTAGCTTTTGTTTCAGTTAGCCTCATAGTGTAAAAAAAAAATGTTTTAAAGGTATGTGAGCACCAGTCAGGTAGCTTCAGTTTTTAATTATGATTTAGTGAACGTTGTCAAATATTTATTTTTTTAAAAAAAGAAAAAAAGCCTCGCTTCAGTTTCTGATCAAAGTTACAGTAAAATAATTTTTTTTCTACTCTATTCAAGGATGTTAGCCTCACCAGCAACATTACCAAAGTAGCTTAAGTAATTTGTGTACTTTTGTTGTAAACATTCAGGACACCCCCAAAAAAAAAATGAGTAGAAGTTGATAGTGCGTTGATGATAATTGTATTATCATTGCATTGAAAAAGCCCTTAAGGGATGACAAACGGCGCGCGTGTCGTGGTGATATGATGCTACAAAAAAAACATACAAGCAAAAACTATCATAAAGCTGAAAAATTGCTGTCGCATGACAAAAAAAATAATATTTAAATCGATATACAAATAACACTGTACAAAGAGCACGTGGAAGAAAGGAAGGAGAAAGTAGAAAGGAAGACGAAAAAGAGCTGGACTGGGACTGTGCTCGTGCTTAAACCTCCTTATTTGATTCTCCTCGCACGCGCGCGCACACACACGCACCTCGACATGCGCACGCGCACACACTCAGGCTAATACATTCACATTCGGGGGCCGATCGGCGGCGCACCTGGACTGGCGAGGACTAAACCACCTGTCGTGGCTCGTATGGCTTTTTCGCTCTCACTGTGAGTGTGTGTGTGTGTGTGTGTGTGTGTGTGTGTGTGTGTGTGCGTGCATCTTTGTGCGTCCATGTTCCATTCCAGTCCATCTCGCTGGTTAAAGTGCGCAGAGTTTTTTTGTTTTTTTTCCCCCCTCCATCGTCAATCCGGGTAACGAACCCCCCCCCCCCCCAAAATGATAATCCAGAGTTGAATAATCCAGGCCGTCAGTCTCTCGGAAAGTCTCGCCCGTGCGTGCGCGCGTCTACCAGTTGCAGTCCTTCTTGAGCAGCGCGAGCACTTTGCGGCCCAAGATGGACGTCCAGGGCTTGACGAAGCTCTTCATGTTGACCAGCAGGTGGCCCCGCTTTCTGTCGGCGTGGCCCGCCACCAGGTACTCCACACCTGACCAACGTCACAAATAGCACGAGAAAATGGTTATTTTTCTGGTCAGGATTCTCTTATTAGATTGATCGGGTAATTGTTTGTTCACTTTATTGACTTTTTTTTTTTTTTTTTGTCGGAATTGAAACCCGAATCTCTATGGCTACTCCTGTTTTGACACCCTCGTTTTGAAGACCTAACCCTTATTTTAAAACCTTCATCCTAACACTGTCTGGAATTCGTAACCTTTAACCCGGAGTTGAAACCCTAACCTTTGTTTTAAACTCCGACTCATGAAACCCCAATTTCGAACCTTAACACTTACCTGAAACCCTATTTTGAAAAACTGGTTTGAAACTAAGGATGTTCAATACCACTCTTTTCTTCACATCTTGAGTAGTCACCGATACACATACTAAGTCGATTATTATTATTTTTTTTTTAACTCAGATGACAGATCAGTTTAAAGACCGACATATCTCAAACATAGCATTTTCCCCAAAAATTGCATGAAATTAAGGCCAATCTTTTAATCTTCTAATTTCTAGTTCTTGACCGTAAAATGGCCACAACAGTATCGGTCCCCATTGTAAATACCGATACCTTCAAATAAAGCCAGGTATCGGCCCGATGCAATACCTTTGTGTCTTTGTTTGAAACCCTAATCCAGTTTTGAATCATCAAAAAGCACTGCACCGGCCCCAAAATACGTCGGCCCGTCGGGCATCTGACCTGTGCGCCAGATGGCCAGTCCAGCCCTGACTGTGTAACCTATAAATGCAATAAAAATGTCAAAGTTGTCTACTTTTGAAAATATTGTAATGTCATTCAGATCAAGTCACGGTATGACATAATATTCAATGCCCAAGTTTAAAAAGAGGCTCAATTATTTTAATTGAATTTATTTTTATTTTATTCTGTTTTTATTTTTTTTATTTTATTCTTTAAAAAAAAATAGGACTAAACCACTTTTGAATCTGGAAACTCTTGTTTAAAACCCCAATCCAGGCCGAAAACCCGAAACAATCCTCGTTTGAAACTCATTTCAAACCCTAATCCTTATTCAAAACCTAAATCCCGTCTGCTAAAGCGACGGCAGTTTGAAAACCGACCTGGGTTGAGGATGGGGCAGGTGCAGCCCCTCGCCGTCCACGACTCGGGGTAGAGCGTGACGCGGCCCCGCTGGAGCTTCACCTTCTGACTCAGCACCTTCTGGACCTTCACCTCCACCTCGGCGTGCGAACCCTTGTCGTGGGCCGACAGCACTTTCACCTTCAGAACTGAAACCAACAGGAAGGCGCTCAAGAATTGTGTATTCATGCTAACACAACCAACGCAGTCGATAATCAAACTATTAAAGGAGGTGAAGGGTAGCGCCAACGCATATAAAAAGTCTACACACCCCTATTCAAATGGCAGAGAGTGTAATTTTTCTAAATGTATCTACACATTTGATAAATGAAGAAAAAAAAACGGGCTGCAATTTCATCCGGGGCAAAAGGTAGCTTGCGACCATGTGCGCCCGCGCCCGTAAAGCTCGTGATGATGTCATACGTGCACGTATAATGACTCACCGTACGCGTAGTTCATGGTGCAGAACAGTTTACTGTTGGTCAACGGCTGCTCTTTGCACTCGCACTTCTCTGCGGGGGGCAAACACAGCAGCCATTAATGTGTGCGTGTCTACTAAGGAATGTGTCCGAAAGCTACCGGTGGGGTCCGCGACATTAGAGCAGGGGGGTCCGAGTCGTGGGACACAAACACACACCTGAGTAATGGAGGGCGGAGAAGAGCTCGTCGACTCTGAAGATCCGGACGGGCTCGCTGGAGTTTCCCTCTAAGTTGTACAAGTCCGACCTGTCGCACGACACACAGGTTAGTCGCCAATTCATCTCCAATCAAAAGTAATGGGACACCGAGTACTTGGTTTACTAAGGCAGGTCTTCTCAAACATGTTAGGGTCCAAGGGAGAGATTTTTTTTCCAAGGATTCCATCATAATCCGAACAATAAATTAACTACTATGTGCAGGAAAAAAATTAAATAAAATTCGGCCCTAGCATTTCGACTTAAGCCCACCAAGCAGGATCACCTCGCCTAACACATAGTTCTGCCACTGATATTGACTAAATTGTGGATCAGTCTCATGGGGTAAAATGGAGGGCAATAATCATCAAAAAGCACTGCATCGGCCCCAAAATACGTCGGCCCATCGGGCATCTGGCCTGTACGCCAGATGGCCAGTCCAGCCCTGACTGTGTAACCTATAAATGCAATAAAAATGAAAAAGTTGTCTATTTTTGAAAATATTGTAATGTCATAATAACACATTCAGATCAAGTCACGGTACATAATATTCAATGTCAAAGTTTAAAAAGAGGTATATTTTTAGAAAATGAATTTATTTTTATTTTATTCTTAAAAAAAAAAGGATTATGTTTTTGAAAAAAATCTGACTTGTTCTTGGGAGAAAAAAATCGGACTCTAATCCTGACAATGGGATGTTGGGCTGTTTTACTGCCGCTTCTCCTCCAATATGCTGTGGAAGATTCGGCATCGAACAACTGGGAAAGGACCAAAAAAGCACATCCCCGTAAGTATCTACCTGCCCTTGAAACCCTTTCAGCCTCTTTTGTGATCAATATTATACTAACAAACCTGTCTTGACTTTTGCAGACCCCCCCCCCCCCCCCCCCCAAGTTAGGGCTCACAGGCCCCGGGGGGGGGAAAGGAAGCCCAGTTTGAGAACCCCCGGGCTCAAGGGCACATCCAAATACGTTCATGCGTGACTCACCCGAGCACACAGTCGCCCGTGAAGGGGTCGCAGTCCCCGGCGCAGTCGCACGGCCGGCAGCCGTACTCGTGGAAGCCCCAATATCCCACCATGCACCTGTCGCAGTGGGCGCCGCCCACACCGGGCTTACAGATGCAGTCGCCGTTGGTGGGGTCGCAGAGCGCGTCGCTGGCCGCGTGCACAGCCATGGAACCCAAAGGGTGACAGTTGCATGCTGGGAGAAGGGAAAAAAAGAAGTTTTCGGGTAATCTGCAGCAAATTCTGCGTCGATATTTCACACACATGCTAGCTTCCAATAGCTGCCGGGACCAAGCAAAAAATGGTTTGAATAATGATGAGTGCATTTATTATTTACAGCTGTTGAACTGTCAACCAAGATAGATTTAGCATTAGCTAAACTGATAACACAACCAGACTGACTAGCGATCAAAGTTGTTATAAATGCTTCCTGGTGAGAATTTATTGGATTGGATTTTCAGAAAAAGTAATTTTAATTTTGAAAATCTGGTCACCCATCAATTTTTTTTTTATAGCACATTAAGCCACATATTTCTTTATCAGTCTATGTGAGCAACATTCGCCACAAAACTTGAGTTTTTAAATATCGCTAATCAATTAGCTTACTGGTCAGTAGTTAGCTGACTAGCTGAATTTCTTCCCCCAATTTATGTGAGCAATGCTAGACATCTTATCTTCAGTTTTGAATAATCTCGAGTTAAGTTTGCCAGATAGCTTCGGGGTTTTTTTTTTTAAGCAAAGCTGGCTGAGCAGTTTCTTTTTGCGATCATCACATTATCATCACATTTGAATACAGCTAATTAATAATAGCTAATGTTTCCAAGTAAAGTAAGCCTACTAGCTTAATTTCCCCCCCCAGTCAATGAGTGGATGTTAATCAGGTATCTTAATTTCTAATTAATCTCGACAAATGTAGCCAGAATAGGTTTTTGAGTGAAGCTAATCTACTACTGTTTTCAGATTTTGAGCAAAGTGAGCCTTTTTAGCTTCATTTCCCCTCATTTAAAGTGAGCATCGTTAGCCATGTAGCTCCAGTTTTTGAGTAGCCTAAAATCGAGCAAAAGTAGCTGGATAAGCTTACATTTCTGAAGAAAATCAGACAAGTAGCTTTGAATATCTTTGCGTTCCGAACC
Organism: Leptonotus elevatus; assembly: GCF_054856555.1. Classification (NCBI taxonomy): domain Eukaryota; kingdom Metazoa; phylum Chordata; class Actinopteri; order Syngnathiformes; family Syngnathidae; genus Leptonotus; species Leptonotus elevatus. Next base: position 2,403,570 of record NC_141255.1, read on the forward strand.
GACATATATTTATTTTTACGTCTATTTATCTAATCTCAACCAAGACAGACTGACTTATCTCGTACACATCATTAAGAGCAGGGGTGAGAAGATAAACAACTCCTGAGGCAGACGTCAATAAAATCATAAAGACACCACGTTTGGGGCCTTTACAAGCACATTTCTGTGCATTTTTTACGTGCTTATCTAACACGTTAATGTTCAACAGAGATTACGGTCAGCTCCGTGTGATGCTGGAAAATACACGCTAACGTGTTTGAATATCACACGACTGACGATTTAACAGCGATGGGAAGAAGCGCAGTACAAATACTTGGCTACTGTACTTAAGTAGCTCCTCCCCCTCCTGCTGTTTTGCTGTGTACCAGCTTGTGTGGCGCATGACAAGATTGTTTTCTTTGCGCCGTCCCCCCCCCCCCCGCCGACTCTGGTATGATCAAAATGCTCCTCGCCAAGGAGGGAAATTCCTCCATTGTCGGGGCGAGAGGAGAGGATTTCACAACCTTGATCTTTTTTATCCTCAGTCACACGCACCCACACGCACCCACCCCCCCTTGGACACCTATATATATATATATATATATATATATATATATATATATATATATATATATATATATATATATATATATATATATATATATATATATATATATATATAGTATTGGTACAAACATCCGAGTACGCTACGTCTATTTCTATTAAGTTTCAGATTTTTTTTCTCACAAATTTGCCACTTTATAAAGTGGCAAAGTTGTGAGTTTTTTTTTTTCTCTGAATATTGCCCCCACCCTCTAAAAAATATATATTTATACGTGGCCCTAATAGACTATTGCACTTACTGTTCGTGTAGGTATTTTTTTAAGCTGTCTTGCCCGAGTTGCATCGTCAATTTTACGGGAGGGAAAAAAATTGACCATATTTGGGCATATGTTCCTGCACGACAGTCACGATATTGTCATTTTCATTAGACTAAATTGTTTTCAATAGAATTTTTAACGTTAGATGGTACACGTGTACCCAATGAAGTGTTATCCACGGTTTTAGAATAGAAATATATTGAATAATGCGAAACCTTATTCATTCCCAACTCATGAGGCCCTCTGGTTACCATGGTTACAATTTTAAAAACAGCAGCAAATTGAGTGAGGGTAAACATGGCGTGTTTTGGGACGGTCTGGTGCATTTTGACAGTTGTTTTGGACACACGCGCGCACGCAGCATACCTGCCAGGACTGAGCTCACAGCAGGGTCACATCTGACAGATAATCGCCGGCGAGAATGTAGCCAGCGCTGCGTGTTTATAGATGACTATCTGGTGTTTACTCAAGACTCGTCTCATCGGCGGAGGCTCGGCAGCACGCCGCTCGGCCCGAGCACACACACACGCACACACACACACGGTGGAGACGACCCCCTGCAATGATTACCCCGCTGCTGTGATTTCGCCGTCAGGAAACACAAAACAAGCCGAGATGGACAAGCGCGCTCGCCGCTGACTCGCGGCGAAGGTATGCCGCCATCTGATGATTAACTCCGGCGCAAACCTTGGACGCGGCGTGGGCCGCATGACGTCTCGCAAGCGCGCGCGCGCACACGCAGGGCCAGGTGCCCATCAGGAATCGGCGCTATCCAAGCAGCACGTCCCGGCTTGCGCTCTTCCTCATTCCTGGCGAGAATGAGGAAGAGTGCGTTGGCGGCGCGCTGCGGGTGATGTGATGATTCACAAAGCGGGAAATTTGTGATCGGCATAAAACCGTTTGAGGTTAGGAGTTAGTTTGCGACGTGAGGTCACAAGGTCAAGTGGCACGTTCACTCACCTCCATTTTGATGTTTTTTAACTTCAAAGTTGAGAACGCCGTATTCAAATTAGCTTTGACACACTTCACTAACTTCCAGGCTCATTCTTGTGCAAATAGTTCACATTTTGCCCGCTTAACGAAGCGAGCACTCGCCGTTTATTAAGCGCATGGTCACAAAATGTCTTTTTTGCGCCAGCTTCATAAAAGACCACCCAGCACTTACATCACCGCATATCAAAGCAATTCATATAAATACGCCCGATTGGACGCCGAGTAACGTGCTGTGACATCGCTTTTCTGTCCTCGACCCCCCCTTTAATCCCTTTTTAATCAAAGCGTGTGTGCGTCTTACGCTTGCAAGAGTCGGGGGCCGCGTGCGGCCGACGGGGGTCCCGGTAGAAGCCGGCCCTGCAGTTCTGACACTGGCGCCCCTCGGTGTCGTGCAGACAGTCGCACACGCCGCCGCTGCGCTGGCCCGAGTCCCGCCAGGCCGACCAATCAAAATGGCAGCTGTGAGCGTGTCCGTTACACTTGCACTCTGGTGGAAAAAAGAGAGAAAGGTGAGTGGGTGGGACGCACGCGAGGGAGCAGTCATAATCAGATTCAAAATTATATTTGGTATCTACAGTTACAGTTGCTATTTACATGAACTAGCTATTTAACTAGCAGCGTTGCTACCTAACTGCACATCAAAACCACTCACACTTGTACCTTACCAATATGGCCGCCAAACACACACATTTGAGGCACTTAAATGTCAGGACGAGCACTAACATGCAGGTTAGCCTCATCAGACACATCAAAGTGTAATTTTTTTATATATTTTTTTTTTAATAAGTATGCTTTAAATGCTCGTGTTCGGCAGCCATATTGGAGCGGCCAAAGCGTATCAGGCTCTGGCTAGCATGCACCGTAAGAGTAAGCAAATTTGATAGTAAATTGAGATACGGTTGTCATATTCGAGTGTATATAACTTTTTTAATTTAGTGGTGAACTGTGGGATGTTCGCTAGCTCAAAAAAAACGTTTGGAAATTCAGGTCCAAATGCTGCTCGTCCTGACATTTAACACAGCAAACGTGTGCCCGGGGCGGCCATATTGGTAAGGCACAAAGCGTCTTCCACTCACTGCGACACTCGTGCGGCGCCCCCGTCAGGCCGTCGGCGGGCTGCCACGGCCGGTCGTTGTAGAGCGCGGCGCAGCGCTCGCAGTGGTCGCCGGCCGTGTTGTGTCGGCACACACACTTCCCATGGACCTGCCACACGAGGGAGGGCTTCATTAGCGGCGGATTTGAGCGGAACGGACAAAGACGTCAGTGTGATGGCGAGGCCTGTTTTTTACCCACGTGAGATGCGACGGGTCCCGCCCCGCATTGCCTCGCTAACACACCCTTCGTCGTCACCTCTGACAACTTTTGACCCTTCCGGGATATCCTCCCCACTCCGTCTCTTTTTCTGGCCTATTCCCTCCACTCGAAATTAGTGAATGGGGATTGATTGTTTGGCTTCATCGCTAGAAACAATAAAAGGGGGCTCGGGTCTGAAAGGCCTGTGTGCGTGTGCGTGTGCGTGTGCGTGTGCATGAGAAGAGTGCAAGTATGCAGCACCGAGAGCACAATAACAATCTCCTTGTCATTCCTGAGAGCTGGAATGCCATGTATGCTGGATAATGATTGAATGGAGGGAGGGGGGGCGGTGGGGGGCGGGGGGGGGCAAGGCATCTGAGGAAGCTCTTTATTTGTTTGCGTTACACCGTGCTACTGCTATGTGGGACACACACAGTTATACAACATGGTACATGCCAACAAAAAGTATGTTTGCTAAACCCTGACATTGTTTCCCACGTGTGTGTGTGTGTGTGTGTGTGTGCGTGTGTGTGTGAGACGTGTCGTCAACTTGGGCCGAACACGTGACGGGCTCAATGTGTCCTCTAGCTGAACTGACCTCGGATCAGCCCGCCACATACACACACACACACACGCGCACACACACTGAGAAAGTATTTTTGCATCAAATGTACGCGTCGTGAATGTAAAAGTGTTGTGAACAACTCCGCCAAATTTGAATGACTTAACATGCACTCGTGGGAGACAACGGGGCGCTCTAAAGCTGCCAAAAGAGCAGACAATCCAAACGGAAAACGTATTTTTGGGATGCCGACATAGGTGCTGGCTAACCACTGGCAGGAATGAAGGTGCTCAAATTTGGAGGGGGGGGGGGGGGGGTCGTTTTGAGCGGAAGTGCGTCGCTAGGTGCTGTTTTAGCCATGCCATTAAAAAAAAAAAAAAACACTTTTCAAAGTCTAGGTTACATAATTCATTTTACTGGATTAGGCACCCAAAAATGAGCAGATCAGCATTTTTACGAGTGAGAGGAAGCAAGATTGTTCAAGTGGAGCAATTAGTCCAGCCGCTGTGTGTGTGTGTGTGTATGCGTGTGCATGTGTGTGTGTGTGTGTCCTCCAGTGGCTGTCCAGGGACGTCATTATGACCGTGTGTATGAGTGTTAGCTTTGTGGCTAACTAACAGACAGTGTAATCACTCTGAACAGGAGTTCCCTTCATCCAAACACACACACAGTCTGGACTCTAATGATTCAACTTCCTTAAACAACACCCCCCCCCCCCCCCCACACACACACACACACACTCAGTCAAACCACAGCATATTCTGCCTACCCGTGTTGCGTTCCACGCTTTTGTTAGGTTACCGATTATTTTTTATTTTTTTCAAAAGCATATTAAAAGCTCGGATCTGCACGACACACCCACAGGATATTACACTGTGTTACATTCATTTCCTGGGACTTAAGCATAACCTAAAGTGTCTTAGCACTTAAGCTAACCCTCTGTATTCAACTTACTTTGATCCGTCACAGAATGGGTGTCAAACTCCAGGCACGCGGGCTAGCTGTTGGCCCCTCTGTGCCATTTTAAGCCGCTCATGTAACTTGGCACCAGCGAAGACGGTCTCGCCCAGCTCGGCCGTGAAATTCAAGCTTCTTCTACATAAATAATGATGAACAGGCACCAGTAGATGGCGGCATTGCATCGCTTTCGATTCGATATCTGTATCGCTTTTGAGTAGAAGAAGGAGGGTGAGTCTCGTCTTTCAGACATCCATTATGAGGGAGAAAAATGCTAACATGGAAATTGGAGATGTTTAGTCCCCTCGTACTAGAACAGCATATCCTGGTAGTTAGTAGAAAGTTTGTCACAACTAGGGCAGGGAAAGAAAGTCCAAATAATTAAACTTTAAAAATAGGTCGACTAAAAATCTTTATTTTGTCTGTTAGTGCACCATCTAGTGGCCGAATGGCGGATGTTTGCGTAAAAACATTCACTGACTTGGGTGGGTTTTTATTAAAGACAATACGACACATTGAGCTTCCTCAAAACACAGGAAATGTAGTTCTGAACGTCCTAAAAAGCACTTGGGCTGTGATTATTCCAAAATATAACCCGCCACTCAGTTTTAGGTGTTCATCACTTCTAACAGTAGAGGGCAGTCATGTACTAAACGTGCCCAGAAGAAGACAAAAACAGGAAGTTATTGACCTCATGTAGCTAACAGCTAGCTCTACTCTTCTTTACTTATGGAATAATGTTGAAACATCGCCAGTAAGTGACTTTTAAGACACCATTACATGTGTAATATAGACATAATGATGTATGTGTGAACCAAATGGTAGTTAGTGTTTGTTTACCTTAAGTGGAAATCGCTAGCGCGCTAATGCTAATCGCTATGGCCAACCATTTAGCATACGCTAATTTTGTTGGTGTTAATGCATAATGTCCATTTTCTGGTACGTTTTGGGGATGTCTGCATTCAATTTCATCCCATGAATGTAAAAATGTAAAAAAATTAATAATAAAAAAAGACAAAAATGTTTCACAGGACAGAAGATAATACTATCATAAGATAGTACTTATATATCCACTCAATTCAACTTACGTCCAACATGAGTGGATTAACAAAAAATATTAAATAAATAAATAAATAAATAAACAAATACATATAAATAGTAGGAAAAAAAATAATAATAGTAATAATAGCTATAATAATAAATAAAAAAAATTGGGGCGATTACTCGATTATTCCATCAAATAATCGATAAGATAATCAATTTTGAAAAGATCAAATAGTGACAGCACTCGTCACAATCATAAGGAAAGATGAGAGTTCAAGGAGTGAATGAAGTGTCGCTCACGCTTATTAAAAGTTTATATCTGGAATAAATTATTTTACCGTCAAAAGATTTATCATAGCATAAAAAAAGACGAGTATATTTCCACTTTGACACCACACCGGTTGTTTGTTTCACATTCTGTCCCCTTCTGAGCCAAACGGTGTCCTTAAATCCAAGAGACATCATTTTGCATTGCAATTACACATTCATGGTTTCATCCAAAATGACGTCGCGCACCTCATCCGCCATCATGCCGATGAGCGCCGCTTATGTAACCCGTGTTTGTCCAAAAGCTGTCCAGGTGCCACACTCTCTCTCTCTCTCTCTCGCTTGCCCTCGCTCGCCCCCAAGACACTTGAGAGAGGATTTACTGTTCAAACCTGCGCCGCTACACAAATATTTGCAGGCAATAAGACTGGCATCGGAATCTCGCAACAGCCGAGCAATAAAACAGAAAATGATTGGCATGATGGTTTGATATGGCCGACAGAGTGCCAGAGGATTGTCGGCCACTTCCAAAAAGGAAATCAAGTCAGCTACCAAATTAACCACAGCACCTTTTTTTTTTGTGGTACTCGTCACGTTTCACTTTTTGACACCTTCTGATGTTCCATCAGAGGTACTAAAGGGTACCATGGGTACCGATGTATATACAAGTCCCGTACTCGATTTTGATCCTCAACATGGCCGCCCATATCCTTCTCAATGCTGTCACTAAGATGCCTTTCACATAAGCTACTAAAAAGGGGAAACTCCACATTTCTCGCCGCTAAAGATCACTGGCTTCTTCCTCCAGTTGCGCCGCACCCCTAAAAACACACTTCCATGGAACGCAGGCTGCAGCTAAGTCATTTGTTTTGTTCACAACCGCTGCCAACTATAAAAGCAAACAAGCGGCAGAGCAAACACGAGCCGCTTGGCACGACGCAAAAAGTCCCCGAGTGAGAAGAGGAAACAGATCATCGCGTTTGTTTCCCGCCACTGATTGCAAGAGGAAATGTGTGTGTGTGTGTGTGTGCGTGTGATTCACACCTTAATCAATGGCATCATTATGCGTGACAACAATCATCTCTCATCTTTTCTTTTTAGCCAGCAGGAAATGCTGCCATTGTTGGAGTTGGAGGGGGGATGAAAGCATAAACAGAAGGTGACTGATACCCCCCCCCCCAATCACATATCACCCCCCCCACTTTTTTTTTTTTATTATCATCAACAACACAAAGCCAAACACAGCGGCTGCACGAACCATTAAGGCCACTAATGGCGTGTTTGCATCTCAGTTTCCTGAACCAACATGGCCGCCGACATGCGTCCATTTGACAGTAACGAGGAAAACAAAAGTGAAAATGGTCAAAACAAAGCCACGACCTGATTTGACCAACGGCAGAATAGAATTTCTGGGAAATGTGCTATGAAAAAGATACGTCCTAAAAAATAAACTAAGACTTTTGCACTGTCCTGTAGTTCCCCTGACTGCCTGTCAGTGTCAGTAATGAGCAAGCGTCCGTGTAAAACGGGGTCTTACCACGTGGTTGGTACGGTCCCGGATGGGCTGGTACCCTGGCGCGGGGACGCACTGCTCGGCGTGCCCGTTGCAGAAGCAGCTGCCCTTGACGATCAGGTCGTAGATGGCAAAGTGGCGTGTGGGCGGAGTCTTGTCCGGCGCGCCGGCGCCGTCTTTGGCCTGGCACGGGCACGGCTGGCGCTTGAGAAGCCGGATGCGGATGTTGGTCACCCGCAGCTGTTGCTGGCCCTCCAGGCCAAACGGGTCCAGAGACTCCCATTTGGGGAGGGTGCGGTATATCACCTGGAAGGGGGGGCAGAGGTCGGGGTGGGGTCAAAATAAAATGAACTGATTATAGGGTTAACTTCAGACAAAAATTTTGGCACCCTTCTGTTGTTTTGGCGATCGAAACGTTGCATCTCATCGTCATGACAACGAGACCACGAGGGTGCGGGACATCCTTCAAAATCGCCTTAGCAACGGTTGCCGCTGGTAACCAACTCCCCGAGAAAAGTGTGTGTTTGCAGTGTGTCTCGTCAAAAAAAGTGTGTGTCTGCCTTTTGCCATTGTTTTGTGTGTGCGTGTGTGTGCCTTCCCCTGATTGGTCGGCCTGGCGGGCACCGAAAGTGTGATGGGTGGAGCGCTATTAATTTCCTGCTTGTTGCAAAAGGTGGCAGGGTCGCTGTATTGTGGTGCGCGATTAAGGGGACGCCACCAATCGGGGGGGGGGGGGTTTACATGGGTGGTGAGGGGGGGGGGACGCCACTCTGCGGGAGAGCACGGAGAGCCTGGCCAGACAAAGACGGGGGACAGAGACACGGACGCACATAACTCAGGGCGCCACAAAAGGACTGAGACAGCGCGGCCATTCCCCGGCAACTAACACACACATGAACAGCAACACGTCACTTTACAAAACAACACAATTAAACAAGATGTCCTCTTAGGATTTTTACTCCTCCTCAGACATACAACTCATTTTTTGAAAGGTGCAACAACAACAAAACATCTGTCTTGTTCCACCTTGTTCTCCTGAAACGACTAATGTGTACAGTAGCACTTTTTGGCGCCATTCTGTTGGGCTACTAACTATTTTGAACTATTCCGATCTGGATTCTGCCACTTTTCGCACCCTTCCGTTGCCTTATTGTTGAAATTATAGCCTATAACCTAAATAGAACCTTTGCACTGTGTTAGCATATTAATGATTAGCGCGCAGGGTGAGAAAGATTCCAAACGTTTGGGTGAGCAGAATCCATATTTGACTTTTTTTTTTATTTTTTTTTTTATGAGGCCTGAGGGTGCGAGCGGGTTCACCGCGGGCCACTCGTAGTCTTCCATCGCCCGGGTTCCGGCCTGCGAAAAAGCAAGTCTGGCTTTCAGGCGGCTAATTCCATCAAAGCACACTGGACTGTAACCTGGTAAACAGGCACAATGGGCATTGATGGAGGGGTGTGTGTGTGTGTGGGGGGGGGGGGGGGGGGGCGGGGGGGGGGGGGCTCATACCATCCATCAGGCAAACAGCAGCACTTCCTTCCCAGCAGGCATTTCGCTGACATGAAGTGTTTATATGGAAGTATGTGTCGGCCTACCGCTAAGGAGGTCAGAGTTTCGCAACACGCGCATTCTTCCAAGCTCTAACTGTAAATAATACGTACGCGCAGAACGCAGGTTGAAAAGCTCGCTGCCTGCTCGCGGCGTATGAACTCGTTGCCCCTCGCCATCCATCACATCTCGCGTCTTTATCAGATCCCCCCCCAGAACAGCTCAGACGCTCTTTGATGCGCGCCGCGCGTAAACCACGCCACCGTCGACCCCGCCGGGGGGGGGCCGCCCCGCTCACGATGTCCTCATCGGATTACTTTTCAATAATTCAAGGCATATTGGTAACAGCCTGCAAGGGGGGTGGGGTGCGGTGGGGGGGAGGGGGGCTGTTATTGTCTGTGAAATTCAATCGCTTCCAAAATCAAATGACGCCATCTGTAAATACTGGTTATTTTTGGCACAACCTTCAACGTGCTTGACTTAAGAGGCGACATTGATGAAAACTTCTTTATGGTCTACGTACATCGAGAGCTTCACATTTTTATATTATTATAGTCGACCCAATCCGAATGATGTCAATTGAACAGCTGCAAAAATTTTAATTATTATAATTAAATAATTTGGCCCCCTTTAAAATGATTGCAAACAAAGCCGAGGGGCACCCAGCGGAGGTGCGATGCCGCTTTCAATAACTCACGTCATTTTGACAACATGCATGTAAGACGAGCGGGGGGGCAACGATATAAACCTCATTGTTGTCTACGGACTTCAACAGCTCCGAAATTCTTATTTTGCTGTCTTGTATCCAAGTCAAAGTACGTCAACTGCCAAGAAGCAAAAAAAAAAAGTCATTATCAGTGATTTGGATGACTTCAATATGGTTGGCAACAAAAGCAGAAGGTGCCCAAGGGCCAAATGAATCTGGTTTCAATAACTCACAGCATATTAATAACATGCCTGTCAGACTTAAATGGGGGTGCGTTGATAAGAATCACTTTATCGTCAATAGGACTCAAGTTAAGATTAAAGAATACGCGCACACGCTGCTTGCATTAAGACATCAATGGCGTGGACAGGAGGCAGCGATCGTGCTGGGTTGAAAAGCACGCCTGTTAAACACTCACTCATGCACGTGCACACGCGCTCACAACCGACATCCTGCGTCCGTCGATCTGCGGCATGTCGCCCGAGCGTCTGCGTGGATTTGTTCCGCTAGGATGGGCGGCCATCAATAATTTAATGCTCGGTGATGATGTCATCACAATTTGACCCCAATAAGTAAGCGGCATTTTGGTGCCCTGAATTATTATGCGTATAGATGCTTTTGTCGAGGAGGCTGTTATGTTAGCATGGTTAGCATTAGCATGGTTAGCATTAGCACAGCTAGCGCGTTGACGTTCATTGCATGTGATGATTTGCGCCTCACCTCTCCTCGGCTGCACGGGTACGCGCCGGAATATTTGGACGTGCAGGCGGCTCCGTCCCGCCCCGATCCGGTCGTCTTGCCCTCCGGGATCCCGAAGGCGGCGCTGCAGTTGCGGGCGTAGTACTGAAGCATCTGCCACGTGTGCCCAAAATCCTGCGAGCGCTCCAGCGTCATGGCAGCAGGCCGCGGCGAGCGGAAGACGGCGATGAGGTGCGTGAAGTAGAACTCGGCCTCCAGGTCCAGCTGCACCGTCTCCGAGTCGGCGCCCTCGGCCGACTGCCACCAGGTGTCGGGGTGGCGGAAGGATGAGTCGGACATGGCGCTCGCCAGGTGGGACAGGTGGGGAAGGGCGGCGTTGCATTTGCCGCACTTGGCGACACCGCACGCCAGGCCCGGCTCGGAGTAGGCGCAGTACGGCTCGGTGCCGTTGTTGCCGCACACGCTCTGGGTCAGGACGCGGCGGCCCAGCGCCAGGTTGCCCATGCGGGGGTTGCAGGCGCGGCTCTCGCAACGCGGGGCTACGCCTGCTCGCGACAACGCCTCCGGCGGGGCGCCTGCGGAACAAAGAAAGCTACATTTTAGCACACTGAACTTTGAAGGATATTTTGAAGACATTTCACATACTTCAATTCTGCAGCGAGTTGAGCTGCCAGTTCAGTAGCTACAGTATAAAACTTTTACATTAACTCGTATAGATGGATGGATGGAACAAAGGAGGGAAGCAAGGAAGGAACAAAGGACAGAAGGAAAGAAGGAAGGAACAAAGTAACAAAGGAAGGAAGGAAGGAACAAAGGAAGGACGTAAGGAAGGTAGGGAAAAAGGAAGGAAGGACGGAAGGAACAAAGGACGGAAGGAAAGAAGGAAGGAAGGAAGGAACAAAGGAAGGACGGAAGGAACAAAGGAAGGACGGAAGGAAGGAACAATGGAAGGAAGGTAGGGAAAAGGGAAGGAAGGACGGAAGGAACAAAGGAAGGATGGAATGAAAGAAGGAAGGAAGGAAGAAACAACAGAAGGAAGGAAAGAAGGAAGGAACAAAGGAAGGACGTAATGAAGAAATAAAGGATGTAAGGAAGGAACAACAGAAGGAAGGAACAAAGGAAGGAAGGTATGGAAAAGGAAGGAAGGAAGGAGAGCTGACACCAGGAAGATATAAGAAAGAATGAAGAAAAGAAGCGATGACGTATAAGAAACAAGGATGTATGAAAGGAAGGCCGGAAGAGAAGAAGGAAGCGAGGAAGGAAACATCAATGAAGGAAGTAAATTAGCAAGGGGAGGAATGAGTTATTGAAGGAAGGAAATAAATAAGGATGCATGAAAAGAAGAATGTAAAAAGGACACAAGGATGATGTGAAAGGAAGAAGTAAGGAAGGAAGGATGGATGAAGGAGGTATACTAGGATGTATGAAAGGAAGAAAGAGGGAATTAAGGAGAGGAGGAAGGAAGGAATTAAGGAAGGATGGAGAAAACAAGACAAGGAGAGAACGGGAGGTGAGAATTTAGGAAGAAAGGAAGAGAAAGAGAAAAGACGAAAGGAAGGTCAGAAAGGAGATCGGGACGAAGAAAGGAAAGATGAAGTATAAGGATCCTATAGGATAAAGAAGGAAGAGATTGAGGAAGGAAGGAAGGAAGAAAGGAACAAGGTACTATAGAAAGGATGAATGGAAGGAAACCCACAACCATCTTGAAAAACGCAAATTTGGACTTTTGTTTAATAAAACCCATACAATGGCTCGAACCCTAATTTCCGAGATGACTTAAATGGCCCACCCTGTAACTGAAAAACCTTCTCTTTTTTTTCCCCCCCAGCGAGGGAGTGTCCAATTAAGCCGAGCGAGGCGGCCTCCTGGCCGGTGCGCGTGCACAAGTCAATAAGGAGGTTGAGCTGGATCGGAAGCGTTACGCAAAAAGGGATAATGGCGCCATTGTGCACCTGCCGGCCTCGCACCGTCACACAGATGGGAGCTTGGCAGTTGAGCGGCGTTCGGACGCCCTTCCAGACGCGCCGCCAACAACCCCTCGGGCGGCCCGCCGCCTTCCTTCGTCCCACGCTCCGTTCCACCTTTTGTGCGTCAGACGCTCGACACGTTGGCTGGCCCGGATTCGAAAATGGGGCTTGGCCGGCCGGGGAGCCGTCAGGGGGCTTGTTTTGTGTTAAACAGGAGCCGCTGGTGGATTATGTAACCGTCTGCAGGTGGGGAGAGGTCACCCGAGGAACACATTGTGCTCATCACCGGGGGGGAGGGGGGGGGGCAATTAACACTTGGAGCGCAGCTTTTAATGCCGCAGACTTCTAATCCAAATCTCAGCAATTAAACGACAATGACACTCCGGCATAATCACTGTTGTTGTGTGAGATTAAGATTGAAAATATGAGGTTGGTGATAAAGATTGCCGAAGAAAAGGTGTAATATCGGCGGACACCGAGTGAGTTCAACTTCTTTTTGTGCTGCAAAATTGTAATTGGTCGCACGTTATCGTTTACAACCAGACTTCAATCTGAATCCCAAGAAAAATAACAACAATCAAATAAATGCTATCATAGTCACTGTTGTTGTGCTCATCAATGAGATTAAGATGAAAAAAAAACACGAGGTTGTGAATTTATTGTGAGAACAGAATATAAGAGAAGCATTGAAAAAAAAAAAAGGCCAATGTGTTAAAATTCTGTAATAACTCCTCTTGTGATCGAATGTGATCAAATAATCAATATTCAAAAGGGAGTTCTGCATCAAAATAAAAGAGCGCTACACGACTGTTATCATGCGGGTTAATGACAATGACACGGGGAAAAATATGAAGTTGCTGATGTTATTGTCATGGCAGAATACTTATTATCCTTACTCATCTTGTGCTAAAACATTCGAAACTTCAATTTCAATAAACGACGCTTGATGATGTAGCAGGAACTCCCACTGACCTGCACCTGACAACACGGCCACACTCAGCAGCAGCAGCAGACGCAGCAACCGAAGCATGTCGGCTCAACTCCAAAACAAACCAACAAGAGGCGCGCGGAGAGCAGGTGGAGATGTTCTGCAAAAAAAAACAAAAAAAAAAAACAAAAACAACGACGTAGGTTCAAATCCGGTGTGGCCTCTCTCTGTCGCTCAACTGAGACGAAGGTGCACAGCAGAGGAGGAGGACGAAGAGTGTGGCGGGAGGAGGAAGCATAATCCCGTGAGGAAGAGCATTGAGGAGGAGGAGGAGGAAGAGGAGTGAAAGTCCAGCTCGTCTGCAGCTGCTCTGGAACCTGCAGCGTCTTTCATTTCCACGCGCAGCGCTTCGTCTCGCAAGTCGAACTGAGGACACACACGCTCACTCACGTACACACGCACGCACACACAGTGAGGAAGCCGGCTCCTCCTCCTCCTCCTCCTCCTCCTCCTCCTCTGCTCTTGCACTTCACTTAAAGGAACATTCCAGGCTGGGATGGAGCTCCTCAAACATCCAGAGTAGCTAAAAAAAAAAAATTGAATTAAAAATATTTTTTTAAATATTCAACTCATTAAAAATAATAATACTTGAGACTAGATTTGGTTCACTGACGCCAAAGTCTTATCTAATATAAAAGTGGTTCTTTGGCACCATCTGGTGGCATCTTACTGCCAATGAACTATGTTGAAATCTGTTGACGAGCTTCTAAATGAGCACATTCACACATCCATAATAGCTAATAGTGGAATAAATACCTTAAAAAATAACGTGACATGATAGAGCAACTTAAAGTGGTTGCTTACAAATTCACTCTTTTTTTTCTCACACTAATTCAGTTTTGACATTATTATTGGCTACATGCTGCTGAGATGTTCCTCATATTTTTGTGACCTTATTGAGCCCTGACAAGGTGAACAGCTATGAAAAAGAGGAAATGACTCCCTCTGCTGGCTACAAATGGTACATAATATTAGAAAGGATTTCTCTCATCCCATCCGGGTCCACTCCAGGCCCATTTGCGTCAAGCTCCAGTGGACGCAGCTTGTGGGTCTGCTGCAAAAATTGGACCACGACCTCCATTTTGCTCCCCTGACCCGTGTCGAGTGATGCCATCTTCCCACCTGTTGCGCCTTTTGTCACAGATGTCAATCTCCTTTTTTCTTTTTTTTTCTTTTTATCATCTCCAAAGTCGGGTTAATACTTTGCGCAAACAGCGTGACAAGAGCTTTCGGCACGTCATCGTCCTCACGCCCTAACGTGACACGACCGCTGATGGACATGCTGCTTATTAACAAGTCAAAAGGTGATGTAAGAGCAGCAGTATTCCAAATATGCGTAAAAAAAATAAAAAAAAACCCTGCTGGGAGTAAAAAGCACACCTATGGCGGGCGAAAAAGATCAAGTTGAAACTTGCCATATGGCTCAGCGACGCCTAAGTGCGTCAAACCCGAGGTACAACCTCAGACATTTTAGCGCCTGGAGAGAAAGAGCTGCCCAGACACAGAATCACCACGACCCAGATATGGCAATCATTTCTCTTCGTTGCTCCATTTCCTACGCCAGGGTCAAGAGAATGTCAAATATGGCTTACAGAATGTGTTATTTATACCCACGACAGCTTGGGGGGGGGGGGGGGGGGTGAACGACATGAAAAGTGTACCACATACCTGAGGGATACCTTTGAGAAGTGGTAACATTTATATACAAGCCATCAAATTTCAATAAAAAAAAAATCATCATCATTTATCTTATTAAGTACTTTATTGATTGATCTATTATAAATAACATTAAAATGACATGTAAAAAAATATTTTACATTAAATTAGACGTAAATAAACAATTTTACATACAGATTTTAATTTAACTAAAATTAAAATTATATATAAAATAGTATGAATTACTATAACAATTTGACATGACAGTATAAATGCCCAAGTCATTTTTAATGTGTCACGTTATCAACTAAAAACAACTGTTTGCTAAAAAATAAATAAAAATAAAAAAAACAGTTTTGCTTTACTATGCCACTATTCCATTAAGCTAACAATATTATTTATTTATTTATTTTTGCTGCTAAAATGATGTGGCCTATCTGTCCGGTTCAAATAAATAACGTGACCCTTGTTTTGTTTTTTTCTCCACAAAAGCTTGCCCATCTCTGCTCGAGATGATAAATAATGTCAAAGCAGCTAAAACGTTACGTTAAAATCAATGATTTTAAATTAAAAGGATTTGCTGTAGTGTGACCCCCGCGTCGATAGGTGGCAGTATGAAGAAATTAACACGACTTCACTGAGGTCAATACCTAGTACTTCCGGTTTGGCGGGCAGAGCGTGTTCGCTTCCGAACGCTTTTGTGACGACAAGCTTGCTACTTAACTCCAAAGTAACACGTTTATACCTCCAACAAGTCGAAATGGTGAGTATGATATATTTGGTTCCGCTCCACGTTGCGTGGATTCAGTTTCGTCATCTCCGCATTTTTCCCGGCGTTTTCAGCCGGTTAGCACTTAGCCGTGTTAGCTCCTTCGCCGTGTATTCCAATGGAATGAATGAAGCGCCTCGCATCTTCTCACGCTAACATTTTAATAAATTAGTCAGACTAAAAGATTCGTTAGACTTTTAATTTACTATTAAATGAATTGTTTTAAATTAGGCTACTCTCGGAGACAATATTTCTAGTACGGAATGTCACAGAACCCGTTTAAGAAATTACATTTTGAACAATGAGGCTTGATACTAAATGTCCTTTTGCTTGTTTTTCTTCCTCCAGAGTTTACCACTGAACCCTAAGCCCTTCCTGAACGGCCTTACAGGCAAGCCGGTGATGGTGAAGCTCAAGTGGGGCATGGAGTACAAAGGCTACCTGGTCTCCGTGGACGGCTACATGAACATGCAGGTGAGCACAATGAACAGATCGAATCGACAAATCGATCAAGTTGACCTCATCGTGTGTCGTGTTTGTGTGCAGCTTGCCAACACGGAAGAGTACGTGGACGGGGCGTTAGCGGGTCATCTCGGGGAAGTCCTCATCAGGTATTAAACAAATTAAATCTAGATTTAAAAACCAGTGTAAAAAAGAAAAAGAAAAAATCAGTCACTGAAGACAAAGTCGTGCATGTGTTTAACATTGTTTGTGTCTCCACAGGTGCAACAATGTTCTGTACATCCGAGGTGTGGAAGAAGAGGAGGAAGACGGAGAAATGAGAGAGTGATTCCCAACAGTGTGTGTGTGTGATTTGTAGTCCAAAAAAAGTGTGCTTGTGTTTTCACTATGTGAAACTAAATGAATGCTTGATTTTTTTTTTTTTTTACTGTTTGAGACCAACTTTTTTGTTGTTGTGAGACAATAAAAAAAAACATTATTGTGCTCTTTGTTATTAAACTGGACACCTTTTGTTTATTGAAAAAAATTATCCAGGTTTTGATTATTACTAGTGATATGAAAATTGTCATCCAAAACCAATGATTTCATGCTTTGTATGGCCGATACTGATAACCGCCAAATTTATATTTTAAAATTTAATATAGTCTTCATGGATGTGGCTTGTACATCCAGGAGAGTAACAAATCTAAGCTGCAGTGATGAAAAACGATTTTAGTAGAACTATGATGGTTTTAGTGTATCTGCAATAAATAAAATAAAAAGTATGCAATAGGACTGCGTCTATTCAACCATAAGTGGATAAGGTTGGTGAACGGTAAGTAAAATTATATTCCTTAACTAAAAAATATCAAAACCAAATAAATAGACCTAAGTCGTTACTAAAAAATAAAATGAACCCCCCTGAACAAAGGTTGGCAGAATTACTGGTATTGTAGCAACCCTTCTAGGTGGTTGGCTGATTTGGTAATTTCCCATGGTCTGGACAGGCCTTGAAGGCAACCCGATGTTTTGAATTTTAATTTTTTTAAAGCTATGTACATCAACTTGTCGTTCAAGCGGGACGACTTGGGCTATGGTTTACATAACTTTGGCGTTAACGGATTTAACCTTTTAGGAAACGTTTGTATGGTTCCCAAACGCACGAATAAATAAGCATTGGATTCTGTTAAGGAAAAATACATTTCAAACTAAACAATTAATTCAATATGAATTTTTTTTTGTCTAACCCCTTACAATGATTAGTTGTTCGCAACAAGTCTCTTTATTTTAACACTAGTTTCTGTCATTATAAATTAAGTTATACAGGTAAAAAAAATATATTATATATACTACATGATTATAGTTCATGTAGACAAGACATTTCCTCTCAACATTTCCTCTTACCTGTTTTTCTGGGGAAGGGGACATTTGAGCGCCGCCCCCTCGTGCACTTCAACCTCTGCTGTTCAAATATTTGTTAATGGACAAGAAGGGGATAAAAAAAAGTTAGGCTGCTCTCTGAAGCGTAAAAGCTAACACAGATCTGGAGAAAGAGACAACATGTCGGTGGCTAGTTTGAAACTCCTGGTGAAAAATGCTCAGCAGGTGCTTGTGATTTGTAACAATGGCGAGAAATATCTAACAAAAGGCGACGGCGACATCGACATTCACGTCATCCGCAATGCAAGCGTCGTTGTTGGCAGGTTAGTGGGGAAAGTTAAAGCTACAAGATAATGAACTCAATTCTTTTTAAAACCACATTTGAGTATTTTGCTGAGGGGATTTCTGCTGTCGTTGATTGGGATTCATTGACACGTTCCAACAGCGCCCCCAGAGGCTGATGCGGGCCACTGCACCACAAGACATGCCAATAAATTGCCATTTTCGTTTTGTTTCATTCATTATCAGCAATAGTAATTCTAATTTTAACTGATTTTAATTGCATATATTTACTGTCAGCATGACACAAAAAAAATCAGCATTCCTATATTTAATTTCAATGGTGAGGGTTTTTTTTTTTCATTTTTATTGTCTGCATTATTTCCAATTTTAATGGTTAATTTCAATTGTTTTTACATTAGTCATCATTAATATAATTTTAAGTTTATTTGATTTTAATCATAAATAATGTATTTTAATTTATTTTCACCACTGGAATTTTTATGGTGACATTTTTTTTTTTAAATCAATAATTATACTTATAATTTTAATGCTGACTATTAACTTAAATATAAGTTATTCATTCATTATCATTTGTAATTTTAATAGTAAAATATTTAGATTAGTGTATCAAATTGTTATATCAGTGACAGACCAGCAGACCAAACTTTATTCATAATAATTTCATTATTTTTTGTTCCAATAATTACATTGCTACATAAGAGATGAGTCTGCAGCCTTTAATTTTAATTATTTCATTTCTTCATCAGTGATGGCCTTTGTAAAAAAAAAAGAAGAAAAAAAAGGAAATCAATATTACTTGAAAAATGTATGTCTGCAGGCTATGTAAAAATATTTGTATTTTTACATGAATATTTTCAACCTGAATGACGACTTTTTGTGCTGGTCAGCGACGGTCTAATTAAGGCGGTTGGTCCCGCCGACGCGATCGAGTCAGAGTATTCGCAGGCTTTTTTCGATCGCGTAATCGACGCAACGGGGATGTGCGTCCTGCCTGGTGAGTGACGCCCACCTCCACTCACCCATTTGAAGCAATATCATTATTATGACTGATGATGATGACGATGATGATGATGACGGCAGGCTTGGTCGACGCCCACACTCACGCCATTTGGGCCGGAGACCGCGTGCACGAGTTTGCAATGAAGGTAAAGCAACACGTCGCCGCGGCGATGCGACCAGACGGACTGACCGCGTTTCCCCGTGCAGCTGGCGGGCGCTACCTATATGGATGTGCACCGCGCGGGCGGCGGCATCCATTTCACGGTGGCGCACACGCGGGCGGCCGCCGCCCAGGACCTCCGGGCCTCGCTGTGCGGCAGGCTGGAGCGCATGCGGCGGGCCGGCACCACCCTGGTGGAGGTCAAGAGCGGCTACGGCCTGGAGCTGCGGACCGAGATGAAGATGCTGGAGGTGATGGAGGAAGCCCGCCAAACTCTGCCCATCAGCATCTCCTCCACGTACTGCGGCGCCCACGCCGTGCCCAAGTATGTCACGCCTTAACTTTTTTTCTGCCGTGATTCCGTACATCGACCATGTGAGGAGGAGAAAGACTCCAAAAATCAAATGCACTCACCGCCGTCCTTCCGTTGCGTGTCCGCAGAGGGAAGAGCATGGACGAAGCCACAGAAGACATCCTGCAGGTTCAACTTCCCGCTTTGAAGGAGCGCATGGCGGCCGGGACCTTGCGGGTGGACAACATCGACGTCTTCTGCGAAAAGGGCGTCTTCGACGTGCCCAACGCGCGCGCCATCCTGCAGGCGGGCAAGGACATGGGCCTCAACGCCAACTTCCACGGGGACGAGCTGCACCCCATGAACGCCGCCCAGGTAAGGCGTCCGTTTTCGCGAACGTCGTGCGTTGAGCGTCTTTTTTTTTTTTTATCGTCCCGTCCCACAGCTGGGGGCGGAGCTGGGAGCGTTGGCCGTCAGCCACCTGGAGGAAGTGACGGACCAGGGCATCGCCGCCTTGGCCCGGGCGAAGACGGCGGCCGTCCTGCTGCCGACCACCGCTTACATTCTCAGGTAACACATACACATTCCTGGGACGATTAGTTGTTGCACCTCGGATCAAAATATCAATATTTATTATTATTATTATTATTATGAAAATGACAATCCATCACAGTATTAATAAACCCGCGTGTGCCCAGGTTAGCTCAGCCGCGGGCGCGAGCCATGTTGGACGCGGGCGTCATCGTGGCCCTGGGCAGCGACTTCAACCCCAACGCGTACTGTTGCTCCATGGTGAGTCACTGGCGACGTCGGCTCAAAGCGTCGTTCCTAATGTCCCTCCCACCCGAAGCCCATCGTCATGCACTTGGCCTGCGTCAACATGAGGATGTCCATGCCCGAGGCCTTGGCGGCGGCCACCATCAACGCCGCCTACGCCCTCGGGCGCTCGCACACGCACGGATCGCTGGAAGCGGGAAAACACGGGGACCTGCTGGTCATCAACGCCCCGCGGTAAATAAGCTCTCGAACCATTCAAACCAAAAACGTGTAAATATACGTTTACTAATACTCTGTCCTTCACTCTCAAAATTATATTTATGTTTTTTATGCAAGACTATATAGACTCTTCTGACACGAAGAGATGGCTTAAAGCAATCGGCCAGCGAGAGTATAAGAGATCAACCAGGGCCATGTTGCAACAAGCTCTTTTTGACAGTGTTTTCATCAGGAATGTGAATAATGAGGAAACTTAGCTATATTCTAATGCTAATTGCTGCAAAACATATACAAATATACCTTTTTTTTTTCCCGATGAAGGAAGACACACTAATCTTTCTTTTGGTAGGTTCCATGTTTTTTAAAGCAATAACACAATATTCTGTGGGCCTTGCAAAATTGGTCAAAATACAGTAAAACAGCCGGGAGCGAAGGGGGTTGCTTCAGTGAAAATGGCTAGGAGTGAATGAGTGGAAGGTGAAGTCAACCCCCCCCCAAAAAATATTGACAATAATATGTTCTATGCAGCCTCACTACTCTAAATATGGTATTCTGGTTAATATTGCGTTAGTGGAATACGAGTTAAGCAGCAAAATCCTGCAATTTTTTAAATCAATATCAGAAGGCCACAAATGTGATATTAATCAGAATATCACGTTTAGACGAGTGAGGTCAAATAATCATATTATTGTCAACAAATGTTTTGAGCTCGACTTCCTCTTTAATACAATAATTGCGGATATTGGTGTCTTTTTTTTTTTGCGCTTACGAAATACCGTAAGGTGCCACAAGATGGCGCGGTGGATTTAATGGTCATTAAAAGAAGACTGATAACGTTTGTCTCCAGGTGGGAGCATCTCATCTACCAGCTGGGCGGACATCAGGAGCTCATCCGTTACGTCGTTGTCAAGGGCGACGTCGTCCGCGACAACGACGAGACGCTGGCCTTGTGAAGACGCGTTAGGGTTGAAAAAATTGGGATTGAGTTGATTGCATCTTGATGGAGTCAATTGTGAATTCCGTTCAATGATTATTGCTGGTTATGACGAATCTCGGATTCCAGCGGCGCCTCGAGATACGAGCGTTTTTGGAGTGGAAGAAGAAGCACAATGTCCATTGAATTGAAGCAAAAAAAAAAACGGATTCACTTCTCAACATTCTATTTGTCGTTCCTGCATGTTTTTTTATTAAAACACAGAACTCGTATTTCAAGGCATCATTGTGCTTATCTTGTATGTAGAACAAAAAAACTGGATTAACTGTGTGCATTTTATTGAACATGTCAGGACACTTAACACTTGTAACAAATATTTTTGGTATAAAAGTGATTACTCGTAGTAATAAATGTATGTCATGGAATAATGCATATTATAAAAATATGGAATGTACCGGGTTAAGCTTGGTATTTCTTCCCGGCGCGGTGGATCTGCTGGTACAAGGTCATGGAGAACGCCATGCCGAGAAGCTGAAAGTGACACGGCCGATTAGAAGCGCGCCGCCGCCGCCGCGTCACAAAATGGCGGCCGGCGAAGGTTTTTTTTTTTTGCTCACCTGAATGACCAACACACACATGGCGATGGTGCCCAGCAGGTGCTTGTTGTCGTCCAGCCATTCCTCCACTTTCTCGTAGCAGCCCTGAAACAAAGACAAAATGTGATCGATGACTTAATTGCACAATGACACTTAATTGGCGAAGGATATTTCAGTTGATGAATTCCGACGTGACACTTTTGTGGTGCAAGTTGGGGAAAGATTAGATTACGTAAGACTAATTATTTCCCAACGCGGCAACCTCAAAATGCACATTTGGATCAACTCACCCGCGTCCAGAAGGCGTTGGAAGCGTTGCGTCCGCACCCCGAATGGACGAGCTGACAGCAGCTGTCGGGAACGGCGTTGACCTGTAGCGCCGCGTACCAGTCGCCGAAGCTCGTCACGCCACAGCATCGCCACTGCGCATATCGACATGTCAGTGCAAAGCTTCTTTTTTTCTTTCTTTTTCTTGATTCGTCCGCATCACGACGCATCGGACTCGTACCTCCCCCTGGATGGCGTTCCACGCGTCCCTCAGGCCAGCGTTGTTGTCCGTGTTGTACAGCACCAGCCCGTCCTTCAGATCCCGTCTGGCGTTTTCGCTCACCTGCGAGTACGGCAGACGGACAGATTAATTATGTATTCGTTCGTTTCATTTTATTTGAAAGGGACAATAAACATTAACTCATTCACTGCCATTGACGTAAAAAATGAATTTTAACTATTAGTTTTCACTTTTGTTAAGAAGAGTATGAAAACCTAAACAATTTTTTTTTTACATTTAGAACATTTATAAAAATTTGTGATTAATCTTGAGTTAACTAGTGAAGTCATGTGATTAATTACAATAAAAAATTGTAATCGCCTGATGCCCCTAATTTAAATAAAAAAAAGAAGAGAAAAGATTATAAAAAATTAGGGGCGTCAAACGATTAATTAAAATTGTTTTTTAATTAATCGATTAATCACAAATTGTATATCAGTTATAGATGCACAATAAAAAAATTCGAGGTTTTCATACTCTTGTTAACAAAAGTGGGAAAAAAATGTGAAACTAATATTGTTAGTTAGTTACGTTTATAGCCGTCAATGGCAGTGAATGAGTTAATGAACAACAAATGAGGTTGTAAATATGCCAAATTCTAGCAGCTGTTGCTATTTTGCGTCTGTGGTCCTCTATACATAAATACATTAAAATGCACATCACAAAACAAAGCGTGGCGTGAATACGCGCGCGTCCTACTTTGTCGGTGTAGACGAAAAAGAGGATGAGGAGGATGAGCTCGGCCAGCAGGATGATCAAGAGGACGATGAAAAACTGGGGAGAAAAAAAAAAAATTAAGACAAATTTCACACTTTTCACGAACCTTACAAGTGTGGCAACAAGAGGAATAATTATAGTAATCATAATATAAATCCTTGTGAGAATTGCAGAATTTGGAAACATGGTGCATCAATACAAAAAAAAAAAAGTTTGTTTTTCATATGTTATCAACAGGGCAGGAATATTTGTCAGCCTACCACCCGAAAAAATTATTTAAAAAAAATCATGCTATAAATGAAAGAAACACATTTTAGCGTGTTTTTATTACAAGGGTTGACTATAAAGTTCAAATTCATATTATGTTGGATTTTCAATTTTTTTATTTGATTCATTCGGTCATCCCAGTCCTGTAACCCAAGCACGGTAGCAGCTCGCAGCTGACTCACACTAAGCAGGAGGCACTTGTTCTCCTTGATGGCGCCCAGGCATCCCAGAAAGCCCGTTACCATGACGACGGTGCCCAGCGTGACGATAAGGTTGGCGGCCGACAGCGACGGGAAGGACGGCGACAGCGTGGCGAAGTTGCCCTGCGACACCGACAGCCACACGCCCACGCCCAGCAGGCCGCACCCGCCCAGCTGCAACCGAGACATTGGTCACTCACACTTGCTGTCACGCGGGGACGGACGGGACGGGGTTCGATTCGCAGCGAGTCGTGCGATTACCCAAAAGAGCAGGTTGAAGAGGAAGAGCATGTACTTGACGCAGCAGACGCAGCCGCGAGCCATTTTGCAGATCACTGGATGGGCCTGAAGGAAAATGATCATTTATTCTGTGTATGCGTATGTTTAAATGATAATGTCACAACAAAACTTACCACTACAGTAAGTTGACAGAAGAGAAACCAAGACGACCTGGAAAACAATTCGCATCAATACTGACGATTGAGTGACGCTTCACAATCTGAACTCTTTTACACGCACTTATAATTAATGGAAGCCATTTTATATTTGTGTCTTTCTCTATTTAATGACTTAATAATGAAGCCATCAGAAGGCACAATGCTATAATAATAGCAATAGTGCAATACTATCGTTACCATTCTAACGTATGATTACATTTATTGTCAACTCAAAACAAACTTGCAAAGTGACGTCACTGGAGTCGACTTCAAATGAGGCTTAAAGTTTGCGCTACTAAAAAGGCCACTTAAACTCCTTGCTACATTTAAAACTCACGCCAACTAGACCACCTATAAGACAGGAAAGATAAATAATACTTTTTAGCCCACTTTGGAGGGCTTTCTCGAAGGCCATGACAATTTTCGTGACGGGAAAAATCACTTCAAAGGGAGAAGAAAAAAGAGGGACTATTTCTTACCGCGCTATGAACTGAAGCTCGTCATTCCACAGATTGCTTGCATGTCTTCATCTTTCACATGCTGTTTCTGTGGGAAAAGTTAATTTCAAACAAAAAAACGAAAGCTCGGAATCGACGAAGGGCCTGTCAACATTAAAACGATGGCCGAAGTACAGCCACAGGAGAGGAGGAGGGTCTCTGTGCGGAGGGCGGAGCACACGGCGGAGGAGGACACCACAAAAGGTCACGTTTTGTGCGCACTGCGCATGACCGAAAATATAACGATCATTTGATTTGACTTATTGCGATAAACAGATTTTCAGTGCCGGTTTTTGATTCAGCGCTGTTTTAGTATTTTCCTTTTTTTTTTGTTTTTTTTTTACAGACTCTGCTATTAATTTATTTTTAACTGTCTTTGTTTTTTTTTCAGATTTTCACTCCATGCATTGCATTTTGCATGCAGCTATGTTTTTGTAAGTGCTCCATAAATGTAATTGAGTTGAGTGATTTTGTTCACATTACACACACTATTTATTTGTTTAAAAAAAAAAAATAATAAAATGAGTGCATTACTGTGACATTGGCGAGGCAACACTACGTCACTTTCACCGACGCCACAACACTAATTGTACGCTAACTATGGCAACCACACTAGGACAAAATATGTTCATCACAACCTGCGACACTCATGCAATACCTTCATCTATAGGTAGATATATGATTGTCTGTATAGCATTAAAGATAACTTTTTTTGTAATAGCTCCATGACACTGGCTAAGCTACCTAAGTATTTTGCCCTGTCTCTTTTTTTTTTTACAGATGAAGTGGAATAAAATCCTTCCTGGATGAAGACGTCGTACACGAGGCAGAGCACACAGCTTTGCCCCCCCCCCCCCCCCGTGCATGATGTCTGCCTGCCTACTCTATATTAACAGTCGTGCAGAAATCGATTGCTTCAAGTTATTTCACTCAGTTATAAAGGACTTTATTAAACTTTAATAAACAACACTGATATAAATACATGACTCTCAACAGAAACCCAAATAAAAATGTACAAAAAAAACAAAATACAAAAAGGTCCGTTTTTTTTCTCTCCCCCATCATCCCGTCGCTCGGTGGGTGCATGAGCGTTTCTTGCTTAAGCAACACAGACCAAGGTCTTATCCCAGGACAACTATCCCAGGACCCAGCGGTCTGCCTGGGAGCTGTTGAGCTGCACAGATTCACTGCGGTCTCCTCTTTCATGCTGAAAGACACCATTTGGGACCATTTTAAAGTACAAAAATGTCAATTCAATTAGGAAAAAAAACATCTCCCGCGGAAGGATTGAGAACCCTTGAATTTTAGGATCCAAAAGCTAGGATTCCACACACCTTGTTGGCGATGGCACGGAACTTCCCCAGCAGGGAGGGTTTGCGGGTGTAGACGTCGTCGTCGTCGGGGTCGTCGCCCTCCACCAGGCCGCAGGTATCGGCGGCGGGCAGCTCGCACTCCTTGTTAGCGGACATCACCAGACGCGAGTACTTGTACTCCAGCCTGTCGCAAACGCAGCACGTGACGCGATCACCCCAAGTCACGTAAGTCAAAAGTGCGAGGACGGCGCTCAGGATCAATCCATCACCTTTTGTTCTTCTTCCAGAAATAGCAGGTGAGTGTGACGAGCAGCGCGGCCAAAAACGCTCCGCCGCCCACACCCACCTTGAGCCACAACGCGACGGACTCGCAAGGGGCGGAGCTCCTGGGCGGTAGCGGGATGCCTTTGATGCACAGCTTGGGCTCGTTCCATAAGTAAAAGGTTTCCTGCAAACACAGGAGGTGGATAAAGAGAACATGTCCACATGCTGGGATGTCCTGTTAGTAATGTGTGTGTGTGTGCGTGCGTGCGTGGGTACCTGGATGCCACCCTTGCAGGCACCGTCCAGGTGGTGGTAGTCGTCCTGCGTGCAAAGCGGGCAGGCACTGGCGCTCTCCCACAGGAAGTGGAAGGCGCAGCCGTCGCAGGTTCCTGCGGGACAAGAGCTGCAAAAACAACAACAGAAGATTCAAAGATTCAATCCACACTTCATTAGCAGGTTTTCTCTTTTTCATAATACTGCATTTTGCATGTCATATTTTTGCATTTATTTGGCCTAATACTTTGCATTATTTTCTAATATTTATGTTTTTTTAAAACAAAAATATATAAATGCCTGAATAGCTTGTCAAATATTTATTGTCTAATATTTTTGTACTTTCTTCCTAACACTTTGCATTTTTTATCTAGTATTTTAGTATTAATTTCTAATATTTAGGATGATTTCTTTCCCAATCTTTTAGTTTTTTTTTCAAATTTCAAACATCCTAATCTTGAAACATTTTTTTTCAATACTTATATGTATTTTTCATATATATTTAGTCTTTCTTCTTAATATTTTTGTGTAATAGCTCATGTTTTGTTGTGAAAATTCTTCCAATTAGTATTTTTATATTGTTCCAATATTTGTGTATTTTTCCATTTAATGAATATACAATATTTCCCCCCCCCTATTAGTTTTCATATTAAGATAATAATTTTCTTTTCAAAATGTTGTCATAAATTTGTAAATAATAAATGTTCAAACTCTCTCCCGTGAGAAAACACTTATCGTAACCATACTAATAATTCTGTTCATTATAACCGTGACAACATTTTCATACTTTTCTCGCTTTCCGTACCGCCACAGCCACTTCCCGCTATTCCTTTCAACACGCGATGTCATCAACTGACCTGGGCACTGACAATTCCCCACGTTCTGATTTTGCAGGATTACAGCGAACCACGATGACCGAACTGCGGCCTTGATCGCAGGAAGCCGTCACCTGTGTTGACCTGAAAATAAAATAAACGTACAGTACAACGCAGACAAAATACACAAAAGAATATCTTTTAACCGTCTACCTGTAGAAGAAGTTAATATCTGGAATGTTCGTGTTTTCCGGGAAGAGCTCCGCATCAGCGCTGACTCCGTCGAGGAAGCGCTCCACCGTTGCTCCTGCAGGGGGCGACAAAAACAACACTGAGTAACATCTGAGCAAAACGCCGCCACAACCGCCATTTGAAAAGCTGACGCACCAAGAAAGGTGTCCGCCAGGCCGATGGACTGCGAGGAAATGGGCGTCCGGAAGCCGCGCCCGTCGGCAGGGATGATGGTGGACTGGCAGATGAAGCTGCCGACCGCGTTGGCGAGCTGGGCGGCGCCGCTGCTGCCCCGCTCGTCTTTGCTGAACACGCCGCTGAAGTCGGTCAGGTTGTTCCTGCACACCGCTGCTCGCCTGCCCTGTACACACGCGGCAAGAATAGGAAAGTAGACCTTGTTCTGTTCTCTCGCTGACTTAGTGTCGGGTTTTTTTTCTTCTGCGAGATGAAGCAAGACGTATCGTCATACAGACGAAAACCTGCTCAGATGTGGGCTCACCTGGTGCCCGCACAGGCTGATGTTAAAAAGGTGAAGGTACTTGGTGCCCTTGGTGGTGAAGCTCGGGTCAAGCGTGAGCGAGGCCACGTCGCCCAGCGCGCTCAGGTCGTAGGTCAGCGTGCGGTTGTCGTGCAGGTGCGAGAAGGAGCAGTCGCTATAGCAACGGGAATGCTCCTAAAAGACAAAGTACAATTTTTGATTTCTTTTTTCATCCATGTTGGCAAGTCAATCACTCACGTGGTTGCTGACGCTGCCGGGCCCGCACGGCACGCAGGCCTCGCGGCCGTAGGTGTGGCGTCCCGCCAGGTGCGTGCCGGGCGGGCACTCCTTGCATCGGTTGGTCTCGGCGTGGATGTAGAAGCCCGGCGGGCACGGCACGCACGAGGAACCGGCCTGCTGGGAGTCGTCGGGCACCAGGGCGCACGCCCGGCAGCTCGACGCCACGCCCTCCAGCACGTTGGTCACGTGGATGGAGAAGAGTTTCACGCTGTCGCCCACGTAGCGACGCACCTGCACAAATGGGACGCTTCATTAGGGACGCCGCCAGTGACTTGAGATTGACGGTTCACGTGTCATGGCCGTCATTGGCTGCAGGTGATCACGCTGCATTGCTTGGCCTATCTGTGCTGCAGGGAATTTTGTGTCCGCAGTAAGTCGACTTGTGGCGGTTGTGATGGTACATCGTGTGATTTTTTATATTATTGTAATCTATTCATACTAACTAACTATGTTGAGCAAATAAAAAGTGGTCTGAGAAATATGTGCCATATGAATTCACACGTATAACGGAACGTCTGGTGTTCCACAGGGTTAAATTTTGAGCCCTTTGGTGTTTTTGTAATAATAATAATGAGTCAGTCAAAGAAATAGACATATCAGGGCTCCAGACTGCCCCTGAATAATTGCAATTTGCCCCTAAAAATTGAGACAGTGCAACTTCATTTTGCAACTTTGCCAATTTATTTATTTTATTTATAATTAATTACTATTCTTGATTTTTTTTTTTTTTGCTGACAAACCTCTGCTGCACCCATTTCTCAATAATATAGTGGAAATAAGTGGAATGAATATTTACTTTACAAGTCAATTTCTTGAATTGCTATGGTCATTTTATTTTACTCACTACATTTAAATGAAGAATTTACAATACATAAACTGACAATGAGGATAATGAGAGAAAAACGTGTGCCTATATTTCAAATCAAGCCATTTTTAGTCGGAAAAAAACCCCTGCTGAGTTAATGGACATATTTTGGAGTCTTTATAATGTAAATGAACGGAGTAGAAACAATGCAGCTGTGACTATACTGCATCTTTCTTTACTTCCAGATATGATTATTATGACTTTTTTTTCTTCTTTTTTTTTTTTTTACGTACGTCCAGAGCATGATTGGTCCTCTGGAATGCCCACGTGAAGGTGACAGAGTCGTTCCTGCCCATGCTGTGCAAATACGACTGGCGGCCTTTGCTGCCCTCCCACGACTCCACCACGGTGGTGCTTTTGCTGTGCACGTCCTGCAGGGGGCGCCGCAGGGTAAACAAACCTCACTGCCCAAAAATATGAAGCACAACGTTGTGAGGCACTCACCATCATGAAGTAGAATTCGCAGTCTCCAGTGCAGACGGTCTCAAACTCAAAGGTGACCTGGCCGACTTCGCCGCCACTCATGCCCGAGAGCGACGCTGGCACCCTGCAGCCAAAACAAAAAAACACATCTTGTTCACGCATTTACGCTCGTGTGAAGACCTTTTGGCCCATTTTGGGGCATCCTTACTTAAAGCCCGGCACGTGCAGGCTCAGGATGAGGTAGTCGTCGTCCGACGAACCGGCGCCGCTTCGGACGTGGTCGCCCGCCACTTCCCAACCTGAATATCAACACACATAGACAGACATTATAAAAAAATAATAATAATAATAAAACACTTACATAACTATAACACATAATTGCTTGATTGATTTGTCTTAACGTGTGCAATAAAATAAAAATCAGACAAAGTGTCAAAGTGGCCCTTGCATTCTTCAATTTCTCTGCATGTGGCCCTCAAAGGAAAAAGTTAAGAGAAGTTGAAATTGTGTTGATTGAAAAATTCTTGCAAATTCTTACCATTCATGCCGTCGCATTTGGAATTTCCCACGTTGAAGCAGGAAGTCTTCATGTTGGAAGGCAGGACGTTCCACCATCTGTACTCGTAGCCGAGAACCGGCTCTGTGCCTGAGGGGCATGGCGTGCATGCTACGCGCACGCGCACGCGCGCACACACACACACACACACACACACACACACACACACACACACACACACACACACACACACACACACACACACACACACACACACACGCACACACACGTCAAGTCCCGTATAACAACATTTCTAAAGCAAACGGAGTTTAGTGATGATACATCGCGATTTCCTGGTAAGGTTGTAGAAGTGATCATTTGAAAACGTAAACACTTGCAGAGATTTATCAAAATAAAGTTTTGTATATTGATATTTATTTGCTAATGGACTGAATTTTTTTTCTATATTTCTTCAGTTGATAATAAAATTGTTGACACCATTGTTGACTTACAGCCATAAAACGTGATTTTTTTTTTTAGGGATGTCAAAATGAGTGCGTTAATTTTGAGTTAATTTAAAGTTTCTTTAAAGTCACAGATTTTTTTTTTTAATGCGCGATTAAAGACCGCCCCTTACTTGCAAAGCATGTATTGGGGGAATTTCAGTCGCAATGCAGCAGACATATCCACGTCAAAATTGATCAGTAATAAATTTAATAATAATGCATATAATTATGGAGACTGGAGTCAACTTGTATTTTTTAACAGTGTATGAATTGTAAAAATGTGCAGAATTTCACAAGTTACTTCATGTTAAAGATTTCATAGCTCTTAATATGAAAAGAAAAGTTGAGTTGTCACCAATGTCATACAAATGCAATTATGCCATCTAGTGGCAGAAAAACGACCTCAACAGAAATCAATATCAAACTTGTTTTTTTTTTTACAGTGCAGTACATCTTTTTAATTTTAACTCAATTTAATGAATTATGAAATTACTGTATCAATGACTAAAAGATGCAGCCATATTTCTATTAGTTTAACATTTTTTCCCCCACCTTTATGTTAACAGGAGTATGAAAACTACATGTACATTTTATTGTAAATTTAGAACAGATATCAAATTTGAGAATAATCGCAAATTAACTACTGAAGTCATGCGATTAATTCAGATTTAAAAAATGTTATCGCCTCATATCCTTAATTTTTTTTTTATCAATCAGACAAATGTGAGGCAACAGCTTGAAAACTGCCGCGGCATTGCGAAAACGTCGGTGACCTCTGCACTAAAGCCACGACTACTTCTTCAGGACCAACAGGTCCGGTGACATGCCAGGACCGAGATCACGTAGCAGCAAAAAAGCGTGAACGCTACCGTGAGTGCCGTCCGAGCGGGTCCCGGGCGGGCACGGCGAGCACGTGGAGTCGTTGCTGTTGTGGAAGCCCGGATTGCACGGCGGGCACGGCTTCCTGGCTTCCGAGGCCGGCAACGCCAGCGCGCCCGTGGCGTTCTCGTCGCAGATCTTGGGCTCCACCCAGCGGTACACCGCTTGTGTCTGTGGTGGGAAAAAAAACAGACACACATTTTCTCACTGGACACAACATTAGGTACAGCTGCACAATCCATCCATACATCTTGGGTGGATTAGAATTCATTTTTCTGTCAATATCATATTTCCTGTTATTGCAGTCAAATAAGACTATATTTATTATGAACTAATTCATTTTTTTGCACTCTGCTGGTTGTACACAATTATTAATATGAATATTGAATTTCTGTTCTACATATCTATCTATCAATTTCTCCATTAATATCCTGTTTTGGAAACAAATATTAGAATTGTATTAATACGCCCAAGTTAAAATTTATTTGTATCTCAATTACTGACATATCGATACACGATTACATGTTTTGATAAATAAATTAAAATAGTACATTTTAAGTTTTCTATTATTTTCGCCCATTGTTTATTGTTTAAAATAGTTTTTTTTAATCATTTGGTCTTTCGAAAAAAACACAAGTTCTCCATAAAAAAAATCAAATGTTTTACTTTACTTTTTATTTTT
This sequence comes from Leptonotus elevatus, assembly GCF_054856555.1. Taxonomy (NCBI): domain Eukaryota; kingdom Metazoa; phylum Chordata; class Actinopteri; order Syngnathiformes; family Syngnathidae; genus Leptonotus; species Leptonotus elevatus. The sequence continues at coordinate 2,435,683 of NC_141255.1, forward strand.
TAGAACACATTCCACATTAAGTACTTTACCTTCACGGGTGCCAATAATGGAAGGCAGGACCGGGGCAGCGGTAATACTACGCAATTGAAACTTGTTATGTAAATTCTTCTCACACGCGCGCGTCCTGGTATGAGGAAGCAGGAAGCAGGAGGTGCAACTGTGTGTGTGTGTGTGTGTGTGTGTGTGTGCGCGCGCGCTGACCTTGCCTTCGGTGTCACAAGGCGTGTGGATCTGGAAAAAGTCCCTGTCGGCACACGGCGGCCTCTCCTTGCACTCGGCCCATCCCTCCACTGTGACAAACGCATGGAAAACACATCATCATAATCACTTCAAATTCAAATGAGCTTCATTGACTTGTGAGGGCAAGCGAGGTAAGGACTTTTAATTGGAACACATGATGATATAAATAAACAGGTTATTCTCTGGCAGGGGATTAACCAATCAATTACATTGTTGAAATACATAATTTTTGTTCTATATTTAGGTTTGAAAAAAATGTCTGTTCCTCTTAACTCATTCACTGCCATTGACGGCTATAGACGTCAAAAATGCATTTGAACTATTTCTATTAGTTTAATTTTTTTCTTCCATTTTTGTTAACAAGAGTATGAAAACCTAGAATAGTTTTTATTGTACATTTAGAACAGATAGAAAATGTGTGATTAATCGTGAGTTAATTAATGAAGTCATGCGATTAATTATGATTAAAAAAATTATCGCCTGATGCCCCTAATTTTTAATAATCTTTTTTTTTCTTTTTTCAAAAAGATAAGATGATTAAAAACAAAAAATAAAAATAATTTTTTTTTTTTTTTTAAAGAAGAAAAGATTATTAAAAATTAGGGGCGTCAGGCGATTAAAATTTTTCGTAATTCATTGCATGACTTCACTAGTTAACTCACGATTAATCACAAATTTTATATCTGTTCTAAATGTATTTATTTATTTCGTTTTTTGAAGAGTGGGACTACTTTGCAAAATTCCTGTTATTAATGCTAAATTACAGATATATGTGATATAATCACGTTTTATGATTTGTTTTATCAGCAACATATTCATATCTATATAGTGGTTAGATATTTTTACTTGCAAAATTTTGAACAGAACAATGTTAAAAATGTCACTAGCTTGTACAGCCTCAAGAAAAATACTGTTTATGTTATTTGGTATGATTCCATAATCGATATTTTCGTCTGGGATAATTTGTGATAACCTTGGGGCAATATTCACAAGTGGTTATTGAATTGGTTTGCATTTTCCTCTTTATCATAAATTACCAAGTGGTTCTTAATAAAATAGTTTGGAGAGATTGGTTTTGTTTTGCCTTTATTCAAGACTTTGTTTATTATGCCCCAGGTGTTTTTTTTGTACTACTTTTACTTTTGTACTTTTACTCGTAATTTGGTGAAGTAATCCGTTTTTTGTCCTCTCAGAATGGATAAGAGTCTATTTTTATATATTTTTTTATACCCAGACTCTGCAACTTTTGTTCTTTGTTTGCATGTACATTTCATTTCACGTGGATGCGTACGTACGCGAGTAGTGGTTTTCCGGGCAGGGTGCGCAAGAAGAGGAGCTCTTGCCGGAGAAGGTGTTGCTGGGACACGGCTGGCAGGAGGACGAGCCGGCGCTGACGCTGAACCAGCCGGGTTGGCAGGGAAAGCACTCGGACGTGTAGGCCACACCTTTTTGCCGACGCACAACAAGAATGACCGAAATGAACGTTTCACACTTTCAGAGGGCGGGGTTTACCTTCAATTTTGATGTCCTTGAGGAGCACGGGTTTGACCATCTTGACGCCCACCAGGATGCCCGTCGTTCTCCAGTACAGGATGTTGGTGCCGGCCCAAAGGTTGATCTGTAACACAATTTCATAGTAGTTCAGGAATGTAATATGGAATGAACTCCCATACATAACAGAAGGTATGGTGTTCAACAGGGTTCAATACTGGGGACACTACTATTTCCATCTTAAGGGAACATTTGTGGTTAAGAACCACTGAGCTAAAGACACTCAAAGGTAAAGTAAAGAGAAAAAATTTGGGGGGGGGGGGAAAATCCTTCACTGACCGCATGCGTCCCCCATTTTCCATTACTGGTGACCTTGATCCACTTTTGCTCGTCGCTCTGTCTCATCTCCTGACACTGCTCGTTCTGGACCTGAACACAAGCATGCACGCGCAGATGTCAAACACAAAATAAAGGTGCAGTAATGCGGACGTTGAGATGGAGTTTTTCTCACGTAGAACTCAAAGAAGATGTTGTTGTCGGGGTACTGGTAGGTGAAGGAGACGGAGCCCTGCTTCTCCAGGTGGACCACGTACACCAGCGACACGGTGCACTCGTCCCGGTTGGACTCCAAGTACACGCCCTGCGGCGTCCACGTCGAGCTGCGGCGCACGCACGCAAAAGACGCACGTCGGTCATTCGTTCATTTCAGACCATCTTTTTCTGCTAACTTCTTTTGAAACCGTCCTCGACCTTCTATTCGCCCTTCATCATATTTGTCTTTCCTTCCTTCTATTGATACAGCTTCGAGAAGGGAGTGTGCAGTTTCATTTTTCGGCCACAAATGGCAGTAGCGATTTGAAATTCAGTTTTCTGCATTGAGCAGCTTTAAATATTGGGATGTTCGATATCACTTTTTTTCAGGCCGATACCAGTACGAGTACTCAACACTTGAGTAGTCACTGATTCTGAAACCATGTATCGATACCACTAGTACTAAAAAAAACAATGGATAGATAATTCGGGGAAAAAAAGACCGAACATAACTTTTTCCTAAAATTACACAAAATGAATGCCAAGAGACCACAAAAGTGCGGCTGATAATCGCATTGTCTGTCGTTGCGAGTACGGATACCTTCAAATAAGGCCTGCTATCTGCTTTGGTACTCGCCCATTCCTAAAACTCATTCACACACGCAGCCATATAAAAACATGAAACCTCCAAAAAAAGATTAGAGTCTTTTCTTTGATCAAGAAAAAAAAAGTATATTTCTATCTGTTTCTGTTTTGCAGCAATTAGCATTAGAATATAGCTAAGTTTCATCATTATTCACAAATCTGTTTAAAAACTGTGGGGGAAACTGCTTGTTGCAACTTGGCCCTGGTTGATCTCTTATACTCTGCTGCAACCTGCTGGCCATTTTTTTGTAATAACTACCATTGCATAAGCGACCTCTTCAGGTCAGAGGCTGCATCAAAGCCTTCTGTATGCTCTAGCATATTAAAAAAACAAAAAACGTATATATATGTTTTTGGGAGTGAAGGACAACAAATTTTAAAACGTATTATTTACTCATTTTTAGGATCAAATGAGTTAAATACATTGACACTAACCCCGTATATAGACTATAAATATCCTATATCGCTGGTTGCAGAAATGTAAACGTGGCGTACTTGTTACACGCCTGGAAATCGCCATTGGGCGGCCTGGCGTTGAGGAAGCTGGCAATGCTGATGAATCCGGTGGGCAGAACATCCCACTGGTCGAAGCGGAGGCCGCTGCCCAGCGAATAGGAGCCGGCCGCGCACGGTGTACACGACTGTGTTGACATCTCCAGGAACTTCCCGGCTGAACATGAGAAGCCTGGACGGAAAAGCAAATTAAAAAAAAAAAAAAATTACACAAATGAGTCACAGGTGGCGCTATACTTACTGCAGTCCGTCCCTCTGCTGGGGGGCGGGAGGCCCGAACAGGTGCCAGGATTGAGCGGGATGGCCACCCTCCAGCGCGACCCCATGGTGTCGCACTCAGTGTACTGGTAGTAGTAGTCCATCTGCACAAATAACACACATAAGCATGAGTAAAACATCCCTTGTTATGTCGCTAGCGGCAACCATTAATGGACAGCAGTGGAGTGAAAGTGGTGTCGGTGACCCTGATCACCGTGGCAACCAACCGCCACTAATGGACCAGGGAAAGAGGAGCGGGTCATGTGCGGCACGTTTTTTTTGTGTGCAGGAGCATCTTGGACATCGTAAAGCCATGTGAATATTCATAATAAATGTGTATTTATAAATATAAAAAACGAATTATATATGCATTCTTATTTTACATATTGAATATAAGCAGGCTTGAGCAGCAGTCCATTTTTTTTTTTTTTATTGTTGACTTTTTACTGTTTACCACATTTCCTGTGCAGTCATTGTGTGTGCGCGTGCACGTATTCCCAGCTCTCCTACATGACCAGCACCTCCCCAAGGCAACAAACACACCTCAACGATGCACAAGCACGCCTCCGCCCCCGCATCCCCCTCCAGGTAGAAACACAGGCACCTGCCGCCTGCTAATTAAAAGCAAAATTCACGGCGGCGAAAATGACAGAGGAGCCGATCAGGAAGGAATAAGACAAAAAAAAGCCAGTCGTGGGATCTGTTGGTCTCACGGGTGACTCATGCCGGTTGCTATGGCGACTGATGAGCGGACGAGAGGAGGGAGACGAGATTGGAAGGGGGTTCGGAGGAAAAAGGGCAGCAGTGACAACAACTGAATCTGAGTGGAAGCAGAAGGCGGCATGAAAAAAAAGGCATTATATTACACTAATGGCGAGGATAGCTGGTTAGCTTAGCATAATCTTGGTTAGGGTAACGCATATGAGCCGAGAATGTTATCAAATTAACAATATGTATGTTTCAATGTGCGATAAAAGCAATTTGTTTTATACAAAAAAATGTTAGTACACTAAATTTTGTATAATTCATCTTTGTAATATAACACTGAATATATTTTTGGGACTAATTCTACAAATATTACACATTATTAGCACAATTAGACTACATTTAGGCAAACAAAATATTAGAACGGGACCTCGGTGTCAATCAACACTGACAGCCGCTAGTCATCATAACAATCAGGCACATCCGGGAGACTGGCTGGCATATATGAGATCAAATACTGCATAAATATGATTTTTTTAGTGCGCGCTGACCTCATCGCATGGCGGCAGCGTCGTGTCCGCGCAGGTTGCCCTGAGACCCGCGATGATGACGAGCACCACCAGGCAGCGGGGGGACGAGGAGGCACAGGCCGGTTCCCACATCCTCAACTCAGTTCACGAACGGCGAACGGCCCGCTGCCTGGAGCCGGAGAATCGAAGCGGTCCGTGCGTGTGGCGTCCAAGTCATTGATACGCCGCTGTCCGTCTGTCACACACCAACAAACACACGGCAGCGTCAAGTCACAAGGAGTGCAGAGAGGACATGTCCGGGTTTCAAATTAAAAGACTATCAGCGAAAACGAAACACAATTACTAATGTAAAGCCTATGGAACGCATCATGTCATTTCCTGGTTTCAAATTAAAAGATATTCGGCGAGAACCTGCTTCAAATTACAACATCCTGGTTTCCTCATTAATGGGTTGTTCAAAATCAGGTTATCCAAAAGTGTTTAACTCGCTGTTTATTGGGAAAGAATAAACAAATTATTAAAAAGAAAAAAAAAAAAGAATCACCGATGGATTCAAACCGGCCGGAGCGCTGTGGCGCGACAGCGCCGCCAGGTGGCAGCAGCATACCGCAGTCAGAGTAAGTCGCGCCGAGTCATCAACGATGAAGAGCACTTGAACCAAAACAAACCCAAAGTTGGCAGCGAAGGCTGACAAATTGAGATGGAATTCACCATTGTCGCTTTTGGGAATATTTTATCTCACTGCGACAACAAGCTCGATTATCCGGGGAGTCTTTCAACGGACTCTCGCGGAGTGTTAAAGCGCGAAAGCGGCATGTTTGTGGCTGGTTCTGCCTCATGTCGTTAGCAAGTTAGCTTCCCCGGCCAAATAAAAGTTGCTCGATGACGACCTATGGGCCGAACATGGCCATATTTGGAGCGCTCCACACCGGCGAAACGTAAACAAAATTCCATTTAGGTCGGCCTGCTTTAGACGCACTCTTTTTGTCATGTCATCGGAGCAGAACATCGCCATCGTGATGGAGGACAAAACGTATGAGGTGAACAAGAGGAAGCTGATTGAGAAGAGCGACTACTTCCGTGCGCTGTACAGCTCTGGGATGAGGGAGTCCACGGAGGACTCCGTGCAGCTGCAGGGCCTCAGCGCTCCTGGCCTGGAGCTGGTCCTTGAGTTCATCAACACCTCTAAAGTGGAGATAGCCAACGAGACCCTGGGGGACCTGATCGAGACCGCCTCTTTTCTGCAGGTCAACTCCATCCTCAAGCTCCTGACGGCGGAGATCCGGCTGGACAACTGCGTGGAGCTCTACAGCCTCTCTGAGGTCTACGGAACCCACGAGCTGCGCGGCGCCTGCCTCAAATTCATGAGCTGCTACTACCACCCCATGTTGAGGCGACCCGAGTTCTGCAGTCTGCCCCCCGCCGTCATGGAGCAGGCAAGGGAGATGCGGATGAGGGGCACCGCCACCCTGGTGGCCATGGGGGATTTCAGCAGCCTGTGCCTGGACGTGCCGGACCAGGACGAGCCCTGGTACATGCTGAGGTACGGCGAGGCCGAGGAGCGCTGGAAGCCCCTGGCCAACAACCTGCCGGCGGAAATGATCAACGTGAGAGGGTACGGCTCAGCCGTGCTGGACAACTACCTCTTCATCATTGGGGGCTACCGAACCAGCAGCCAGGAGATCTCGGCCGCGAATTGCTACAATCCCTGCAGGAATGAGTGGAACCAGGTTGCGCCACTCAACCAGAAGAGGTAATGACAACATGGCTGGAGCAGCAGTTTGGCAGACGATCAACAAATCCTTTCAAAAGAGCCCTCGAGCTGTTACTCGCAGTTGAAGTTCACCATCAAACTAAACAAAAAAGATACACATTGTGTGCCTTAGATAAGTGTGGTTAACTTAATGCTAACAAACAATGCAAAGCGTTGTAGGCTAATGAGTAGGATCACTGTCATGGCATTACAACCGTTTAAGCAACGGATAAAATGGACCAACACACGGATACAGATAATATAATACTCACAGGCATTTATTCTTTATCCTCTGCAAGGAACAACCAATACGACTGCATCTTACGGACAAGCTGTGCCTGTCCATGTAAATCCATGTCTATGTTATACTGCCCCCAGGTGGTCAAGACACACACACCAGATTGATTGAATTGGCCACTTTTGCGGTCTTCCAGGTCCAACTTCAAGCTTCTGGCCGTGCAAGGCAAGTTGTACGCAGTGGGTGGCCAGAGTCTGGGCACGGTGGAGTGCTACAGCCCGGAGAACGACTTCTGGACCTGCGTGTCATCCATGCCTGACACGCTGGCCGAGTTCTCGGCCTGCGAGTGCCAAGGAATGATCTACGTCATGGGAGGATACACAACAAGAGGTGGGCGCAAAGGTTGAAAGTACAAATCGGGCTACAGCACGGATTTTGCACACGAGGTTGCACCAATGTAATACAGTCAGGATTTCATTACTGTTGTTTTTTTTTTTTTTAGTGCAGGCCAGAGGTGGCAAATCCAGGTCCAGAAAGTGAAAACCCTGCCACAGTTTGGCTTTAGCGCCTGGTGCTTGCTATCTATCTCCTTAGCAGGTAAACGAGCACCACGGGAGCTAGCTAGCTAGCACCTGGGGCTAAAGCCAAACTGTGGCAGGGTTTTTAACTTCCCGAACCTGGATTTGCCACCTCTGGTGCAGACGCTCATGTTAATGTCTCCCAACAGTGCGGAACACCAACCTCCTGCGCTACTGCCCCGTGGCCGACACGTGGACGGCGTTCCGCCCGTGCACGGTGCACGTCCGCAAGCAGCAGATGCTGTCGATGGAGGATACCATTTACCTGGTGGGCGGCTACACGCACAAACTGGAGCACGTGCGGCGCTGGCCCTGCGAGACGGAGGACGTGCTGACCGTGCAGTCGTACAACGTCACCACTGGCGAGTGGCTGCAGCTCAAGGAGAACACATCCAAGTCGGGCCTGAACCTGACGTGCACACTGCACAACGACGGCATCTACATCATGAGCCGCGACGTGGGGCTCTCCACCAGCATGGAGCATCGCGTCTTCCTCAAGTACAACATTTTCTCCGACGCCTGGGAGACCTTCAGGCGCCTGCGGGCGTTCGGGCACAACATGCTGCTCTGCTCGCTTTACCTCCCCAATGTGCTCTGATAGAACTTCGGAGACAAGATGGCGGAGTTGCTTATTTCCATGACGGTGAAAAAAAAATTGAAGCCAAACTGAGCTAACTTGCACTTTGTATTCTCCAGCCTGTTAGAGCAGAGAGATGGGAAATGCACATTTTCTTAGCGTAAGTTAAAACACAACATCCAAAAGTTAGGGTTCTTGCAAAAAAACATTCCCATGATGAAAAAAAAAAGTTGCATCTCCGCAACATTTAATCGAACACGTGCCTTCTCCATTATGAATGACCAAACTGCTGTTAGTTTCTTCTGTTGTTGTTAAAGCAGACTTACTTGGTGTTTAGGTACTGGTGTTTTTCACTCCTCAATAAATGAAAACAATTTTGGGGTGAATGTTTTAAATTTATGATTTCGGCTTGTTTGACATTCTCTTGAAAAAGTGGATGTTCAGGACTCAGGGGGGAAAAAAAGAACATCTTGAAGGAGGTTAAATTCACCACCGAACCAGGTAACCGTTCTCTGCATCATGTTGTGATGTTCATCACCATCATGCTGCTCTTCAAAATGACACTCTTAACATACTCAAAAAACTTGAAGCCAATTTGCGTTACAGTACAAAATGTACGGGAGTGGGAAGCCCGTTTTCATCAGTAAAAAACAAACAAACTGTAGTTCAGGTAGGTGGCCATCAGAGGGTGACAAATACCACTGAGAAACCGCCTTTAGGAAGACTCAGCTACTTTTGTTTACAATCCAACCGGACTGATGTAATTAAAAATGCCACTTAGTGTCAGCAGACGTTGGCGAGAGAAATGCGTGTAGTGGAGACAAATGGCCAACAGGGGACGCCAAACACCACCCAGAAATCCATCCGAATTTAACCTTCACAAGGACTCAAGAATTCATGTTAAAATTCCTTATCAGACTGATGTCATCACGTGATCGAAAAATGCATCTTGGTGTTATAACACACAAATTCCATTCAGTGTTTACTGGTGCGAAAGGGACCCACTGTGACATGTTTGAAACAATCGTTGCTGCACGATTGATCGGCTCAAACTGTGTGGGGGTCACACCTCCACAGCAGGACCACGCAGGCTAATCACCAAGCATCCAGCAAGCATCCACCAGGACGTGAGATCCAAGTGAGCAAACGTTCGCTCTTTGTTGTTGTCTGACAAGAGGAGGAGGGGGAGGAGGGCGGAGAGAGGAGAGAAAGCAAGAAATCGAGGGAGGAGAATCCACTTGGAAGGAAGCGCAGAAGAGAAAACACGCAGGAGGATGCTCGTCCAAAACAGACCATCATCCAGGAGTAACACAGGAAATCAACACTGTTCTCCTTGAAGGTCCACATTGCTACATCTCTGGTGTCTTTTTTTTGGAGGAGGAAGTGGGGGGGGGATTCCAGTGCTTAAGATCATGAGTGAGGCCAAAAAAGGTGAGCTGGCCATCCGAGATAAAGCCATCCTGCATCAGCAGCGCCGTCTCAAGCAGGCCACTCAGTTTACGCACAAGGACTCGGCTGACCTGTTGCCCCTGGACGGTCTCAAGAGACTGGGGACGTCTAAAGACCTGGTAAGTGCGCACACCCTGGAAGACATCAATAATGAACTCCTGTCCATGTCTCCGGTGTCTCTACATGATTATTAAAGGGCAGCAAGTAGCAGTCAGCATGGAAAACCTCACCTAAACTAACATTGTCACTACTACAAGTGTAGATTTATATAGCGGCATTTCAGAGGGACCAAATGACGCTTAACAATTACTCATGGCGGTAATTAAAAGGGTGAGTATGGCCACCAGCTTGACAGCAAATGGCAGCATGATAGAAGATTCCAGTTGCGGTCTTGACAGGCAGGAGAGATTTCCTTGTGGGTCTGAAAAAGCAGAGTGTAAACTGAAATTGGAAGCTAATATTAACGCTGACAATGGTAGCTAATTTTGGGGCCAAGGTTTGGCGACAACATTGGTCTTCCTTAGCTAACCATGGAAGCTAACATTGGAGCCAACATCAGAAGTCAACATCAGTCTAGAGCACGGGGAATGTGGTGCAACCCCAGGGATTATATATATTTTTCCATACTAGAATAGTACAGCCAAGTGTAATTGCACATCCACGACAGTAGGTGGTAGCAGCACTCACTGTCAGAGAGAGCAGTATTAGCTCTTACTGGTCTAGAGATAATTCCAGAAGCTAGCGTCAGAAGCTCATAATGCAAGTGGCAGTGTAAGTCGGTTTTGGAAGCAAAATTTGAAACGCTAGGAGGTAACGTTCAAGCGAGGAGTGGAACCCAACTGCTGAATCTTACAGTACATTGGAAGCTTACATAGCACGCAACATTGGTTGCAAGCGAATGTTGAATGTTTTAGTTCTGACATTAGAGGTTACCTTGAACGCTAGCTAATATCAGACAGTAATGCTCGAGGTTAACGCTGGATGCTAACGTAGTAAGGTCGACCTAACATTGGGAGCCAATTTCAGAAACTAACATTGAAGGCAATATTGGCTGGAAGCTAAAGTTTGAGCTAATGTTAGAAGCTAAGCTCTGACTGTCGAGTTAACTTCCGCAGCTAATGCCGTTGGGAACCTAACAAGCTAGCGTTGAAAGTTAACTTTGGAAGCTACTGTGAAAGCTAAAGTCAGATGTAAGGTTGAAGCTAGCTACCGTTAGCTGTAACGTTGTTGTTGTTGAAATCTAATATTGTAGTTACTATGGAAGCTAATGTTCACAGTCACATTAGCGGTAGCGTTGGAAGCTAGCACGTAGTTGCTCCACCTAATGTGGCGAAGTTGGGGGCATAAAACCAATAATTAGAAAAATAACCAGGCACTAAGACAGGATTTCTCCATCCCCAATCTTACTACATTGCTGAGCTACATCCTCGCCAACCTTTTTGTCTGGAATTGTCATTAAAACAGAACAATACAGCACATAAGCATGATCTATTTTAGCCCTCACAGAATTGCAGGGTTATTTTTTCGGCGTAGGACGCAAACCCAGTAAAGAGAAAATAAGTCAGGAAAGGAAATCTGAAATAGTATGAATCTAGCTTTGAATGGCTAAACCTTGATTAGCTTTGAGGAGCTTAACACGCTAGTCATTCATTAACTGCCAGTACTCAAACCGCTACGTCAAGCATCCGGGACGCCTCTTATGATAAAACCAATTATCTGAAATGACGCTCGTCTCGGCGCTGATGGAGGGGGAAAAAAACTGTAATCTGCCAAGCGTGGCGTTGACAATTTGAGCCAGCGGGAGTGGAAATTGTCCGCCTCGGACGAGAGCCCGGGTCGCTGTTTAGCCGCTGAAAAGACTTGAAAAATTCATTAAATGACAAGAAAGAAGGTTCTGCAAGGATACTGATTACTCGTCAGAACGTCTGCGCGCTTGCATCTATCATGTCTATCTGTCTTTTTAACATTTTCCCTCGTTGGTCGAGCATGTTGATTGGTGGACAGAGAAGGGTCACTTCCTGATCAAGAAAACCTCGAAAACAAACACGATGCCAATGAGCTAGAGCAGGGGTTACCCAACCGGGTCCTCGAGGGCCCCTCCTGCTGTACATTTTAGATGTTGAATTTGAACAGCGAGAGGAATTTCGTGCATTTTTATCTGGTAAAGATGTTCGTTGCTGTAAATACTTTCCCTATGCACTCTATATGAATACATACATATTCCTGTCATAATTGGCAGCGAAATGCCATCCTACGATCACAATAACATGAGAAGGGCATCAACAATCCACCGGCGGCTTTTCCACTCTGATGTGTAATTCAGCAGCGTTGGTTACGCAACGTTGGTTTTGTGCTCTATTTCGCCCGAGGTGCTGAGTAGCTAGCATCAGCGAACATGTAAAAAAAAAAGAAAAGAAAAAAAGGTGGGTGGGGGGCAGGGGGGTAAGGCCGCACTCGAAAGCGAGGGAAACATAGTCTTGAGACCGGGTCACGGAGGCCACGTGCCATCCGAGGGGGCCGCACCATTATGCAATCATGCGTGCATTAAATGTGTGTTTGGGAAATCAGGATCTAAGTCCACTGACACATAAAAACCTGAACTCCGCATACGCCACCATTTCGTGGACCTGCAGGTTTCGGAGGTTTCCCCTCTTCCAACACAAGCTGATTCCAATCAGCAGGATCGTTATCAGGTTTATGCAGCGCTTGCTGATGAGCTGATCATATATCAGCTGTGTTGGGAGAACGGAAACATCCAAAACATGCAGGACTGCGGCCCTCCAGGACCGGAGTTTGACACCTGTGCAATACAGGATTAATGCCCATCCAACAACATTCATCCTTTGCTTTACCTAATATTCTTGTTGCCTTAGAGGTGAAAGTGAAGGAGATGGATCGTGGACATGGTCGTTATGTATCTGACTATCCCCAGTGCCATTTTCACTCACGTGACAGACATTTGCATTGGACTTTTACATGAAAGAGAATACGGAACAAACTGCGTCCTGTAATGACATTTAATGGCCAAAATAAGGAACTAGTTCACGTTTTACTGGGCGTCTGGGAACCCTTCGTACAGGGCAATCTGTAACCCTGAGACTGCTGCCCAGCGTGAATTGGATGAGAACGTGGTGTCCAGAAGATGTGGCGCACGCCGGCAGATGGTGCAGAGTTGACTTAATCCTGCAGCAGGTGTTTCATATTCATCTCCAAATGTGAGTTTTTTTTTTTCTCCCCGAGCAGGCAACAGCAGAACAGAGCAGCACTTTAAAGTCAAGCACACTCACAGGAAACCTTGTGGGCCCCAAAATATAGACAGCCTAAATGTACCCCGCATTATCCATCCATCCGCTATCTCAACTGCTTATCCTCATGATTATTATTATTAACCACAAGACAATTAGCTGTGTTAAGCATCAGTGTGTGTGTGTGTGCGTGTTGCATGGGAAGACGGGTGGCTAAAAATAGTCGACAAACACAACATGAAGTGCAAATACATGCTGTTTATAAATATCACTGTTGTTTGTCAAAAGCTAACTGCTAACTCGCTGACAGCAGGCTACAGGCTAACAACTTGCCAACATTTATGCACAATATAAGCCAACCTCCAATCAATAGCTTAATAACTCCTTTCAACTTGTCAAAGGTTAACCGCAACCTAGTCAACAGCTAGCAACTCGTCAACAGCTAAGTGCAGTATTAGTTAACTATTAGTCAGTAGCTAAATTACTGCGATCCACTTGTTTAAGGCTCACCGCTAAGTAGCAAACAGGTAAAAAAAATAGGCTATCAACTTGTCAAAAGCCAACAAATAACTATCTGGCAGCTAGCTACAGGTTAGCAAGTCCAATAATAACTATCTGACAGCTAGCTACAGGTTAGCAAGTCCAATATCAGCTAAGACAACAACAGCTAGAACAAGTAGTGAAAAGCTGAGTACAGTAACAACTAATGACTGATTAACAGCTAAATAACTGCTAGCAGCTCGCCAATGTCAAAAGCAAATCGCTAACCAGACCAACAGTGCGGTAATTGGTATTAGCAGCTTTTCACTCGCTAAAAGGTAAATAGCAGTTTCCTCTGTGCAGAGAAGCAGACAGTTGGATGGGATAAATGACATTTATGAACACAATTCAATTTGGAGCGCCATCGTCGTCTGTTTGAGCTCCGGGGGGTTGCAACCCTGCCACAAATCACGTTAGGAAGCAAGTGAACAGCAGGCGGATCGTAGTGTCGCCACTTTATTAGGTACAATACACAAGAATGAAAAATGTGTGCGGCATTAATTTAATAGCAGTCTGTAGGCGGCAGATGTAAAGCTGCCATCGGGGGCTTCCCGCTCGACGCAACGGGAAGTTGCAAAGAGGTTGTTGGAAAGGTCACATGACTGGCTGAAAGCCGATGCAAACGAGTAATTAGCCGGCACACAGAGTAGCATTTAAGCACACGAGCAGAACACTGGGCTCAAAGTACTTTTCAAATACTGAACAGTATTATTGTCTGTGAGATAACGTTTACTTCGATTAAACACTAGTTTAAACAAACCTTTTGACTTAAGACTTTCTGGTCATCAGTGGCTAATTTGTAGTTAGCTACTGCCGAGCTATTTGCCACATTCACTGATTTACAGAGTACTTTGTGCTTTACCTATTGCATTTTTTTTTGTTCTGGCTAATGAGTCTCCTATTTCAAGGTTGACCAGTTGCTAGTTGGATGATGGCTGGTACTGTGTTTACCTTTTGACTAGAGAGTAGTGGCCATTTAGCTGCTGATTAGCTATTGTCTAGAATGCTAACAAGTACTTAGCAGTTAGCCAGTTGCTTGTGGATTGTTAGGTTGCCTGTTACTTGAATAACCCTTTGACCAGAGAGCAGTAACAATATGGCTTCTACGAATATTACGCATCCTTGGGCCGCTTGAAAAGCGCCATATAAATATAAGTTAGCATGAATTATTATTGTTATTCTGGCAAGTGTCGCATTTGCCAGATGCTATCTGGTTTGTTAATTAGCTTTAGTAGCCAATTGAATTGGACTGGGGGGGTGGTTGGAACTACATAATGTAAATAGTCAATTATGAGGGGATTTAATCCTAAAACGACTGACGATGACCTCAAATATGGAGTGTAAAGAGATAAAAATGAAGTGGTGGAGGGAGCCTTTTGGCTTTTTGGTGCTCAGCCATGCAGACAATGTACCCTCTTCCTCATCTTACCGTCACGGCTGCCAAATGCGACTCCCTGATGCAACAAGGGCGAGGAGCTGATCTTCTTCCCAGATGGACGCTGAAAGGCAATAAGAGACCTGGCCAGACATGAGAGAACTCGATTACTCCCATGGCAGCATTCACACGGATACACTCTTATTTCCATAGCAACCCCACAGCATCGTGCAGCGCCGCCTCCTGGAGGGCAACATCACGCGGCTGCGGGGCGAGGCCCGAGATCCGGCCGCCCACGTCCGCTCACCGCTGGCCGACAATGGCGGGCTGGCGGACGGCGAAGACGAGAGCGCTGACGACTCCTCGGCCGAGGAGAGCGAGAAGAGTCTACAATCGGACGGCAACGACAGCGGCGACGCGGCAGGGGCCTCCGAAACGACGCGCCTCACGGCTTTGCTCATTCACTGCAAGGTATCCAAAACCCACCTTTTGTCTAGAAATCAAAAATCTTTTTGAGTAAAATGCTTAAATTTGGTCGCAAGACTGCAAAACGGTGTCTTTTCTGGCAAGGCTTCTTTTTTTTTTTTTTTGTCTCCTCATGATAGACACACCTGCCAAATTTCACAATGCTATGTGAAAATGGATATGGGGGCTGAATTTTTCATCCAATATTTGGCATAGGGACTGTTAAGAGTAGACAATATTAAGTATTGTACTCTTTGCGTGTTCAATTAACTGAATGGTGAGATCCTGGTGAAGAAGTCCCTTTGCAAAGGTATCAAAAGCTTTTGATGACAACAACTGACGACACTGAAGCCGTGTTCCATCAGATTGTGTGTCGTCCACTCCGGCACATCATTATTTATTGAAAAGTGGGTGAATACGAAAAGTCTCCTCCCTCAGCAAGTTCCCAGGAATACAAATCAGATTAGAGAAAAACAATACATCAGCCTGTGCCTCCCCTCTTCCGACCGGCAGAGACCGGCCCCAGACTAAAACTCCCTTCAAGATAGCAAATGGAATAAACCCGTTGCCCTTCTTCTGAGAGTGAGACAGATAATACAATTCTATTCATTGAGCCATACTGCCATAACTAAATCCAAAACGGCTAAAATATCAATTGAAACTGAAAAACAATGTTAATAACTTAACAGGACCCCTTAGAAATGACCCCTAAAATGGCTACTTGGAAGGAAAATGGCAGGCTTCCTGTGTTATTTTGGCCTTGGCTTCTTGAAACTTTTGGCCTACTTTGGGCCTATTCATAAAAGAAATCTGAGCAAATTCTGCGTTTCTAAGTTAAACTGGCTTTGGGGCTGAATTTTCACAATTTCCAGAATCTGTGCTTGCGCCCAAATGTTAAAAATTAATCCACAAAAGATCTCGGCCATTTGGTAGGTCAACTAAGTGAAATATTCGTGGAACTTTTCTGCAATATTCAGCATTTTCCTTTGCACTTTGCTCACGCGCACCGTTGCTTAAGTGCTATATGCGCGCGGTGACTCAACCGGCATCTATTTTTAAACTTCACGGCGAGAAAAGAGTGAGAGATTTTAGCACCGAGACAAAAGGAAAAAAAACACACACGATCCTTTGTGGTGCTGCTGATAAGCTGCTCTGCCCGTGTGGACAAAACGAAGTAGGCTCAGCTTGAGCACATCATAACAATGGAGAAGAGAAATGCTCTCCTTTTGTTGATTTATCAGCCAAACTACAAAAAAATGCGTGAGTTTTCCGACTATGTTAAAGCCCTAAAAAGATGATTTAGTTGCTATAAAATAGTTACAATTAAAAGGTATTGAGTAAGCGAGCCCTGACTTAACGGGCCAGGTTAATATTTGATGACGCAGCATTGAAGAGTCAACATGAGCATCATGGCTTCATGTTTTACGCCATTCATTATAGATGATTAATCATTAATTGCTTAGCAGTTTTGCAAGTGAGCACAAATGTGGCCTCCATTTTGTGTTTTGACAACAACACACTCCATTTTCTGTCCTCTCTACAGTGCTGTGAGATTGAAGTGAAGGTTTCTTTAAACACCAACAGTGTCCACAACCACATTTCTGCATCTTGCTGCCAAAGGCTTGGGTAAGAAATTATTTTATTTTTTCTCCAAATGGGAGGTGGTGTAAGTTTGGGTACCACAGTTTTACACATTGATGTCGGTTTTCGACCTTGCCGCTTACATGTAGCAATTAGCCTGTTCACCTGTGGGATATTCCAAATAGGTGTTTGATGAGCGTTCATCAACCTCCCCATTTTTTTTTTTTTGCCACCTGTCCCAGCTTTATCTTTATTATAAAAAATAGATTATTTCACTACAAAAATTAAATGTGAGGTTGAAATATGGAGTATTTCCATATGAAAGTGTTCTTCAGATGTGGATTCTTACTTGTAGTTGCGATTCTGGTTCGAGCTTGGCAATGACGATGATGCTCTTGTGTCCTCTCAGCCTTTCTGCAACCAGTCGGGACCAGAGCAGTTCGGTTAACGGCCTTAAGCTTCAGCTGGGCTCAAGGACGATCCAGTGCTCCGCTTTGGTCCAAGGTACCAACAATGCAAATATTAAAACATGTACTTTTGTTGAAGATCTTCAAACACATGTGCATCTTTTACCTCTCAGAGGACGCGACATGTGAACTGAGCCTCGGCCTGCGCACTATGCTGCAACTCAAAGTAAGCAAGATAACGCTTCAACAAATGCAAATAAACAGGAAAAGATGAAGATACAGAAGAAATAATACGATCATACTTGCCTTCTGCAGTGCTGCCTGGACCTGAACCGCAGAGTCCTGAAGCTAGGGGGCGGCACTGAGGAGCTTCCCTTCTTGAGTGACCAAAAAGCCGACAGCGCGAAAGAGGTGTGAGCGCCTCCTAAATCTCCTCCTCCCGCATCGTTGTCATCGCAGTGGTTGGGGACCGCCCGGGGCCATCGGACCGCAAGCATTTCACGGCAACCACATCAGGGATGAGCGTTAGCCGGCAAAGAAACTAGCCTCGTTGTAGTCCTTTTTTAATCAATTGATTCAAAAATTGTTGCGAAAACAGGAAATATGGGTGACTCAATCAATTTTTAATTATAAACGGTACTTGAATCACTAGTTAAAGATAAAAATTCTAATTGTGAAATTGACATTTTTTCCTTGCCTAAAAGTTAAATATGAATGTGCACCTGTTAGCTTAGCCTAGTCTAGCGTAGCACAAGACCAGAAACCACACACACCCAATAAATAAAAATGTCAATTAGCTGAGCTTTCTGTCAATTCTGCGTTTTTGACAAAGGCAGGCTAACGAGCAGTAGGCTATGCTAAGCTAACAACTGCCACATTAGCGTGTGGTCGCCCTCCTGCGGGAAGCGTTTCGTCCTCCCTCGACCTCCTCAACACACAAGGGCAGAAGAATTTGAAAAAGCAATTAGCGGCTGAGCTTTAAAGCCAGCCGCATACTCAATGACCTCGCCCGTAAACATTTATTAGTGAGAATTCGGGCTTGTATTTTTCATGTTCTTACATTTGTCATTAATCCACGTTTTGCATGTTAACTTTTCAACTGATTGAAACCATTTCAATTTCAAAACATCCAACTCATTCAGGAAATGTCCATAAATAACATTTCACATCCCCAAAATCTCAGATTCACCACAATTCCAAAACTATTTTTTAAAATTTCCAAATATGTGGTTCAAATCATTCCAACATCAAAAAGTTCATTTCATTTCGGATACTATTTGTGATATTCCAAAAATTCACACTTTTGGCAACATTCCAGATACTCCAAAAGAAAAATCCCAAATAAATGGTGACATGTACAAATTCTAATTCATTTCAACAATTCAATTCATACCACATCATTTCAGTCCAGCATTCACGCACGATTTCTACAGAAATATCACGCTCGGTGTGCAGCTGGCTTGAGTGATTCCTCCCACTAAAAATATCCCGTTTATATGCGAAATCTGAAAACATTCCATGTGCATGATGTTGTGGCGTTCTGCCTGCATGTTTGTGTGCTCGTCTGATGGTGTGAACCCGGGAGTTTGGGAGTGTGTGTTTTTTTTTCTGGCTCACACAGAAAAAAAAGCTGAGCGGGTACAAGCTGCCAAACAAGCTGCCTTCCCACGCCGCCTTTGTCACATCTTCAAAAGCTTTTGCATCTTTTTGGGATCATTTTGTGAATTTTAGCGCCTTTGAGACCTTGACGTTTGCCTCTATTGATCTTTACTTAAAAGGTAGCTAACTTAGGAAATCGAGCGCCACCTGTCTATTTCATTTAGTAGTTATGAAAAACAGGAATTATTAGCCCAATAGGATCCTGCAAACCACAGATGTACAATTACACCAAATTTAATTAAACAAAAACAAAACTTACCACATAAAAGGGAATAAAATCACCAAATTTGAATTTGGTGGTCAACTGAATTCTCGTTGAGTTCAAAAAGTGAAACTCTCGTATAATAGTCACCAAGTTACCAAATAAGCTAGCAGCTAGCCTAGCTTCTTCACTTCTTTGTATTTGAATAACACCCTGTGGCACCACGCTGCCTCTCACAGGTCAATCTAGGTACTACACCACATTTCTTGTCTCCAACTGAGTAAGAAATGACTTACTCATTAATTGTTGCACATCTGTGGTTGGCAAACTAACTGCTTTTGTTTTTATGCTCCGCCTTTCACGCTCCGTCAACCAGTGCCGCTACGATACGACAGAAGTTTATTTTTGGTGTTTCTCCTTGCTCTTCTTCTGTATAACAGTATTTTCTCTGGCTAACAAATAAAAGATACGTATTCTGGCTAACTCTGTATGTCTTTTTCCCCTTTAAAGGGCACTCATGTTGAATATGTCTTCTTATCTGCACCCAAGCAGACAGCTTGTGGCTTGCCAAAGGTTACCTCGCTCTCACTCCCCCATAAACGGCAACAAAATAAATAAAGCTCCCAATGTGCATGTGCGACTAAATAAGGACTTGTGACTGAGGAAGGAAAACTAATTGCGGTTACCTCATTTAGCAACATGAGAGGCTTTTAAATACGAGACAGCTCGCACAAATGAGCATTATTAAGCCTCTTGAAATTGTTTAATTTAGGCCACATAAATCAATATTTTGAGGATTTTACCCCTTCCTGAATGTTTAGAAAATGACGTTCCCAAAGCCTGCTTCATTTGGCAACATGAAATTTGGTAGACAGGTTGATTGTGAGTACACCGACAAAAAAGTTGGCAAAAAGACTCAGGGTGTCTGCCATTTTGCCTTGAAGCCACCATTTTGGGGATCATTTCTGTGGATCTTCCCCTCCTTGGATTTGAAAGAAAAATTCAGCCCCTGAGACCAGTTTGGCTTAGCAACATGAAATGCATGGCAGCAATGTGACGTCTAAACATAAAACAGGAAACTTTTATAACTTAAGCTTTAGAGGGAACAATTTGTGTATTGGCTTTAATTATACTGAAAAAAGTGGCCAAAACGAGGCAGCAGTAGGCCTTCTTGTGCTTAATCCTCCCTCTCTAGTTAGGTCTCTCCTCTTCAAATCCTCTTTTTTTGCTTTTTTTCATTTCCACGCCGGCGATGAGCCGAGCACAACACGAAGGCGACAACGGAAACATGAGAAGGCGTGCGAGAGAAAATCCCCGCTTCGATCAGCCGCCTCGCTTGCACCCTCTCGCCTCGCCACATCCTGTTAGTGAGCTTGCAGTGACACCTTTGCACACAAAAAAAAAAAACTTTTGTTTCTCAACCACATACAGACAAACAAATGCTCAAGTAGCAGCAGGATGCAAACTTTATTCCTGCCTGCGTCCCAATGCTTTTTTTTTGCATCTAATGTCTCTTTGCAGGGAAGCGGGGAGGCGAATATTGATTGGCTCGTCTGTAAGCGCGGCTTATGCAATTCCCCACAGAGAGAGAGCTGTGAGCCAGCCAGACAATGAAAAGCTCATTTGAAAATCTGCTCTCTCTATATCTCCATACACATGCAGGCATTCTTCACAAATCCACGAACATCATGCACGGGCTGTGCCACATTAACAATAATATAGCATTCATTCGTTACAACACGGATAGAAGAGTCTGGATTGTCTGCCCCACGGAGCATTTACATTAGGGATGGGCAACTGGAATGAGCCCCACGGGCCACATGTGCCCACAGTCTGAAGGTTCCCTGGAGGAAAAAAAAAAAAAGTGGGAAAAAATCCCCCGCCCCTTACATTTCTCATTGTATTTTAATGAGCGTCACTTCTATACAGATTTTTGCAAATGGCGGACCAGCATGTATTTACATAGCATTTTTGTCATACATTTGGTTAGCAAGTGAGTGGTCCTATATTGACACCCCCTCCCCCCTTCCTCCCGTAACAGTGATGATTTAGGCCAATTGTGATATTTTGTAGAACCGGCCGATAAAAAATAATTAATATTAATATTTTTTCTTAAGACTTACAACAATAAAGATGAGTTGCAGCCTTACAGGCAGAAAATGTCAAGTTTGGCCGAATTTGGTCCTTTAGTATTTGTTTAAATTTACAACAGAGAGAAAAATGGAACTTCTCAAAAAAATGTGTGGGGGGGGGGTTGAATCAAGTTGTTATTTAAAGATTTTTTTTTTAAAGAGCCAATATCGGATATTGAAATCAGTCAGTTCCTAATAAAGATTCCTGTCATATTTTCTGCATTAATTTTGTAATCAAATCAAACTAACACACCATTCCCCCCAAAAAATGATTGTCATTGTAGAAGGGATGTGTGGCTTTAAAAGCAAAACGGAAAATTCTGCCTATACAAAGCTAACAAAGCTTTTTTTTTTTTTTTTTTTTGCATAGTAGTAAAATGTTGGGCTTGTTTTTGTGGGCAGATAGGGGTCAGTTGTATTAGAAGGGGCTCGTCCGTTCGGTGGTCATCTGCGGAAGTTCCCGAGGCGAGAGGCGCAGCTGCCTGTCACTGCCGATCAGATCAAACTTACGTAACGAGCTCACCAGGCAAACGCCTCCAAAACACACGCGGACAGTCTTGTTATTATAATCTTAGTTTGATTTAATTGATATCATGTATTCTTATTGGTACTGTTAGTTAATTTGGAGGTTTGCTGACCAGCTGCTCTTCAAAAAAATATATAAAAAAAATGTCACGGGTCCCGACTGTCGTGTTTAACGTGCGCCGCGTCGACTTGACATCAAAGGTCGAGTCAACGTGAGATGACCGTTGTTATTTTTGGGTGCGTCAAAATCTCATCATCCATCTTGCATGAGGAGCAAACAGGGAGGCCGTCAACGGGATCCTCCCGAAGGATGATGATGATGAGGGATCTTATGAAACGTCTTGGAGGAGGAAAAGATTGACAGGCGGAAAAGACGGAGGCGGCGCAGCGTGACTGAAGCGCTTCAAGCGGCCTGTCACATTTAGCTGGCGGCGGCTTTTAAAGAAGAGGAGGCGTGTCGCCAAGCGTTTATTAGCAGGGACAAAATGAAGACGAAGAAGAAGAAGAAAATCAGTGCGCGTCCTTGTAGAGAACATCTGACAGCAAAGATCTGATGGCCGTCGGGTCCTCGCCACCTGTGGAGAGGAGGGGCGACACAAACAAAGACCCTTAGGGTCCGACGTTGTGCTGCTGTCCACTTGAGGCAGCAGGGGGCGCTAGAGATAAGGAGCGGTATCGTTTCCCCAGCGTTTTATTAGCCAGGCTTTCCTTGTCCCACCGACAGGCTAAGAGACCCCCCCCGTCCCCTTTCATTTTTGAACAGGGGTGTGTAGACTTTCAATATCCAACTCTAAATTGATTGTGTCTGATTTGATGCCTCCTGAGACAGCCCGCCGCTCATTAAGGAAGGCATCCAAAGCGTGACCTCCGCCGCCTTTTTTTTTTACACGTACTCACCGACCCCTAGCGCCGCCAGATGACCTCTGAACTCGGGTCGCTCATCCAGCACGCGCATCAGGTTGGTGGACTCCATGCGCTCAAGTTGCACCTTCCAGTACACGTAGATCTTGTGGTTGAAGCTGACGTACACCAGACACGGGCTGTTCTTGCCCTCCTTGCACGTGTATTGACCTGCATGTAGAAAACCCTCAATGTAAAATTATTCATTGGTAGCTCTATTAATGAAAAAAACAAAACATTAAAATGTATATTTAATAATTTTGTTTATTAATGTCGATAAAAAACCTGCTGTGCATTTTAATTATTTCACAAGTCATTCGACATTCCATTAGCTTTATAATTACTTTACTTCAATTTGACCCCTCTTAAAATAATTGGCTTAAGAATGAGAGGCTCTCTGCTGCCACCTCTTGGCCGAAGGAATTGCATTACGTTTTAATCTGATAGTTTTGATCAAATTACAAAAATATTAATAATTTCCCCCCCACAGAGATTAAAATGAGTATAATACATACGTGGGGGAAAAAATGTTGGTACCCCTCTGTTAATGAAAGAAAAACCAACAGTGGTCACTGAAATCACTTGAAATTTACAAAAGTGAGAAAAATATATAAATAAAATACAAAGGCATTTTATTAAGGTAAAATGGAGGCCATGTTTTATTTTTGTTAATTTACAAAAATGGCAATACAAAAATAATTTCTTTTCTGGATTTAAATTCATATAATAATCAAAAAGCTGTTTAAAAAATGTTTTTTAACCAGTATTGCAATGGCATTTAAAAATAATAATTATCAAAAGAAAAATCTAACTTAATTAGTTACAAAATAAAGTCCTTTCAAGGATTCTAATTATGTGACAAATTGAATGCATTCTTTAAAAAAAAGATAGAAATTGAGGCCAGCTGGCCAGGTTAGATTTTATTTTGTTTTATTTTACAAAAGAAAATCTATTAATTTAAAAAAATATTAATTTGAGTGATTGAAATTATTTGAATAGTGAATTTTTTTTCATTTGCAACAATATCCATAATAATAATAAAAAAGCCATTTAAAATAATTTAAAAGATAATTTCCTTTTTGGGAAATTCCACTGAAAAGATGAAAAAAAAAAGTAATTGGTTGTGTTAAAATTCCTGACCGGCGCAGAATGCGTTGACGTTCTGGTCAAACTGGAAGCGCACCACGGCGCGGTTGTGGTCGATGATGTACGTCTGGCCATCCCAAGCGCACGCCACCACCTCCTCGCGCCCGTCCCTCTGAAACCATAAAGACGCAACATCTACTTTCGTTTTTGCAGTGGGTAAGATAATTTTGTCAAACAGTGAAAAATGAGACCGTGACGTCGAGTTTCTGCAGGGCGAAGAGTTGATGGTCCACTTGCACCGACCACAGCAGCTGCTCGGAACTGTCCATCAACTTCAGCGTCCCTGCAGTACACATTTTAAGCCTATAAACTTTATTCACAAGACAATAAAAAATACAATAAATTGTGTACAATTGCATCTAAATGGGAACTATTTGGCCTTGGTGGAGGTCGGCGCACTCCTGGGTGTCTTTCTAGTTCAGCCCTGAGGTCTAATTTTAACATAGCCTTGGGGGAGGTCGCATAATCCCACTCGTCATGAATTATTGATGCTCTTACCGTCCAAAGTGCAGAGAGCAAACAGGCCACATTTGGAAGACTCCTCTTTTGAGCCTGTTAATGACAGGAAACGTTATCAAAGCATGATTCATATCTTTGTGATTCCCAACCAACTTCACTTAGCTCATCAGAAAATAGTGAAATTAATCAATGAAATAAGTCCTACCTTTGCTAATGCTCCCAATAAGATGCGTTGAGACATTCTTGTTGTGGATCCGCCCGGTGGTCAGATGGAGAATGACATCCCGTGAAGGCCCCTCACTTCAAAACAATAAAAGTGACCAAATTGTTGAGCTGGCCCGAGATCTCGCACAAGTTTTCGCACCTGCCGCAAACGGCGGCCGCTTCCTCGTTGTTGTCGTCATCGCCGGGAGCCGGCGAGTCCTGCTGTGTCCAGGAGCAGAGCAAGATGGCGTAGCCGCAGCCGGGCTGGGACACCATGAGCTCCGGCAGACCCTCGGGACCCGGGTTCACCGACAGACTGTCCACCTGAAACACAAGTGAGGACATGAGGACATCCTATGGGCATTTGGTGACATTTATTTTGGTTATATTCGAGACATTTGGGCAATGTTACCGTTTTTGTCCACCAGAAGGTGCTATTTCTCCCAATTAACTAAAACTGCAATATTTGTATATTCATTTCTGTTTTCGACAAAGGGGCATCCAGATTCAACTGCTAAGTTTGAGTCACTACTTAGAAATTAATTCCGTTTTTTAATTACTAATTTTAAGTGGGTTAAAAAATATATATTAAAATCAATATCGTCGTTCTAGTAGTTTTTGTCTCATCTTTTGTCATTTTGACAAAATCAACTTATCTCATTTAAAAAAAATATTGTAATATATTTTCGTTAAATTTAAATGTTTTTAATTAAAATCGGTATGTCAATTAAAGAGTTAAAATCCTATCCAAATTTCATTCAAGGATTTAAAAATATATAAAATATGTATGTAGTAAGTCAGGCAGTCTTAAAACCACTCAACTAAAACGTTATGTATGTATGTATGTATGTGTATATATATATATATATATATATATATATATATATATATATATATAGCCGCAATATATATATATATAGCCTCAATTTCAACACAAAAATGCCGCAAATTTGAACTTGAAAATGACCACAACTGAAACAGTCCCCATAAATGGACTGCCCTGTTTGAAGAAAGTAATAATACTTCTCCATCTGAAGGAAAAATGAGTGATTACTTGATTCAAATATATTACTACAAAGGTTTAAAAAAAAAAAAAAATTTAAAACTGTGTAACCTGTCCTTCCAGCAGCCATTTCTTGAGCAGAACCAGCTGACCAGATCCCGAGTCGGAAGCATCCGAAGATTCTTCCCATCGGAACGCTCGCACCACTCGGTCGGTGTAGCCCACCACCAGCTCGCTGCGGCCGTCGCCGTCTGTCATGAACCAAAACATTACAATTCACCAACTTCATGAACAAATGGCTAAAATGAATTCAAAAGTAATACTCGATCTGTAAAGTCCAGTACCGATATCACTGATGAGGATGACTTTGGTGTTGGCGGGGATGTGCTGCGTGAAGAAAGGCTTCTGCTCGTCGACGGCGAAACCTTCGTGCTGACTCGCCGAGTCGGCCTTGGCGGCGCTGAGGTCGAACAGGTGGAACCAGCCCTCCGCTCCAACGGCCACCACAAAGTTCTGACCCGTTTGACATGTTTCATTAGCACGCGTTCGCAACAGCGGCCCGTCCGGGAGCTGCACGCCGGTCTTCGACGTACCTTTCCCTTGTTGCACACGTCTCCCACGGCGACGCACGTCAGCTGACCAACGACAGGAATAGCGAGTTGAGGAATTAAATACATGCGAAATGAATGAACTCCATTTTGCCTACCATGCCCACGCAGCTCCTGGTGATCCACGCTTTGCTGTCGTCGTTCTTGTACACGTGCAGTTTGCCGCTCGTGTCGCCCACCACCAGCTCGTTCAGCTTTGTGCACATGGACGGACGGATGGAAGGACGCATTAGCTCGAATGCCAAATCTCAAAATGCATTGTAAGGAAATAAGGAAGTAAGGGGCGGGAGAATGAAAGGACAGATGGGATGGTAGGAAGAAGGAAGAGAAGTGGTTCAGCCTGGTACGCATGTGGGGAAAAGAAAGAAGGGAGGGATGGAGGATGAAGTGGACAAACTGAGGGAAGGAGGGAGGAAAGAACGAAGAAGGAAAGTATGGAGGAATGTTGGAAGTGAGGTTGAGAGGAAGTGAAGGAGGGAGGGTGGCAGGAAGGAACGGGGCAATGTAACGAGGGAGGAATGAAGGAAGGAAGGCTCTACAAGAAGGAGGGATGAAAGAAGAGGAAGCAAGAAGAGAAACGAGATTGGAGGGTAGGAGAGGAGAGGAGGGATAGAAAGAAGTCATGAAGGACACAGAATGGAAGTCTGAAATTGAAGTAGGTAAGGCAGAAAAGTAGATTAGAAGGATACATGAACTAAAAGTGGGTCTTCAGGAAAGAAGGAAGGAAGGAAAAGGAGCCATGAAAATGTCTTTAGTGAAAAAGGGATTAAACAAGTGTACGAATACTGTTCATACTTTTGTGCCGCCCCGGCCCAATTTGTGCTTACCGTGTCGTTGTCGGCATCTCCCAGGCAAATGGCGTGAGGAAAGAGCGTGCCCGTAAAGTCCAAACTAACACGCTGAACATAATTCAGCGACCTCATAGCGACGAAAAGCGACGTCAACTGGCAACTTTGACATCAGTTTGGATGCTATTTTAGCTTCGATGGCGTACCGCCCTGCTCGTAGCTGTTGTTTTTTTTACAAAAAAAAAGCGAGTTCAATTGAATGAAAACTCGACCTTAAAACCAAATTAAATCGGTGTTCAACACCTGTTTTATAAAGTATACTCATTAAAGTACTATTTTTATGTCTACTTTTGCTTGTTTTATTTTTTTTAGTTGTCGGACGCGCGCTTCCTGGTAAACAAACTCACGTGACATAGTACGGCAAGTGACAACGGACAAAATAGAATCAGTGGAGCAAGCTTTTGTATTGACATTTATGTCCACATGAGGGCGGTGTTCGCTACAACTTTTATAAGCAGCGACTCCAATGAGATGACCATTGACCAGGTCACATAACCTGACCTTTACATTTACAAGGCAACGTTTTTTTACGGAATCTTCAGAGTTGAAGAACTTTGGGTTATATTAATGTGTGAAGTGTTGTAAAAATTACGTTGATGGGTTTGGGTGTTGTTTAACATATACTTAAAAAACTGCTACCATGCATATGCACTTTCTATTTATTTTCAAATAACATTTAGCAGCATGGTAAATGAGAAGGTATCACATCAGCCTCACAATTCTGAGGTTAATGGTTCAGATCCTTCCCATGTGGAATTTGCATATACTGTATTCCACCCCAAAGTCAGCTGAAATGGGTTCAACCTTAATGAGGACAATTTTTTTTATAGAAAATGGATGGATAGATTTCTAACATCTATAACAGTGATATTCAAAGTGTGATGCTATGTGGGCTCCCTCTAGTGATACATAAAAGAATCACTGAAGAGAATTTAAGTTAAATAGCTTGTTTTTTAACATGTATGGTTTTTTTTGCTGAGTCACTAGTGGCGCAGTACATTTTACTTATTTATAAGGTTCTATCTGCAGGATTTTCCAATCGTCGGATTTCGCTTTGAAAAATTGCATTATGCAAGAAAACAAAGTTGATTTCTGTTTAGTTTTCTCACATCAGTACATTGTTCAGATGTTCCGATTGGTGGATTTCACCTGGAAAAATGACATTCTGTATTATTTTTTAAAAATGCTTTTTTTTTTTTTTTACTTAGTTTTCTTACAAACTTAAACAAGTTGCATTATAGATGCAGTGCACTTTATCTTCTTTTTCTTTTGTCCACATGTAAAATTATCCTATTCTTCATTTGAATTAATTACAGAGAACTCTAAGACGCTGTGGAAACACAATTATAAATTCCCTGTGGAACTTTCACAACGCAGAACTCAAAGATCCTGGGCTTGTTGGTGGAAAAGCAGGTTATGATCGGGGAAAATACGACTTCAATATCAAATATGCACAGCAAAAATTGAAGCATTACAATTTCTGCGTTCAATTCTTCAGAGATGTAATCAAGCACTTCTCCAGTTTGAGAAAGACGAGTTTGCGCCATTTTCCTCCTCCTCGCTTATGCACTGGGAAACACCGGCATTCAAACAAAAGGACTTTGGGCACAGAAAGTCATTTTCACTCCCAGAAAAAAAAACAATACATTCATTAGTTAATATTAACATTTCTCGTGTCAATTAAAAACACTTGTTTTAAAGGAAATACAACCCTAAATGGTGTCATATTTTAACACGATTCATTAGTGTAAAATCAACGCTGGTCAGTGTTAAATTTCAACTACCATTACAGTTTTTTTTTTTTTTTTTACTTTTTAACACTTTCAAAAGTGTTGTTTTAACTCTATTTAGCGTGGACCAACATAGACACTTTTGAAGTGTTAATTTTAACTCTGTCGGTGTTGAATTAACACTGCAGATGTTGCCATGTAGGCCTGTATTTTAACGTTGGTCATGATGATGCTATGTAAAAAGTTTGACAACTAACTCATCCATAAGACAATTACTTCCGAAGGAACTGTTGGGGGGGGGGGGGTTCGTTCTTCCCTCATTTGTCTCCGGCAAGAGCAAAAATAGTTATTGCTCGACTTATCTGGCCAACAAATTCCCTCGTCACGTCGGCCAGTCCAGCTGCTTCTATCCATTTCTCGAGAGCGGGGCAGCCAGTGGGAAGGTGTTTGGAAGGGCGCCCAGATGTCACGTCCTTCATGACAGCGCACGGGAAGCCCCCCGCGGGCCTGCGGAACGAGTGCACTGCAAAGTCCGCACAAAGCGCTAATTGGACTCCGCAAGCGGCTGAGAGCTCGTGGATTGGTTTCACTGAGGCCGGCCAGGGCCGGGGCCTGAATAGAACCCACGCTCCTTTTTCCAAACTCCCTTGCTGTGCCAAACACAGAGGCAGGCCTAAAGGGGGGCGGGGGCGGGGGGGGGGGGGGGGGCTGGGGTGTGGTGGGGTGCAAATAAAGGAAAGTATTGGTGGAGGGAGAGAGTGGGGGTCTCCCTCAATGCAAGCTCGATTTTGAATGCCACGACCAACGCAGAAAATTGCGCAATTTATTACAATCCCTCTTCAGGACGCAGGGACGGGAATAAAGGAGGGAGTAGGAAAGGGAGGGGGGACAGAGGTGCAGGGAGGGCTGAGGGGGGGAGGGGGGGGCTACACTTTGCTGTGTTTTGTTCCAGCCTGACTGACAAGTCTTATTATGTCGCACTTTGCCAAAGCGACAATAACACACACAGCACAGCGCCTGCTGGACGCTACTGTAACACTATCAAGTGGAGCCAATCGCACACAAAGATATGTTGACCCCCCCCCCCCCCCAAACACCCCCCCCCCCACCCCCCCGGCTCCCTTTTTTCATATGGACGATGATCCGCTCCAATCCAAGTGGAAAATTTCAACTTGGAACATCAGCAAGAGGATGCAACTCTTCGTTCTGGACCGAAACAATGAAAATAATCTGAATGCGAATCCGTCGACTTCTTTGCATGATAATGACAAAATATTAACACACACTGTTGACACACATACTTTTACTGTAGCACTCTTTTTGAAGTTACACAATGCATGCCGCAAAGTGTGGTTTCTTGTTTCAGTAATGCCATAATTAGCACATTGGAGTCCTTTTCCGCAGAGAACAAATGCCGACTCAAACGCATTTTGAAAGAGCTGAAAATGACATTTAAGTGCCGATGAGATGAAGTTAGACACGGAGTCTCAATCCTACCACACAACTCTGGTAAAATCACACCTGTAAAATGTCATCATACAACAAAACAAAAGCACGCATATTCAGAGACGTGAACATCAACAACAATCATGAATGCTTTTGGGTCAAGCAAGTGAGACAAAACAAGGAAAGCGGGGCAGTCAAAGTGCTAATAATGTGCCGGTGTATTGTTATTGTTCATAATAAGAAAATCAATATCAAATACAAACCAAAAGCTATAAATGACACAAAACACATTTTTAAAAAACTAACTTTTTTCTTTCAAGTTTTCATATAGTTAAGCAATGATAACCTATATGCGAACATTAGCAAAAATAAAAACAAAAAAAAACCTTTGTGAGGAATTTCATTAAATCAACAATAATTCATGAATTTGATTTACGGGAAATGAAAAAATGGAACAAGAGACAAATAAAAGGGAGCATTCACAATTGCAATTTAGTCAAGCATGAAATGATGTAAAAATGTAAATATTTGGCTTTTTTTCTCAAATGAAAAACAAATTTGCATATTAGTATCTAAGCTTTCGTTAACTGCACTTGTTTTTTCTCGACACACACGCACACACACGCACACACACGCACACACTGTTTGTTTAGTGCTCCAAGTGGCACGCGTCAGGCGCGCGCATCGCACCGGCGAGATGGGCGGAGCCAAGGTGTGGCCACGCGGCCGGCCGTCCGTCGGCGGCCGTTGAAAAGCGGCCGCCTCTTGTCTCCTGGTCACACTCCACCACTCGCGACGCACCACCGCAGGCAGTCACGCACGCACAGAGGAGACGCGCGCGTCTAACCACGTGACCGACACGAGCGAGACACGCACCGGGAAAACTTGTGTTCAATTAGGAAAAAAGTGGCTTTTTTTTTTTTGTTTGTTGCTTAGTTTTCTTTTTTTCCCCTCTAACTTATTTTTTAGATTTTTTTTAAAATAAGTTTTTGAATAAATTTGCAACGTCAAAACTTGGGGAAAAAAACCTACTTTCTTTTCAACTTTTTTTTTTTTTTTTTTTAAACCAACTTTCCACCCGATCTTTTAAATTGACCTTTTCCGGAGTGCACCATGGAGCTCGCCCCCGCCCCCGCCTGCTTATTCACCGCGCAGAGCATCCCGCTGAGCCCGAGCGGCAAAGCGCCGGCGTCGTCGTCGTCCGCCAAGCGTCCCCCGCGCTCGACCTCCCCGGAGCTCCTGCGCTGCAAGCGCCGCCTGAACTTCGCCGCCTTCGGCTACTCGCTGCCCCCGCAGCAGCCTCACGCCGTGGCGCGCCGCAACGAGCGCGAGCGCAACCGGGTCAAGCTGGTCAACAACGGCTTCGCCACCTTGCGCGAGCACGTCCCCAACGGCGCCGCCAACAAGAAGATGAGCAAAGTGGAGACCCTCCGCTCGGCCGTCGAGTACATCCGCGCGCTGCAGCAGCTGCTGGACGAGCACGACGCCGTCAGCGCCGCCTTCCAGGCGGGCGTGCTGACGTCATCGCCCGGCATGGCGCAGGGCTACCCGGCGGCCGATATGAACTCCATGGCCGGCTCGCCCGTGTCGTCCTACTCGTCGGATGAGGTGTCGTACGACCCCCTCAGCCCGGAGGAGCAGGAGCTCCTCGACTTCACCAACTGGTTCTGAACTTCTGGGTAAGACCAAACCCCTCTAGGACAGTCCCCCCCCCCCCCACCGTAACCCAAGTCATCTCCATCAGGTTACAACCAACTTTTTTTCTTCTACACAGGAGAAAGAATCCAGTCTGTTTGTAAGCCCGGGTGGTCCCGGAGGAGGCTCAAACAAAAAAGTCTGCAAAAAGATGTGAGGAGAAGCCCTGCTGGAGGGTCGAATGGGGACGCGCACACGCGGAGAGACTTTTGGGGGGGTCTGCTGTCAAGACCACACACAAAAAACGTGCAGCACGTTATTTAATATTAACAATAACAAGGAGGAGACGAAGAAGAAACTATGCTAAATCCAATCGGCCTTTGTCAAAACAGCCCGGAAATGCTTCCAAGTTGTAGGAAATTCTATCTATCGAGTGCTCCGCTGTTTTTGCAAATATATAAACTATTTTTCTATATCAAGAGATTTATAGACCTTTTTGTACACATCTTTTTTTTTGTATATATTTTGCTTACATAATTCTATATATGTCACGTGTTATTCCTTCCCTGAACGCAGCACCGACGTGTCTTATTTAAACGTGTCAATTTGTCCATGATCAAAACTTATTATGCAGCTAGTCAAGTCAAAGTGTCCAAACAAGCCAGCGTTTATCATGTTGGGAACTATTATTTTTATCAGCCGAAAAATAATAATAATGAAAAGCATATTTTCTACAGTGCAACAATAAATGATTTGCTACTGAATTCGACTGTTGGTTCATTTATTTTATTTTATTTTGTATTTATTTTATTTTGTATTTATTTTATTTTGTATTTATTTTATTTTGTATTTATTTTATTTTGTATTTATTTTATTTTATTTATTTTTTTTTTATTTTTTTTTGGGGGGGCCCAAATGGGTCATATTTAACAATTTTACACTCTAAAAACAGTTGGGTAAAAAGTAACCCAATTATGGATCAAAAATGAACCGATCCAATTTATTTGAACTTTCTGGGTTGTTTTATACAAAATGTCCCTTTTTTTTTTCTTTTCTTTTTTTACCCCTAAAGGATCCGACCAATATTTATGAGTTGTTTTACACTAAAAGGCCCATTTCTTGACTAAAAGTTGGGTCAAAATGACCCAAGCAGAGGATCGGTCCATTTTTGACCCAAAGTTGGGTTATTTTTGACCCAACTGTTTTTAGAGTTCCACATGTAATATAATTTCTTCCTGTTTTATTAAATGTATTCCTCCAAAGGAAGTTTAAGTGAACGTTGATCCTCATTTGAAGCACAAAACACAACAAAAGTGCACAAGTGGAGGAAAGAGAGAAGGGTGTGTGTGTGTGTGTGTGTGTGTGTGTGTGTGTGTGTGTGTGTGTGTGTGTGTGTGTGTGGATGGGGGGTGGATTGGTGGGGGTTCAGCCTAAACTAAGTTTGACAGGTGAGGGAGGGGATGGGAGGCTTTTGGCGTGTGCCTGCTGACACGCAGCGTCGTGCCACACGAGTCACTCGCCGTTCGAGTTCCCGCCTAAAAACACAAGATCTTGGTGGTCCTTGTTTCTTTTTATTTTCAATCAGCAAGACTGGAAACATGCAAACGGCTCAAATTAAAGTCACTTTTCATTTTCATACAAGCGTCACTAAAGATAAGGGAAAATGGTCTCCAAACGGAATGATTTGTACACTGATTGTCATTTAGCCGACGACGCTTGAATGCAACACGTCTGCTAAATGTCAGAGGAAAAAAAAGAAAAAAAAAAGTTTAGTCTGAATCTTAAGTTCCCGCGTGGTGGGCTGTCAGAGTGCGTTAGGGTCTGTCAGGCGTGCGGGGGGCCGCGTCCAATTGGCGACAATGGCGCCGTCTAATATCTGATGGGCGGAGTATTCATTGCAGACTGATTGTTGCATCGCCGCATTTGCATGATAAGCACACAGCAGGCAGCGTGTGCTACACAACCTGCTTGGTGCAATGTTGCCAGAGAAACAAATACCGACAATATTGATGAGTCAAGATTTAGACCGGCCAAATATTCCCGAGTCAAGATTTAAACGGCAGGACACTTTGCAGAGTCAATTTGTAGAAAAAGTAGATTCTGCCGAGTCAAGCTACGGACTAGACTTTAGAGAGCAACTTAAGGTGAGTGGTGACGAGGTCAATATTGCTGAGTCAAGGTTTAAAGTAGGCAAATATTGCCAAGTCCAAGCTTAACCAAGAAGTCTATATTGCTGACCCATAGTTTACACTATGAAAATATCGCTGAGTCAAGGTTTATACCGAGCCAATATTGCCAAGTCAAGGTTTGGACTTGGTCAATATTGCTGAGTCAAGGTTAGGACTAGGTCAATATTGCTAAATCAAGGGGTAAACCAGACAGATGTTGCTGAGTCAAGGTTGAGAATAGAGAACAAATATTGCTGAGTCAAGGTTTCGACGAGCTGGGTCAAGACTGTGAAGTGTTGTGGGTATATTTCCGAATCAAGGTTTCGAGTAGGCAAATGTCAGATTTTAGAGTAAGAAAGTATTTCTGAGTCGGGGTTTGGATATTGCAGAGTCAATGGAACAATGTTGATTGAAGACATTTCAGGACCACAGACAGCAACCTTCACTTACTGTTTTTTTTTTGTGCTCATTTCACCTTTTATTTTGTATTTGTTGTGACATCTTTGAGGACACTTTATTAGGTACAGCCCCTGGCACATTCTCTCCTGACATTCAAACAGCGTTTGACTTTTTAAGCAACCGTACAGATGCGTTTGCATTTGGCGTCCCACCTACCCGGTCAGAGTTGCGGGGCGTCGTCGAGCGGGTTGGCCACGACCGACAAGTGGATGAGCATGAAGAGCGGCAGGTAGGCCAGGAAGTCGATCAGGTCGAGCGGCGGAAGCTTCCGCAGCTGGCGAGCGATGGCCGCCTCCTGCGCCGGCCGGATGCCGCCCGCTTTCAGCTCCAGTGCCAGCTGCTCGGCGCTGATGAAACCTCGCCGCCCGCCCGCCTCCGCGCGATGCTCCTCCAGGAGGAACAGGAAGAGCTGCTGCAATTGGTCACTTTATCACTATTGATATTAATATCTTGCAAGGTGTCAACAAGAGCATTATTTGATTTTTAAATGGGACAAAATGGAGCGGGTCATTCACAGCGTGACGACAAAATGGGTACGTAAAATCTGTTATTTTAATAATCAAATAATTAATTTTCATAATCAATTAACTATGCGAGAAACTTGTATTTTAGCATTTTTTTTTATGATTATTATGCATTCTGAAGTACATTTTTTTAGTAAAATAAATACAAAAAAGTTCAATGTAATAAAAAAAAAACGTGACCAATAGTTTATTTATAACTAGCTAATAATTTAATTAGATGCGTTTTGATTGTATTATTTAGATTTCATCTAACTAAGCAAAAACATTATTAAATTTATTTTTTTTATCCAAATGTTATGCAAAATATAATGACATTTGTAGATGAGGTTAAAAAATTCAAAATTTGGATGTAAAATAGTGTTTCATTATAAAACTAATTAATTGTATTCATAACTACTTTAATTATCACTAATTTACCTATTGTTCAACAAAAATAAAGAATGTTGCATGCATATGTAAAATAGGTTATTTGACAAATTTTGCATTTTATAATGTACAGCAAATACACAACTTAAAATGACCCATTTTCCATTTGTAAATGTATTATTTATAATTAATTTAATTATAATTAATTAGCCAACTATTGAATAACATGAATGAAAATTATATCCGAAATTTATCACTTTGCTACTGTTTTAAATGTTGTCTAGGTGGGATTAAGAAAGGGAGCCAGCAGTTTGTGTGCAATTTTAAGTGGCGGCACCTCTCCATGGAAGTGTGTGTTGGGTGTGTTTTTGTTGTTGAAGTGTGTGCGTGCGTGTGTGTGTGTGTGTAGTTATGTACGTGTGAGTGAGCGGGTCCGGCGGGCGTCAGATTACCTCAGCCTGTTTGTGCTCTTGTTGGAGTGCACCTGTTTGCACACTTAATGCAGGCTGGAGAATAATTGCTGGGGAAGGTGAGGAGGGGGAGGGAGAGGGAGAGGAAGAAGGAGCGAGAGAGAGAGAGAGAGAGAGAGAGAGGAGTGGGGTGGGGGGCGTGCAACTAATCCCCACCTTGGCAATTAGCCAATTTCCCCTTGTAAAGCTTGCAGCATAACAACGCTATCTCTGACAGCTCGGCCACTACAAAGCTGCAAAGAAACCTGCGAGCTGGCTGGCCAGCTGTGTACGTGCGTGCGCGTGCGTGCGCGTGTGGTGTAATGGTGAGAGTGTGTAAATGCGGGCGTGAGTGTTTACTGAGAGAATGTTTGTCAGCATCTGCACAGTATACATGGATGAGAGAGAGAGAGAGAGAGAGAGAGAGAGAGAGAGAGAGAGAGAGAGAGAGGAGAGAGAGAGAGAGAGAGAGGAGAGAGAGAGAGAGAGAAGAGGAGAGAGAGAGAAGAGAGAGAGAGAGAGAGAGAGAGAGAGAGAGAGAGACAGTGTGTGTGTGTGTGTGTGTGTGTGTTTTTACGAGAGCTGATTACAAGGGCCCTTTAATGAGATTAAAGCAGCTAATCTGAGAAAAGGAAAAAGCAGACGGCCGCCATTTTCTTGCTGGGAAACCCCCTTTTATGGAATCATCGTTTAAAAAAAAAAAAAAATCAACTTCAAATCAGATTCATTCATTCGTGCATCATCACATCTGCAACAGAAGATTCACTTTATTTTGGACTTCTTGGCAACTTTGGCCCAAAACGTCAACAAAAGACCCAGACGAGCCCGAGCCCTGACCTACATTCCATTTAAATTCTATGGGTGAACCAAAGGGGGCGAGCACATGAGATGCCCTTGCAGTCACTGAATGGGATAGTTTTGCTGACTCAAGGTGTAAACTAGGTCAATAATGAATTGAGCCTCAGGTCGGCCCAAATTGTTGAGGCAAAATGTAGAGATCAGAATTGCTGAGTCAAAGTGTAGATTTGATTCATATCGCCAAGAAGTAGTCAAATATTGCTACGAATTGCTGAGTCAAGGTGTAGGTTATTGTAGTTTTACCAACATTGCAAGTTGTCTAAGTCAATATCACAGTCAAGCTGTAAAGTAGTCAAATTTTGCTGAATCAAGGTCTCGACTCTAGGCCATTATTGCTGACTCAACATGGCGGACTAAGTCAGTATTGCCGAGTCATGGTGCATACAAGGTCAGAATTGCTGACTGAGGGTGCAGACTTGGTCGGAATTGAGTTGAGTTTAGATGTAAAGTCGGCCAAGACTGTTGAGTCATGACGTGTCAAAATTGCTGAGTCAAGGTGTTTTGTTAATATTGCCATGTGAACATGTAGATTAATCGGATTTTGCGGAGTTAAGATCTAGATTGGGTCAATATTGCTCACTCAAAGGGCAGACTAGGTCAGTATTGCTGAGTCATGGTGTAAACAAGATCTGAATTGCTGACTCAGGGTGTAGACTTGGACAGAATTGAGTTGAGTTAGATGTAAAATCAGCCATGATTGTTGAGTCATGACATAGACTAGGTCAGAATTGCTGAGTCAAGGTATAGACCGTGTTAATATTGCCATGTCAATTTTGCTGAGTCAAGGTCTAGACTAGAACAATATTGCTGACTCAGAGGCAGACGAGGTCAGTATTGCTGAGTAATGGTGTAGGCAAGGTCAAAATTGCTGACTCAGTTGTAGACTTGGTCAGAATTGAGTTGAGTTGAGTTTAGATGTAAAGTCGGCCAAGATTGTTGAGTCATGACGTGTCAGAATTGCTGAGTCAAGGTGTTTTGTTAATATTGCCATGTCAATTTTGCTGAATCAAGGTCTAGACTAGAACAATATTGCTGACTCAGGGGCAGACAAGGTCAGTATTGCTGAGTAATGGTGTAGACAAGGTCAAAATTGCTGACTCAGTTGTAGACTTGGACAGAATTGAGTGAGTTTAGATGTAAAATCAGCCATGATTGTTGAGTCATGACGTAGACTAGGTCAGAATTGCCGAGTCAAGATGTAGGCTACGGTAGTATTGCCAACATTGGTGACTCAAGTTGCATTTTAAATCAATATCGCACACTCGAGATGTCGAGTAATCAAATATTGCAGGATAAGATCTCGTACAAGCCAATAATGAGAATTTTGGAGGTCAAGTGTTACCTTGACTTTGAAGAGTCGTACTTCCAGGGAGCGAAAGTCCATGTTGGTGACCAGCGACCTCATGAAGTCACTGCAAGAGAGAGAAAAAGACAACCGCTCATTTTGGTGCCAGCGTGCTTTTGGCGACTGATGTTTTTTTTTTTTTGTTTAGTTTTTGGCGGGCAGGGCGGCCGGCCGGTCCCGTGCCACGTTGCGTTTGCGCTGATGGTAAAGTGTTGTGAGTTCATTGTGGTTGTTCAGCGCGGCCTGGCTGCCAAACAATGCGTGGGCACACACACACGTCCCGCCACAATAACGGCTACAACTGCTTTGGGGCTGAGTGGTGGGGGGCTGGCGTGTGTGTGTGTGTGTGGTTCTGGGGGGTTTGCATGGAAGATGAAGGAGGGGGGGGGGGGGGTGGGGGGCGAGAAAGTGGGTGACACCAAAAAGTAGGTCCGGCGGGACAGTCATAAACAATGGGGAATTAGTTGAAATAATGTCATCTATTTTACAAAAGTATTCAATGCTATAATATAGAGTAATAAAAAGTAAAATAAAATAATAATTAAAAAAATATCATCCTTGGAATTAAGTACTCTACTCATCATAAATTATTATTTTTTCCTAGTATAAGGAATTCAGGATTCTTTAAATACTTAAATTTTGATGATATTTTATTCATTTAATAAAATTTTAATTGAAGTATTTTTTTTCAAATAATAAATAATTAATTTATTTTAAATGTATTTATTTATTATATATATTTTTAATCACAACATTTAAATAGAAGTATTCTTTTTAAATAATAAATAATGCATTTTTTTTTTTTGGGATGGGACAGTATAAACAATCGGAATGTCCTAACGAGCCCCTCCCCGGCTGGATGCCGAAGAATGGGCCAGCGAGTGCACGTTACGCCTCAGCGCTCCTGCGCCGTGATTGGCTGCGGTGTGGCGGGCAATTTGGGGAGGGGCAGGCCTGCTTGATGGGGATGAGGCAGGACAGGGCAGCTAATGATCATTAATTGCACTTGGTTAGAGGTAAAAGAGTCCAAATGCTACTGTGTGTCGAGGACACTGGCATGATAATGGCTCGCGCAAACCAGGATGGGGGGGCGCGTGTGTGCGCGTCAATAGCAACCTAACCCATTTTCCCTCCCTGGGCCTCCTACTGGGCTACCACAGCAGACTTGTTGCTTACGTAATCCCCTCCCTTCATTTTTTTTTGGGGCGGTCTCCACCATGAGCGTCTTGTGACCTACTTTGAACTGCGGCGTCAATCAACAGCGATGACAACTTCCTGTCACTAATTTCGGTTGATGACACACTGGTGGGTCATGTGACTTGACCTGCCAAAATGGCTATCTATTGTTGTCGTTAGCCTATTTATTCATGAATACATGTATAGTTATTTTTGCTACATACATATCTGCAGAATGATTTATTCTTGTGGTCGCTGCCTTTGATGTTTTTGTGGCCTGCCCTCTTAACATTTTTTTTGTCCCTCCCGGCAGGCGTCTTTTTACGGCATTTGCGCGAGCTTTACGGGTACAATCAATGCAAATTGGAGACGCCTGCTCAGCTTTCAAAGGCCGATTGTGTGAGTACAGTTGCAGCTCGCACGTAAAGCGGGATTAGAGGCATCGGGATTAGCCCGGGCCGCAGGTAAGAGGATCGGATGGGGACGAGGCGGCAGAAGGATGCTATTGTTCTCCTCCTCTTCCTCCTCCTCCTCCTCCTCCTCGCTATCATCCGATGATCTCCTCGCAACACGTGGATCTTTAAAATACGCCGACGGGCCGCGGACGTAAATCTCGGGACCCGTGACCCCGGTGAGAGGGAGCCCTCATAGCGGGGGGGGGGGGGGGGGGGGGGCACCGGGAGCGGGCCTTGACCCCGCCGGGACCTCCCCGGTCGGGCGGCTCTGGGCCGGCTCCCGTCACAAGGGGGCCACAAAGACCCCCGGGGCAGGAAGACGGCGCTGTGTGTGGGAATGTCACGCATATGGGGGGAGTCGAGGCAGCACAAGGACGGCACACATGCTTTTTTTTTTCTTTTTTTTTTCAATCATTTGTCGAGATATTTCTGCATACGACAGTTTGCACTTATTACCGCCACCAAGGATATTTGTGTGACTCGATTCTTACTTGATTTAGCTTTGTGGTGAGAATTTAAAGGATGAGTCGGTTGAAATAAGATCAAAATATTGTATAAAATTATTCTGTTTTGATATAAAATCTAATGATAAAATTGTTATTATTATTCTATTTTACAAAAAAACTGTTATATTGGGCAAACCTTAAAAAATAAAAATACAGAAAATATATATTTTAATTTAATTTTGCGATTGGCTGGCAACCAGTACAGGGTGTACCCCGCCTACTGCCCGAAGCCAGCTGGGATAGGCTCCAGCAACCCCCGCGACCCTTGTGAGGACAAGCGGTACAGAAGATGGATGGATGGATGGATATATTTTAATGAGAAAAATAGTTTAAATTAGATTAATATTGCGCTCTAAATTGTTTTTTAAATTGCTACTAATATTTTTTTTATAAAACATTATGAACCTAAATTAAATATATGATACATATTTGAAATTTAAATATTTAAATTACTTAAATTGAATTTCAAAACGCTACTGCCACTTGTGGCCAAAAAAAACACTGCACACACCCTTCTCACGTTCACTATGCGCACAACGAAAACATTTATGTAATTATTCTGTTTTAATATTAAGTATAATATAGTGCTTAAGTTGGTAAATAAAAAAATGGGCAAAATATATAAAATACATATTTTAATGAGAAAAATAGTTCTGAGGTAATGGGTTAAATTTTTTAAATAAAACATTATGAACATAAATAAAATTAGTAATACATATTTATAAATTGCTTAAAGCTGCTGCCACATGTGGCCGAAAAATGAAACTGCAGACTCCCTTCTCACGTGCACATTGCGACAGACAGAGGGCGGGAAATTCATGAGTAACCACCGGGAACAGCTGTGGTGTTAATCGGCTAATTAGAAGATCATAAATGGTTAAATAATATGGCAATTGTAAAGATATTTTTGAGCAAATTGCTACCTATTACAGCTTTAAATTATTTATTCATAGGCAAACCTTAACAGAGAATACTTGAATGGACGATGGCATTTAAATTAGGTGAACTTTATTATTTAATGTGAAATATTTCTAATAAAAAGGGTAGGGGGGGGATCAAATTTGTCAAAAATAAATCTGAATTGTTCATATTAGACAAATAAAAAAAAATACTTTGAATGATGAGCATAGTATTTCCAAACATACTACAATTTGAATTGGGTTAATTAAAAAAAAAATATGACTTAAACATAATTGCATTGTATGTAACAACAAAATCCTATAGTTTATACCAGACACCTTAAAAATACAAAATCTGTCAAATTTCACCCGATTTCAATGAAATCTGCTCCACATACGCAGAGTCAACGCTAACGTTAATCTCAATCATATTTTATTCCAGATTCAATCCAGATTGGGCGTAGCTAACTATATAACCCATTAAGGCCCCCATATACCAAATCTCATGTGATGTTTTTATTTTGACCTTGCCATCTTTTAAATTATTAACATTTGAGAATGACTCATAAATTGAATTTGCTTTGACGGTGGTCCGCTCTCCCTCTGCAAAATATATATATTTTTTAACGTCGTTTTTCCCAGCCAGTAGGAACGTGCGTATCGCATACGTTCTTCATATTTAGCTGGTTAACTCACTCCATGGCAGCAATCTTCTGCGCCAGGCTGGCGATGACGGCAAAGAGTCTCAAGTCCACCAGGCCGTCTGTCACGCGGAAGTCCACCAGGGCCAGAATCTAAAAAATCAAAAAAAAAAAAAAGAGAAAAATGTGTGAAAGAAAAATTGTAATTGTAAAATCTTCAACGTAGCTTTGCTCTAGCTTAACGCTAACATATAATGGGAAATGGCATTGACGGGCTAACAGACATTAAATGAGCGAAGCTGTCACACTTGCCTGCATACAGTTAAAAACACATAAGCTTTTGTTGAAAAACCTGCACTATAGCACGGTAACACTATAACTAAAATATGGAAAAATAACAAACCCTGTAAACATAAATCTCCTCCTCATCGGAGAGGAGATCGGCCGGGACAATTTGCTTGAGGGCGTCCACCACTTGGATGCAGGAGATGTAACCATCAGCGTCGGAGTCTTCCTGCAAAATATGCGACATTCCATTGGGGGGTGTCCCAATACTTTTGCCCGTGATTTAATTTTTTTTATTTCTTTCAAAACTTACTGCTTGAAAGGCTCTCTTGTACTCTTCCAGCTTCTCCGGACTGAAGATGCAGAACTTTGCCAAAAAGTCGACTGCAAAGACAACAAGACGACAGACGTTCAAATTAATAGGAACACCCAATTTCTATGGACGCTAAAGCATGAGAGGGATTGAATTGTCCCCTTCTGGGCAACATGGGGTCAGGCAGGCAGGCAGGACAATGCGGGGCGAGTGGTTCACAGGAGTGGGTCCAGTTGGCCTGAGGGTGCGTGTGCGTGTGTGCGTGCATGCGTGCGTGCGTGGATGTGCGAGCGAGAGAGGGTTAATAGTTCTTTCTATAAAAGCAGCTTATTAGTTGTCGGAGGAGTCACAGGGGAGGCCGGGGCAAAGATTCCTGATTGAATTCCCCAAAAGGGAAACCACATCATCAATATGGTAATTCATTCATGATCTTCCACTAGGGAGGCCCAAAGCGAGACACACAATGGCTGGTCAGTTAATTAGGTACACTCGCTCCATCCAGAGAGATCAG
The DNA here is from genome assembly GCF_054856555.1 of Leptonotus elevatus. Classification (NCBI taxonomy): domain Eukaryota; kingdom Metazoa; phylum Chordata; class Actinopteri; order Syngnathiformes; family Syngnathidae; genus Leptonotus; species Leptonotus elevatus. Next base: position 2,478,256 of record NC_141255.1, read on the forward strand.
AAAGTCTTTCATTACAAATGGCAAAATGCATAAAATTAGCAATCCTTTGAAAATTCAGCCCCTGAAGACAGTTTGATTTAGCAACATGAAATTTGGTAGATATGTCTATTATGAGTAAACCCACAAAACAGTCTGAAGAAGCCATGCCCAAAAAGACACAGGTACTCTGCTATGTTGGTTCGAAGTTGTCACCCCCCCCCCCCCACCCCACAAGGGGGCTTTCAAACGGGTTTGAAAATCCAGCCTCCAAAGCCGGTTTCACTCAGTGACATGAAATTTGGTAGACAGATTTATCATGCGCAGACATACAAAAAGTCTCAAGTCATTTCTGAAAAGACACAGAAAAACTGCCATTTTGGTTCAAAACATCCATTTTAGTGGTTATCAGAGATGGCAAATCCAGGTCCAGAAAGTAAAAACCCTGCCAAAGTTGGGCTTTAGCCCCTTGTGCTAGCCTGCTAGCTCCTTAGGGAACAAGCTAGCAGAGCTAGCCTAACTGTGGCAGGCTAGCTAGCTCCCTAGCAGGTAAACAAGCAACTGGGGAGCTATCTAGGGAGCTAGCTAGCTAGCACCTGGGGCTACAGCCAAACTGTGGCAGGGTCTTTACTTCCTGGACCTGGATTTGCCACCTCTGGTGGTCATTTCTCAGAAACTTGTACCCTGGATTTATTTATATTTTTTTTATTTTGTGGAAAATTCAGCCCCTGAAGCTTGTATCACTTATCAGCATGAAATGTGGTAGATACGTCCATCATGAGTAGACCCACAAAAATGTCTCAAGAACCCATGCCTGAAATAAAAATAAAATACAGATAGCCCGCCATTTTGGTTCATTTTGGACTAGATTTTGCCCGACGGCTATGTAATTAAAACATTTTATAATGGTTGGCTCTTTAACTGGGAGGAATTTGATTTTTTTGGTTTGTTGTCATTTTGTTGACTCGCCATAAAGGTCCGAGCATTTCCAGTCGCAAAAGTGAGTGAGAGACAATCACGGCTTGGGGAGGGGTTGTTGGCTTTTAAGCTGCTGCCACTTCAATTTAGCAGATGAGAGTGACCGTGCCACATAAAGACCCTTATTCATTGCCTGTGGAAGGAAGGGGGGGGGGGGGGGGGTGTTGTCGGAGGGGAAGCGGCAGTGTTGATATCAGTGCGTCTGACTTAAACCTCTGGACCGGCGGGCTTTGTGCGACTCGGGCCATTTATCAGCTTAGTTCTCATCCAAAGCGGGCCTCCGCCTTTGTCATGCAGAGTGCGACATTGGCGTGCAGTCAACTTGACTTGTTGAAGCTTGATAGATCCCAAAAGAGAAAAAAGAAAGCTCCGGCATCTGTTTGCAAATATCTCACAAGTCAGCTGGGTTTGAAAATGGCGAGGCGCTACCTGCTTGGCCCTCATCTCCGTCTTTTGGGGGTTGGAGGCTCTGACCACAAAAGGTGCATTGGAGTGAGAGATTGAGGGAGGACCAGCGGCGGGACAAAGCCGGCCTGGAAAAGCTGCCGCCTGAGAGTCTTATCTGATTCCACTCCAGCGGCTGACGCCTTTTCTCCTATTTTTTTTTTTTTTTTTTCCAGCAGCAGCACAGGTTGCGCCTTTGCTGTCAAGCCGAGCAGAAAATGTTCATCACCCGGACGACTGGATGGAGAAAGATGAGACAGAAAGAGGGAGGGAAAGACACTGGCAATCTGTAACCAGAGACTTCAGTGATTCCTGCGTTTGTTTTGCCATCACGCAGGCATGGCTGGAGACAGCTAAGGGGTCCTTAGCTCCTCTGGGTATGCGAAGGGACCTACAGCTCCAGACATGTATTTTGTGTGAATGGACAAAAGATGTAAGCAGCGAACACACTTCACTTTGGAGTCACCACTGCTTTGTTTGTTTGTTTTGTTGTTTCCGCCATGTTTGTTTACATTACATTAGTTAGTGGCTGATTTTGCCTGCAAACAAAGTACTCGGTATTTTCCCCCCTCAGCTTATTTTGTCGGAAATTAAAATAAAATGTGCCTCAGTGCTGAGGCAGAAAATGACACCATGAGAGCCCAAAGTCAAAAATTTATTAATTTTCAGAATTGCAGGGCAATTTAGGAACCAACATTTTTTAATAATTTCCCCCATATTTTCAGGCAAAAACACACATAAACCACCATAATTTTATTTGTCCAGCTCAACCATCAATAGTACACTTTTTTTTTTGTGATATTTTATTTGTCATATTAAACCTGTTGCAGACTTTGATTACTAATGCAATCTTAATATTATTCTAATTATAATATGAGGATTGCAAATGAATGCTAATGCTAAACAGTTAAAGTATGTACTCAAGAAGAGTACATGCTAACTGTTAGCTGCATGCTAACAGGTGAAAAAAAAATCTCTGATATATGTACCAATATTTTTTGGAAGTCTGCCGACAATGTTAAAAGAGAAGTCCAACCCCCCCCCCCAAAAAAATTATTGCCAATAATTTGCAGCCCCACTAATCTAAATATATTAATATTGCGTTAGTGGAATATGAGTTAAGCAGCAAAATCCAGCCGTTTTTATCCATCTCAGCAGGCGGCCATTTTGCCACTTGCTGTCGAGTGAAAATGACATCACAGTTGGTCAGGTCTCAGGCAACAACCAATCACAGCGCAGCTTCAAAAAGCAGGTGGGCTGTGATTGGTCGTTGCCTAAGCCCTGAATAATCTGGATTTTGCTTCATAACTCATATTCCACAAATATAATATTAATCAGAATGTCATGTTTAGACGAGTGAGGTCAAAAATAACATATTATTGTCAAAACATGTTTAAGGTTCCCTTTAAAATCTCACCGCATGAACCAGGCTTAAGTGTATTTTTTTTTTTACACTTTAAATGTGATCAACTGTGTCGGGAAATTCAAACAAAAGAAGGAAGTGAAAGTCAGGAAAAATAAAATATGACAAGGCAAAATAAACAAAAGCATTACTGTCCATCATTCTAGATGATGTCCGTCATGAGCGGCTCATTGAGCGCTTGCTGGTGGACGCCATCTTGACACATGGAAAACATGACAAACAATCCCACGCGCTGGCGGGGATCCATTTTCCACCTCCCCAGACAGACTCAGACAAACACACATTGGAACACACTCAAATTGATTCCTTCCATTTGGTCCATTTTCCATTATAATGTCTATTATCAATCTAACGCATTGTCCAATTTTTCAATACAAGGTTTATGTTAAATGGAGGAAAATGTTGAAATGACACAATGTCCGCGCCCGGATCGGCACCAAATCTCCTTGAACCTTTTTGTCACGTGTGAACGCTGGCTGCTCTCAATTGTCCTCGGCACGTATTTTTGGGGGTCGCCGAAGTAGGCCGGTGACATTCTCCGGCTATTAAAAATAAAAAGAGTGAAGAGAAAAAGTGGGGTAGGGGGGTGGGGGGTTGCTGGGCTGGGGGGGGGGGGGTGCTCGTGCTGAATGTGAGCTTTGTTGAAAGGCATGATGGGACACTTTGGATTTAGTGTTGATGAGGAGCCGCAAACAAAAGTCTGGGATTAAGCGGGAACCAACTAAGTGAGCAAGCTACAAACAATAACACACTATTGCCCACTTTCATGTTATGCGTGTGCGTGTAAAAGTGGGCAGGTGAGTGAGTGTGTATTTGTGCGCGAGTGCTTATTAGCGCGCGCTGAAGGCAAAGCAAACAAAGGCACACACATAGCCGCCACGCTCGTGGCCTCACCGCAAACCACAAAGTTACTGACACACGCACGCACGCACGCTCGCACGCTCGCTCCCCCGTCGACCAATCAGCCGGCTCCGCACGCCCACCTGTGCTATCTGCGCCCACAGATGTGCGCAGATAGCCTCCACAATAGCCAAATCACGGCCTATTATGACACGGCCGCTCCTTAAGGTGGCGCCGTCAACGAGGCCCATTGTGGCCCGTTTTGGAGCTTTTGACAGATGCGGCGGCCATTTTGCACGCCGCCCGCCGCTCGTCAATGGCGGGTGACGGTAAACACGCCGGGGCAAACACGCCTTACATAAAAGGACGCGGAGCTCGGCACGCGCGCGCACACGCTTGCATTCATCCTTGCGTAATTGCTGACTGGTGACTTGCTCCCCTCAGGTAAAAAGTCAGAAGCAAGTGGGCGGGGCAAAAGTGGGGCTGACCCCCGGGGCCGCCAGGTGTTTGCCAGCCTTCTTGTTGACACCAAGGACTCATAGAAGACTACTAGCGATACATAGTCTACATGTATTATATATTGTCTAAATTTATTGATTCTTTAATGATGTCCCTAATATATTTTTATCAGCAATTATATTTATATGTAGTATATTTATTTATTTAATTATTTATATTTGCTTGCTTAGTACAATATTTACAAATTATATTATACTACAGTACACTCAAAAAAAAGAAAAAAAGAAAAGTTGGGTCAAAAGTAACCCAATTATGGATAAAAAAATGGACCGATCCACTTAATGGGTCAATTTGATCGGTCCATTTTTGACCCATGGTTGGGTTATTTTTGACCCAACTGTTTTTAGAGTGTATTTACATTTCATTGTTATTATTTAAAAGGCTTTGGGGGTAACTTATATGCACTTTAATTGTATGTGAGAGAGCCTTAAAACAACAATCCAAAACTTTCTCTCTATTTTGCCACCTGTTCCATAAATACAGTACATAAAACGCAATTATATGAATGGCAACATTTTCTTTTTTCTTTTTTTGTCGTCTCCAAGCAGTTGAGCGACAACAAGAATGTGCGTGCGCCGCACAATTAGCAATGCAAAACTCCAAAGTGCTGCAGGGCGCCAACACCAACAGACGGCAACAACAGGGCAGAGAAAACAGTTTGGGAGGTTAGCATGAGGAAAGCGACGACCTTCACAATAACATTAATATATATATACGGGATCATTTTGGGCGAAATGTCAGGATGAAGCTAAAATGCAATTTACAGTTGACCTTCACGAAACTTTCTTGTCGTCGACTATAATGTGACCACTTTCGACCTCAAGTTTGAAAGCATTAAAGTTTTGCGCAGTCGACTCATCGGTTCAACGCATAGAACAGACCAGTAAATGTCCCGGTTTAATCCAAATTGCATTCAAACGCTCCTCTTGGTGTCTGGTCGGTGCTGGATTTCACCTTCCTTGGTTTTCTTTGGTCCTTCCTCGGGTCTCCTGACGGCGGTGTTCGGTTTAGGTGAACGGTATGAGATTCTTTCTAATAGGTTTTTTGGTGAGCTAACAAATACACGCACGCACGCACGCACGCACGCACGCACGCACGCACGCACGCACGCACGCACGCACATACACATACTCACCCACACACACACAAAAAAATAATAATAATAATATTTTTTTTTTAATAAAAATAAATAAATAAAGAGCAATGATGATGACATTTCCGAATGAACAATACTGAGCTCTTTATAAAGAAAAAAAAAAAAACGCTCCTCTTAATCGTGCTTTTCATATTTTCACATCGATCGGCTAACAGTGGCGTTAGCATTGGAATTAGCGTTAGCACGTAATGCTAACTAGCCAAAGCATCATGACGCATCAACATTGACCAGTCGGTTAACTGCTTCACATTTAAATCACGTCACGCTATTACGACGTTGCGTTGTCGGCTGAGCGTTCGTCCAATCAAATTGCTTGGTCGCAACTGCATTGTATATTAATGTTTGCTTAACTCTTAACGCTAATGCTAAATGGACACGTATATGGCTGCCCAAATGAATGGACAAGTACAACTTGTGTTTTTTTTTTGTCCTTAACTCCCAACAATTAGGCCCTTTCACATCGCTAATGAGGGGGCGTCGCCACAAGTGTTTGGACATGAGTGGTGCAACGTACGCACACACACAAACTTGTATGTGTGGACACACACGACGGAAAAAAAAAAGACAAAAAAGACAAAAAAGATATGACAGATTGTACCAGCATACGTACGCTCTGTAAACACGACACACCCTGCGCACTCTCCAACGACAACCCCAAACACACACACACACACACGCGCACACACGCGCGCACGCGCGTACAGTACAAACACGCACACACATGCCCGAAAAAACGTTTGTTTTGAAGTATCCAGACTATTAATTTGCATGAAAGCAGACTGCACGGAGAACTGTTTCCAATATTTTGGTGACCTTACTAGATTTGAACAAAAACTTGAAATATGTCAAATAATTACCATCATTTCATTATGATTAATTTACCAGTTATTTCGTAAAATAAAGCATGTTAAATGTAGTGAACTATTTTTATTTATTTTTTTGAACAAGGTAAGTGAGTTATAAGAATTCCTTTAAAAAGGTAAAATGTTATACAATAAATTATATCTCATTAAGAGCATGTCAATTATGTTAATTTGATGAGATTTATTAAATTATTTAATAGAATAAATAAATATCGAATTATATTATTATTATATATTGTATAATTGATTTAAAAAAAAGAGTTAATTTTCTATACTAAAAATAATTAATTCTCATTTTCAAATGTTATTTAGCGCAATTTGTTTGTATTGCATTATCCAACTTAAAACAATTAAGATAAATTAATAAGAATATGCAAAGTAATTTCACAATTTCACAACAATTCCATTATATATGTGGATATTATAATATTTACCTTAAATCGATTATCCAATTATTTAACAGGATAAATAGATTGCAGATATACATAAATATTTTTTAACTCATCAATTTTAAATTTGCTGTTCCTTATATTTAGCTCACTTTACAAATGGGCCAAAATATTACAAACAGCTCTCTGTAGGATGCCACGCACGCACGACTCAATGACTACCAAAACACACAAAAAAAATTCAAGGTCATCGTATGTTTCTCAAATGTTCTATCCGTGTACTCCGCCCCAAAAGTAATCATGCTAAGAATTTGTGGCTCCCATCGGTGGCGGCGGCCAGCTGCAAGTGTCCTTGCCCAACTGTCCAATCAGCATCCAGCACTTCCAAGGGACCTGGCTGACCCCCCCCAGCACCCTTCAGTCGTCCTCATCAGCCTTGACCTGAGGTGTGGGACCCCATTGTGGCCCCGTGTGCTCACAAAAGGGAGATGAGGGGAGGAGGGATGGGGGTGGGGGTGGGGGGGGGGGGGGTGTTGGGGGGTTAGTCTGACTAAAGTGATGCTTGCAAAAAAAAAAATCAAGTGCACTAATTGACAGGGGAGCTTTTCAGAGTCGAGTGGAGCAAAAAAATAATAATGTGGTTTTGTTTGTTTGTTTTGAAGGATAAGATGTGTTTTTAGGAGGCACTTAGTGGACAAAAGTATTGGGACGCCGACAGGAAGTGGGAAGCGGAAGAAAACGAAGGAACATTTCACCATCTCCGTTCTAGTTCATCACCAAACATGTCCCAATACTTTTGACCATTTCATGCTACATACATTTCCATTATTGAGGGTTTTGTAAAAAAGTGTTTATTTATTTTTTTTTTTTTTTTTGAACTTAAGTGTGTGAAGACCACGGCCGGCAGACTCACAGTCGTCAAAGTCGGAGCAGACGCGAACGCTGTCGGGGATCCGCTTGGAGGGGTCCTGCAGATTGTAAAGCATCTTCAGAACTTTGTTCTTCCTCGCCTCCACACCGTAGGCCCCCCTCCTCTCGTCCTCACCCACGTCCGGCGGCTCCTCTCCTGCAAATGCCCCCGTTGGGTCCGCAAGATCCGCCAGCGCCACGTCACAACCTGCATACTCAACACAAGCGAGAATGTTCAACAAGCTAGCAAGTCAATATAGAAGTTCGTAAAAAAAAAGAAAAAAGAAGCACATTTTACATCATTCGTCCGCATTTCCAAAATTGCCACTTTGCCCGCAATTTCACATTTTCCATGAAAAGAAATCCGACTGAAATGAATGAAATGTTATCTTTTTTTATTTATTTATTGAAGTATTCCCAAATCAATGGATTCAACTATTTACATTCCTTCCACATTTCTCACCTGATTCAAACAGTTTCAACTCCAGACATCTTTGGAAGTATTTTTCACATTTCCCAAATTCCATAAATTTTCAGAATTCCACATTTTTCATGACAAAATTCCCAGACGAATGCACAAATTTTGCAAATTTAACTAATCCCTCCGCAATTCAAAGTAGATGAAATTGGCTGGATCGGATTGGCAAATATTTAGCATTTTATGCTAAAATCAGATCGGTTTTAATGTCATGGTTTGTCAATCAATCAATGACGTCATTGACGGGACCTGCAAAATAAACGTTTACAGCAAACACAACCTTGTTCACTCCAGGAACGTTCAGTGCTGCCATTGTTTCGTTTTCCGAGTTTTCACAATATTTACAGTAAGAAGTTTTTAAATAGTGGGTTTCCCCCTCATATTCTGTTTTTAAGTTGATCAGCGTTTTGGGGAGAATTTTTAAGGTTTAATTGTTGTAATTTTTCCCCCTCAATTTTATGCAAATTTTATGCAAATTTTGGCTATTTGTGGGCCGAGTCGGTCCCAATCCCCTGCAAATCGTGAGGGTGGACTGTACAAAAACTAAAGAAGTTGTTTAAATAGATTGGTCCATCTTCTGATTGGATCAGTGACCAGTTATAAAAAAAAAAATTTTTAACTGCTGACCAGCTCCAAAATCCTGATTGTGTAAACCCTAATTCAAACTATTATGACTTCCAACTGTTCATCTTACCAAAATGTTTTCACATACATCAAATGTGTTCCTAAATATTCCACATTTTCCATGATGATATTGCCTACATCATTAAAATCAAGCTGTTTACAATCTCATATTCCCACGCACCTCCCTTTCACCCAACCATTTTGTCACCCAGCAGCCAATTAACTCATTCGCTGCCATTGACGACTATAGACGTCAAAAATTCATGTGAACTATTTCTATTAGTTTAACAATTTTTCATTTCATTTCATTTTTTTTTATGAAAACCTATATTTTGGATTTGATGTTAACAGATATAAAATGATCATGCGATTAATTATGATTAAACGTCCCTTATTTTTATTTTATTATTTAAATTAGGCCCGTTAGGCAATTACTTTTTAAAACATTTTTTAATTAATCACATGACTTCACTAGTTAACTAACGATTAATCACAAATTTTATATCTGTTCTAAATTTACAATAAATAAAATAAATAATAAATAATAATAATAATAATAAATAAATAAATAATTCTAGTTTTTCATACTCTCGTTAGCAAAAGTGGATTTTTTTAAACTAATAAAAATAGTTCAAATGAATTTTTGACGTCTATAGCCGTCAATGGCAGTGAATGAGTTAAGAGTGTTAATAAGCATCCACACAAAGAACGCACGCTTCGTGAAGCCATAGTTGACACGCGGATCATTTCGGATCGAGAGCAGAACATTCGTCAAGTAAGCGAGACGGGCGCCGGGTCGGCCGGCCCGATTGATGGCGCCGCGACTCGTTTGCCGGCGGCGGCCATCCGGCACGCTGCACACAATCACGCCGACGTGCCGAATTCGTGTCCAGTCTCGGAAGATGGTCAGGAAGGACGAGATGAGAAATGTGCGTTCACTTCTGCATCACGACAAGCAAACGTCTGGCGTGATACGTGGCCACGCAAACCTTTGGCAAATAAAACTTCACAGGTTTTTAGTACGAAACAAGGCCACAAAATTAGCAACTTAACATAAAAGTTTGATTTGTTCTCTTGATTCTAGTCAGAACTCGGGAAGCAGCAATTGGGATGAGAGAGTCATGCAAAATGTGATGACATCATTGACTTTTTTTTTTTTGTAACAGTGTAATTAAATTAGCAAATAACAGAAGAACTATGATCCGTACTCCTAGTTCTCATCAGAACTTGGGCAGCGGCAGTTTGGAACAGTCTTTACAGGCTCTGGTCATCTAAAATCTCATCTCTAAAAACTTATTGGCAAGTGTTTAGTAATATAAAGCATCGTGAAACTATAGCAAGTCACAATAGAAATATGACTTTTTGTTGTTGTTGTTGTTTCTCGTCAGAGCTCGGAAGGCAGCAGTTTGGACCATCTGAAAAGTCTCTAAAGGTTCTGCTTGTCTAGAATGTAAGCACTAATACACAATTGCCTTTTTTTTGGGTAGGAAACAACGGAGTGAAGCTAGCAGATAAAGTGTTGTGTCGTTCACGTACGTTTGGTTCAAAAAGAACAAATCTTTTCAGTGAACGGATCACTTCCTGAAGTTCATTCGAGCTCAGCCACGTTCATGTCGTCAATCTTCGCGAACGAGCCAATCAGCAGCCAGCGTCAGTCACGGGCGAACGTACTCCCAATGCTATTGCCGTTAGCCAACGTGGATCAGTGAGTGAACGTGTTGCCAATCCCGCTTCAGGAATGATTCAGCGAGTGAACGTACTTTTGTTTTTGATGGAAACACACTCATGACAACAAATATAGCAACGTAACATAAAAAGTTTTTTTTTTTTTTTTTACGTTCGTGCGTAGACGAACGCTTCGAACGATTCGATGAACGAATCTTTTGAACGGTTCTTTTTAATAAACAGATCACTACTAGCAGATAACTGGAGAACTGATTTCTTTCTCCGGTTCTCATCAGAATCCAGGCAGCAGCATTTTTTATTTTTTTTGGTTGTTGTTGATTCTTTATAAGCGCTGTGTGCTATCCCAAATCTGATCTCGAATACATCATTCAAAAATATTCAACAACTAAGAGTGCCATGAAAGCTCGCAGCCGAGTACAGAACTACGATCCTTCCACCTCGACCGAGTCAGAACTCGGGCAAGCAGCATTTTCGGACCAGCTGGAAAGTCTTAAGCGGTTTGTGGTCATGCAAAATCTAATCCCTAACAAAGAACGGACACGATTTTAGCGCAAAACAGTCGCCGTGGCAACGTTGCGACCGAGGGTCCGCAGAGATCTGCATTTGGGGGTCAAATCCCCTCAAAGAGGACACAAAAACTCACAAGTCGCTCCGACACGAGGACCAGGCGAGGGCAATGCGCTGCGACTTGTATCTCTTTTCTTTGCTTGTTTGGTAAAAAGATGAGCAGCGCCGGGACAATCAGGCGGGGGGCCGAAGCTATTCACCGACGCCGCCCGGAGCAACCCCCCCCCCCCCCCCCCCCCACCACCCCTCTCCAAGAATGCGCAAATGATTATTCATGGGCCTCCTTTCTCTCCCGCACGCCCCGCCTCTCAATCAGGCCTGACAAGTGCCAATCAAAGGCGGGCGCATTCGGCGACGCTTGAAGAGCCACTGGAGGATTTCGCAGCGACAATGGCGGCAGATAATAGCGACACGACCGCAACTGCCAGTGTGTGGTCCCCGCCGCTTACGCCGCTAATCTGCGTCCTCGGCCAGTTCAGATTAACGCTCTTTTGTGGCGAGCCGCACGTCGCCGCGATAACGTCTTGGGTAGCAGCTGAATGCTAACCGGCGGGGGGGGGTTTAGGGAGCGCTCGGGGGGGGGGGGGGGGGGGGGGGGCGGGGGGGTGGTGGGGGGATTAGTCCGGCCATGAATTCCCGATGAGCTCAAAGGTCTAATCGTGACGGTCGCAGCTGGTTTCGCCGCCAAGACTGACCCCGAGACCCGGCCGAGTGGAAAAGCTACGACTTTGTTACGCGGATGACAATTTTTATTAAGTAACAAGAGTCGTGACGCTAGCGACTTACTGGACAACTATGACCTCTTCTCATAGTTCTCGTCAGAATACAGAATTACGTTTTTAGGATTAGCTGGGAAGTCTTTAGAGGCTCTGCTCATCCAAAATCGGATCTCGAGTAGCTAACTGACATGTTTTTTAGTACAGTGACGTTAGCTGTTATCCGAACTCTTGGGCAGCAGCATTTTTGGGCCACATGGAGATTATTTACGGGGCATCAAAATGTCATTTTCAGTTGTGCAAGACAGCACTGGAGACTGTGATCTCTTGTCGTAGTTCTAGTGAGAACTCGAGCGGCAGCATTTGTGGATTATTTGGAGAAAGTTTGGCAGTCCAGACTGTAATCGCCAATACAATGCCGACGAAAATTACACTGGATAAATAAGACCGGATTTCCTGGTTCTCATCAGAACTCGGGCGGGAGCGTGTGTGGACCAGCTGGGGAGCTTTTAGAGAAGGTGAATGACATGCACAGCTCGGAAATCGAACCCGGGGTCGCTGGCTTGACGGGTACTCAACCAGTGAGGTTTTTAGCAGACTTGTGCTGGATAAATAAGATCCGTTCTTTTGATTCCAGTCAGAACTCGGACGGCAGCATTTTGGACCAAATGGAGAGTCTATAGAGGATTTGTTTATCCAAAATCTGACCACTAATACAAAAAAAGAAAAAGAAAAAAAAAAGTAAGATCAATGAAGAAATATGATCTCTCTTCCTTGTTCTAGTCAGAACTCGGGCAGCAGCATTTCGGACCAACAGGAGAGTCTGGTCTACCATAATCTCACCACTCGTACTATTTTTGGTAAACTCATTGAACAAATATGATCTCTTTTTCTTGATCTAGTCAGAACTCGGGCAGCAGCATTTTGGACCAACTGGAAAGTCTATAGAGGATTTGTTTATCCAAAATCTGACCCCTATTACAATAAAACATTTTTGTAAGATCAATGAAGAAATATGATCTCTCTTCCTTGTTCTAGTCAGAACTCGGGCAGCAGCATTTTTGGACCAACTGGAGAGTCTGGTCAACCATAAACACACCACTAATACAATTTTGTGTGCGTGTGTGGGGAGGGTGGGGTCATTGAAGAAAAATGCCTCTCTCTCTTCCTTCATCTAGTCAGAACTCGGGCAGCATCATTTTTGGTGAGTCTATTCTGGTCATTCATAATCTAACCACTCATAAAATTTTTTTGGGGTAAAACCAAAAAATTGGGTAACATTTTGAAGTGTCTTTAGAGTCTTGCTGCAACCGCCTTTTGTAGTAAAAAAATAAATAAATAATTGATTGCACTGTAGAAAGGAACTCCTTGACGAAGAAGGCGCGAGAGACAGATGGGCCAGCGCGGCAGGAAGCGCGGCGCCCCTGACCTTTTTTCCTTCGCTTGGACAAAAAAGGCACGTACACAGGTGAAGACGATATACGACGGCGGGGCCAGCCGGCCGCAGCAAGGATTAGGTCGGCTTAAGTGTACCGGAGGAGAATGACAGCTAAACCTGGCGACGACGAGCAAGGGACACAATGGCGCCAATTAGGTGGCCCGCCCACGGGCGCCGAGGTGAGCTTTTAGCCGATCGAGCGACTCGTCTTGATTAATTTCTGATGCTCTTCTGCTGCGCGGACAGATTGAAAGCGGTACGCTACCTTGTTCAGGCGAGGGCCCGCATGACAAGCGGTCACGTGACGGACTTGGGTTCGTGAGGCATGATGAAGGGGACCTGGAACCTCCCATGGACCAGTCCTGGAAGGATGGACGCTTAAGTCACGAGGATCACTTTGACAAAACGGTTCGGAAATGTTGACATTTGTTTAGTTTAATTTCCAGACCTCCACCAAGGCTACAGTAAAACAAATTCCAACCAAATTGTGCACATCTTGCATTTCCCTGATAAAAAAATAAATAAACCTACTAATAAGGTACAATACGATTCAACATACATCACAAATACAGACAGTATAGTAAAAAAGATTTTTTTTTTTTTTAATGAATTTTCATTGCAGGACTAATGAAGTCTTATTCAAGTATAATCATATAATTGCCATGATTATTATACTTTAGTTATAGTTATACTTTAAGATCTTTACTAAAGCCACTTTGATCAAAATTTAAGAACATTAGCTTAGTAAATATGAACATTTACTGGACTTTTATTTTTACTCTAGGCATTATTTTTGTTGATTTCTTTTTTTAATTTTTATTTTTATTGATTTCTATTGTGAAAGGTGTCAGGCATTTTGAATTACTGGCGAGAGCCCTGATCACACAAAAATCATGTGACACATTCAGTGTGACACTGTTTAGATATTTTTTTGGAATGGATTATTTCTAATTGTTCTTTTGATTTCTATTGTGCAAGGTAGATAACGAGAGCAACAATCATATTAATTAAATGACCCATTCAGTGTGACAATGTTTACGTTTTTTTGGGGGGACTCACTATTTCTAGTGGTTCTGTTGATTTCTATTGTGCAAGTTTCAAGTTCTCATAAATAACTTTCGAGGGGAGTCATTGCATTACTCACATGACACATTCAATGTGACATTGAATGTGCTGTTTAGATTTCAGTCTGTGGATTATTTCTAGTTATTTTGTTGATTTCTACTGTGTAAGGTGCCAGTTATCGTAAATAACTGGCGAGAGGAGCTGTTGTGTTAATCACGACACATACAATGAGACACTGAGCATGCTCTCGCTTGTGTTCACTCTGTGGATCATTTCTAATGCCTCTGCTGATTTCCATTGTGCAAAGTGTCATTTATCATGAAAAACTGGCGAGAGCAGTTAATCACATGATACATTCAATGAGACACCGAGTGTGCGGTTTAGATTTTTTGGGACTGTGGGTTATTTTTAGTCTTTCTGTTGATTTCTATTGTACAAAGTTTGCATGAATAACTGTCAAAATGAGTCATAGTTGGCAGTATAGCAGCTGTTTATCACATCTCAGTTGTGTCTGCCATGGACATCTTTTTTTTGGACTTTTTTGATCATTTCGAATCATTGAGTTGATTTCTATCGGGCAACATACAGGTTATTGGTTGGTTACTCACCGAATTGTCATCTTCCGGGGCCTTCCACCATAAGTCAGTAGTCTCCATTGGACCTGACGGGGGTGACAACATGAATGCAGCTCAGATCACGGGAAGTCATTTGTGTGTGTGTGTGTGTGTGTGTGTGTGTGTGTGTGTGTGTGTGTGTGTGTGTGTGTGTGTGTGTGGGGGTGTGTGTGTGTGTGTGTGTGTGTACATAAACGCTTGCCTCTGGCACACGCACGCACGCTCACTTATCTTTTGTAATGGAGTCTATGTGCACAGATATGAGTAAGGCAGCACACCGGGCTGATGCCGAGTGTAATCTGTGAGCAAATAGCGTCCGTCAAAGACGAGCACCTGTCTGCGGGAGCGTGCCAGGTGCAAACATTGTTCTTAGGATGGGGATGGAAAAAAAAAAAGAAAAAAAAAGGGGACGACAAGCTCATTGTCAACATTCATACAAATAGGAGAAGTCGCGTCTGGTGTGTGTATTGCGGCATTTTGTCGGCAAGGACGGGAGGACCTTCAAGCCACCTCAACATGGATTCCCCCCTCTTTGAAATTGAGATGATTTCAAACAATTAGTAAAATACCGCAAAGCATGCTGGGAAGTTGACGCCCGGCATCCCATTGATAATGACGTCATTAAATAAAATGTGGAGAATGAAACGGTTTTGGGCACATTTTTTCTTTCAACTCAATGGACACTGATCAGCTCCTTGTGATGTGCGCGACAGAGCCACCTGGGGGGGGGGGGGGGGGGGGTCCACAATCATTTTGACATACGATCGCAGCTCCTCAGTAAACTGCAGTAACCTTCATTGTTCTTCGCTGAGGATAAAGAATGTGTGGCAGTTAGCATTGTCATATTTTATGTTTAAAAAAAAATATATATAAAACTATGTTTTATATTTAGTTTGACAGCAACTGTCTTTCTCCTGGCTTGTGATTGGCTAGAATGTTGAATGTTGCAGTTCAGGCTTGTAGCGCCACCCGTTGTTCCGGAACGCACACTCAACCCCGTCGAGCGTCTTTATGGGCTTTTGACAAGCCCATAAAATTTATCTAGCAGTCGCGCGAGCCGCTTATCTGTGTCGGACTTTCCGGGGTTAATGATCGACTCCAGCGGTTTGCTCTTTATGAATTTGCCACACGAATATTGGAGGAAGCAGTTAAGCCTGGGGAGGAGGGGGTAGTACGTTTGAGACGCTTGCCGCCAATAAAGCCAACGCGTCCCCGCGACGACAAAACACACACGCACGCACGCACGCACGCACACCTGCCTGCTTATCAAGACATCTCGCCTAAACTGTCAAAAAAGCGCCACATCTGGCCGAGATTGATGCAGACGACTGTAAAATATGTCCTTTGACGCACAAGTCATATTTTCATAAACAAACAAAAGCAGACTTTGAAGGTAGAATGTTTGTACTTTGGCGCCCGCTTTCGTCTGCTTCTTTGCATAATCATAAATAACTGAAAAGTCAATCATAAAACAGTTCATTGATGATGATAATAAAGATTTTTTTAAATGCATTATTCTTGTAATACAAAAAATAATGACATAAATAATATACATAACACAAATATAAAATATATATCTGAATAATATATATATTTTTTAATAGTAAATAAATGAGAAATAGAAGAGCAATAATAATTTTTTTTTAAATATCAAACTAATGCATTATATAATATAATAGTCAATCATAAATATGCATAACACAACAAACAAAAATACAATAAGTAAAAATAAATCTTGTACTTGTATTTATGCATTGTATTTCATACGCACAATGCACATATGTACTAATAATTATAAAAAAACATATATAATACGACAAATAACTAAATACTTTAACTCATAATAATTACGTAAAGTCAAACGTAAAAACTAATATGAGAAAAAAAAATCAATCACAAAATAAAAATGTTTCCAAAATTTAAAAAAATAAATATCTACTATCATTATAACTATCATAATTACTGTATATATATTACATATAGAAGTATTTAATAAATAAAACAAAATGAAACATGAAATATACAATACATATATATACAACAAATTTAAACTCATAACATGAAAAAAACAAATTTCTTGTAATCACATCTTATGTAGTCATTGCAGAAGCAATAAAATATGAAGTTAAAATGTACAACTGTCATAGAACAATAATGTACATAAACTATAAAAGCAAACTTAAAAACTGCAAGTAAAGGTGACGCAATACCTTCTAAGGTCACCATGTCATCACGGTGGGGGCTCCATACGTCGGGGGGGAAGTGGTCGCCCTCAGCCGCCACCCCGGCGTGCTCTCCGGCGAGGTGCGCTGCAGCAGCAGCAGCCGCACCCGCGACAGCGAGCCCAAATTCCTCGATTGGCAACCCACCGTCAATGTTGACATGCCCGCACACAACGACGCTCCTGGGAAAGAAAACGCACGAAATCAAAAGAAACAAAAAGGAGGGCAGATTCTATTTGATTGATTCTATTGAATGATGTGGAATGACATACAATGACTTGGAATGGAAGTCAGAAAGGTTTGAATCGGTCAATACATTTAGACTTTTATTTTGAAATTTTAAAGAAAAATGATGGTTTGATGAATTGGTAAAAAAAAAAAAGTTGAGATTTTTTTGTGGGTATTTTAATTAGTGAAAATGTGTAAGTGGGAATTGTTGTGATGTTGAAAAGCGTTCCCAAGGTGAATCGAATGAGCTGAAAGATTTTAATTTCAAATACCAACGAATGATTTGAATTTGTAAAGTTCAATGAATAGTGAATTTTTGGTGGAAAAATGTGAATTTTAGGAATGAAAAAAAAAGTAGCCCCGAATAGCATGAGTTTTTGGAGTGTGTTGAAATTGGAATGGTGTGAATCAGTGAATGAAGGTGGGGAAAAAAAAGTGATCAATGCAGAATATATGAATTTGTGAAATTTTGGTGTGAAAATTTAGAAATACAATACTACAGTAAAAAAATATGAACTGCGTGGTAAGTGGGAATTTTTTGCAATGTTGACAATCCTTCCAAAGGTGACTTGAATGAGCTGAATGTTTTGAATTGCATGGGAATTATAAAAATGTGTAATGTTGAATGTGCCATTAGGAATTAATGTTGATATTTTGGTTGAAATATGTAGAATTTTTTTGGGGAAAAAAAAAAAATTTTGGAGTGAGGAACATGTTGAAGTTGGAATGGTGAGAATCTGTTGAAAAATGCGGAAGGGCACGTCAATAAAGTGCGAGGAATAAAATATAATAAAATCATTTAATGCGGTGATATAGAAATGAACGTTCATTTCTAGCCTTGTAATGACTTGTTTAACTGGAATGGGAAATTACATACACGCGCACGCGGTCACGCCCAATTAAAAGCGGATTAGTGACAGCGTGGCCGGGTGCCCATGCAAATCCATCTCGACCCACGTTGGACGGGTGTGGAGATGGAATTCCACACACAAACACTCAGAATACTCTCACACACACACACACACACACACACACGCACACACGCACACCCTCATTCATAAACACCTGTATGCACACTCACACGCGCACTCAATCCAGTCTGCCGTGGTGGTGTGCAAAAACGTATGCGGGAAGCCCCCCCCCCCCCCTCCCCCCGCAGAGACAGTCCAAGAGTCATTTGTTACGTGGCGATGGGAAAAGCTTTGTGGACTTTGAGAAAGGAAATCCCGGGATAACGGACGGCCACACTTGCAGCCGCTTCATCATTAGCCAAAAAGTGTCCAAAAAGACTGGGAGGACACGATGCGCTAATCTGGGGGCTAACCCCGCTCTTACCCTCCACTTGTACCCAAAACATGGAACTCAATCAATACATTTACCCACAAATGCAATAACTTTTTTTTTTTTTGTCATAATTAAAAAATGGAAAAATTTATTTTTTATATTTCGTCAATGTGTATGTGTAGATTTATTTTTTTGTCAAAAAATGTATTTAATCCATTTTGTAATGAAACTAAAACATAATATAATGAACTACACTGAAGATTTATTACGAATTGACTTTGATTGTATTTTCATGTGCATGTGCGTGTGTGTGCGTGGTGGGGGGGGGGGGGGGGATTTAGGGCCCCCCTGAGTTGATTGTATGGTTTCTGTGGCTGTGGCCCACCCTGATCCTTCCACAGCCTGGGGGGGTCAAAGGTCGGGGGGTTCAGACAGAGGTTGTGACAAGCAAGCAGGTTAAACACCTTGTCGGGGATTAGCCAGGAGGGAAGTCTTCATTTGGACACAAACACGCATGCACACGCGCGCACACACGAACACACACGCAAACACACAATAAAAGACATGCAAGTGGCTTTGTGCACTTTGGGCGGACACGGAAAGTCACTTAGAGTATCTGGTCCTCATCTGAGGAAGGGAAGCGTGGCTAATTGAGACATTAACTGAATGGAAAAACTATACCAAAAAAATAAATAAATGCTTCAATAATGTCATCATTGTTTTGATGCAGTTCTGACTCCGCCCATTTGATGAGCACCAAACAAATGTGACAGCGCTTCACTTTTTCCACATTTTGTTCTGTAACTGCATTAACTATTATTTGAATCCTTAAAATGATCCAAAAGACTTGAAAAGTGAAGCACTGTGAAACCTTTCCACTTCATTTTTTTACATTTTGTTATGTTGCAGCCTAACATAAAATGTGTCAAAATGTATAACATATAGAAAGTGAATGGTAATTTTTTTCCTCTCAGTACAAAACCCCGAACAATGACAGTGTGGAAATTATAATTTTTTTTAATCATTGTATATTTAACATATAAGTAAAAACAAAATTAAAGAAATAGCATGCACACAAATCTTGTCGGTGTAATATCACAAAATGAATAATAATAAAAAAGTGTGAAATGTAAGAAAATTCAACAATTACTGTAAGAAGAAAAAAAAAAGTATTATTTTAGTTTTAGGAAATTTGCAAAAAAATATTCCATGAAAGTAATTATTTCCCTCCAAATTCTACACACAATTTAGGTTTGTGTAAAAAACAAACACACTTTTTTTTAAACTAGAATTTACAGCAGTATGAATTTGTCACAAATTTGTTATTAATCCACTATATTGTTTCAAACTAGAAAAAAAAATCTTCCCTTTTGGGGTGTTTGTACATTTATAATGAAAAAAAAATGTACTGAATCAATTTGGTAATTTGGTCATAAGATGAATAAAGGGCTCGCTAGCCAAATCATCCACATTAAAACTCATTTGCTCCCAAAAATTTAAATATCGCCATGTTTTTTATGCTAGAGCATACAGAAGGGCTTTGATGCAGCCTCTGACCTGAAGCGGACGCTTAAAACAATGGTAGTGATTACAAAAAAACGCCAGCAGGTGGCAGCAAAAATACATCAAATTAGGGAAAATTAGGGAAAATTAAGCAACACAGAAAAAAGGACTGCATTGATTGATGGTTTGAATATAAATGTTTAAAATATCCCACAATTAAAAACATTCTCTCAAATCCATTTTTTTTGTTTGTTTTTTTGCATACCCCGGCGAGACGAATCTCCGCTACACATCGAGTCGGACGCTCGGCCTGAAGAAAGCGACGAGGGGGCAATGGCGTCCAGTTCGTCAAACGGGTCCGAGCGAGTGTCGCTGGGTTGCGTGTTTGAGCCTGGCGATGCTGTCGGTGAGTCGCAGCGTCCTGCAAACGTGGATATTTTGAAAAATGGCAAGCAAAGATGACAAAATCTGGCATTTTTGTTGAGAAAATAACATGGAACAAGTTAAACTGGCTTTCATCAGAATTTAGTCGGATTTTGTGAAAAAAGAAAAGAAAAAAAAATCACCGTACTTAGTAGCAAAGTGACTAAAAATCTAAATCCATTATGTTAGTACAAAATCTGGTATTTCTTTGTTTGTCATCCATCTTTGTGGAGGGGAAGGAAATAATTGAAGAAAAAAGTTTGGGGTGAAATTGCAAAGATTCTCCCCCCCGAGGACGCCATCTAACGAGTCATTATCGCAGCCAGGATCTGGACATGGAAGTCTTCTCGGGTTTAGTTAAATCCGCTGCCCTCCAAACGGTCGGACCTCCGTGAGTGAAGACCCTCAGGTGGCGAGCATGCGCGCTCCACTGCTCAAATGCTCGGGGGCTCAAAAGTCTCACCTTTGCAAAAAAAGGCCCACATTTGCCTTTAAGCCCTCAATAATACAAAAGCGAGCAGCTTATCGCCACTTCCTTATCTGATCTCACGGCATCACAACAACACTGCGGACGTCAGAAAGTTAGCTCAACAAACTCCATTTAGCTTGTTGGGAGGGGAATTTAATTTAGCACAATTCGGTACAAAATACGCTGAAAGTTGTGACTTTTTTTATTTATGACGTTTAAGTCACAAATCTTAGTTTAAAATCTAATAATGAAAAACGTCACATTTCTGTGGCTAAATGATCGCATTTAAACTGCTTGCAGGTTTGTTGACATTTGTCACTTTCATGTAATTTCTGTTAAAAAAAAAAAATGTTTTTAAATGTGCCTGTTCAATAGAATTTAGTAGGATTTTGAACATTAAAAAATAAAAACAAAGATTTTTCTTTGGAGATTTTTTGTTTTTGCAATCTATAGCATTTATGTGGCAAAATGATGGCACTGCAATGACGGAAAATAGTCAAAACTGCACTGAAATGTACATACTATTTTTTAGAAACCCATGTGATAAATTAAACAACTCCATCTTGTTTGGTATTATATATATAAAAAAAAAAATACATTCCCCTTTGTGCAGTGTAGCAAGAAAACCCCCGTAAATGTCCACAAACTAAAAACAAAAAAAACATAATTAGCAGCAAAAAGGCATTTTACTTTTAATCCATTTAATTTGGTATTATTTTATTAAAATGGATATGCTGATGTCAAAACAAAGCATTACTGCAGCAGAATACAGCAGTAAACGAGTCGGCCATCTTTGTGAAGTGATTTTGATTGATCAGAAACAGGTATGTGATGCCGGAAAATAGAACATTTGTAACAAAAAAAAACTTGCCTAACTTCACGTACAATTTAATTTTAAATCAGTGCTAAAAATGTATTAAGATTACTAAATTAAATTTATGGATTAAACTAATAATATATTGAATCATTTACATACTTTCACTATTTGTTTGTTGTCCATTTCAGGGTTAGCCATAAATGATCTGAACACATACACACACATAGCGTTGGTCGGCCATGTTGGTGGGGGCACTTTGATTGGAACGGCTCGACAGTGTCTACGGATAAAGACGGCCTATCATGCTGTTGTACTGAGCTCCATTCTTTTGCAGCTGAAATTAATGAAGCGGTGACACTCGCCGTGAAGAGAACAGCGGGCGCCGATACAGCGACCCACCCCCCCCCCACCCACCCATACACCACTCGCCCACTGTCAGGACAAAAAAAGGGAGAAAATCCACACACAACTTGCACATTGTTTGCCTCCTTTCAGCAAGTTCCCGGAGTAGTCAGATGTCAGCGGCCCGGGCCTTCATTGCGGCAACCGATGGTAAATTGGCCGCCGCGGGAAAACGACAGGCCGCGGTTCTATTGTGGCGAGCGGCAGCCCGTGTGGATTTATGATGCCTTTGGACGGCGAATTAAATGGTACCAGCTTATCACGGCGCCCCGCGGGAAAAGTGGGGTCGCTTATGACTGGAGACTCTTTTTCTTTCTAAAGGGGGACGTAACAAAGCCAGTGAGGACGTAACGACAATTACTGTATTATGAGAATTCTTGACTTCTTGACTGGTTTGTAAAACGAACATCACGTAAGGGTTCAGAACCATGCTCACCTTTCAGGGGGGAAATGGGAGGCAGCACGGGCCAACGACGGGGGTCCGCCAAGGGGGTTCTTCTCGACGCCAACCTGGGACTCGATGCACGATGGTAGTCCAAGGGTGGGACATCATCAATGGGACCTTCTATGGTGTCCTCGTGTTTACTGGAAGGACGGCGGACATTATGAGGTCCAGTTGGGACGTCATTAAGTGGAAGGAAGCCAGCTTCCGCCTTCCGAGGCGTTGGTTGACGTTTGGGTCGTTTGGAAAGGTTTGCTAATACGGAAGACGGCTGCCGCTTATCGTCTGCAAAATGGACATCAGAAGATTAGCACATGCTAAATTGATAAGCACATTATCTTTATCTCTAGGTAAACATAACATAATGAGAAGATAAATTAAAAACTAGTATCATAAATATCAATACCGATGCTAAATCTAGTAAATAAGAGATCGTTTTTATCACTTATTTGACTGAGAATTTTTTTTCCCCAATGCTTCTCTTCAACTGTATTGCACAACAATTGTAAATACAAAATTATATATATAAAAAAAAAACACTCATAAAAGATGAAATGCAAATGCATTGTACATAAAAGTCATATACTGCTGAACTGCCAAGCCACTGTAACATTATGCAGTTTGAACATTTAAATCAGTCATTCTTCGGCATACCACCAGAGGGAGCCTGCGTACCACTACTGGTACAATTATCACACTTTTGGACTTGAATCAAGAGTTGAACTTTTCATCACTTTACGACTCACACCAAACCAACCAGAAGAAACATTCGTCCGAGATGTGATGAAGGAGGCTAAAGCTAATGCTAACCCGATGGAATGCTGCTCCGGCCGCTGGCCAGGTCGGTGCTCCGGCTGAACAGACTGGAGGACGGACGGCTGAAGTCGGACACGGAGGCGACCTCGGAACGCTTCGACCCAGTCGGACTGAGGCAGAATTCCCAGAGAGGTTCTTCGGGTTTGGGCCCATGCACTGGCCGGCGTCCATTTTTCCCACTTGTGGGAACGAGACCGCCGTGGACGTGTTCTGCTTTGCTTTGTGGTCTTCGGGGGTTCAAGTGCACGGAATGCGGATTCTGGACGGTGGATGATGGCGGAACGTCAGGTCGACTCGGAGCAGCATGTCGGGCTTCTTCACGCGCTCTTCCGTCGGCTCCAACATGGCCAGACCCTTCAAAGACAAAAACAACATGCAACATGAAGAAAAGCTTCTTGTGTTTGTAGCGTTCAGATCATCTGTTGCTGACATTCTCGTTCCCAGTGCCCTCCGAGTGGGAACACTCGTTCCCCTGCTGGGCGGGCGGACAAAAGACGGGAAAAGAAAAAACGCTGCGCCAGGCCGGGAGCAGCTGTCGCCATTCCCAAATTCACAATAGTGAGCGGGAGCAGGGCCACGCTGGATTCGGATTTGCTAACAGCTGGGGGGGAAACAACCAAAATTAGCGCTAAAGCTAACGAGCGCTAGCAGATTTAAACACATAAAGTCACATGAGAAGACTTGTAATGATTTACAAAGAGCTTATTTTAACATTATCAACCTACGATTTCTATACACTTTACTATAAAGTGGTTGCATAAGTGTGCACACCCTCATAAAAAACAGCCCCAAAGTAAGCTCAGATGCTCTAGTAGGCTTTTCCTGACATTTTTGTTTTGTTTTGCTTTCTAGCCCAAGCCTGCAGATTTCGTTGCTAACACTGCCTGCTATGTTGAACTGTTCATAATTCCTTCCAACATTTTACTACTGATGCACACAATTAAGACTGAGTGACACCATTTTAATCCTTCATCTTTCCTTTTCAAGCCTCCAGCACAAACATGAACGCCTTGTGGCTCCGCCCCCCCTTTCCCTTTGGCCTTTCTCTCCTTTCCCCTTTTGCACCCCCCCAATTCTTTTCACCACTCTTTCTCTTTCTTGGCGGACCCACTGATTCGACGTGTGTGCGTGTGTGCGTGTGTGAGAGAGAGAGAGATGGAGGGTGGGGAGTGGCGTCAGACAATCTCCTCTTGTTTCCTCCGCCAAGAAGAGTCAGCGCAGGGGGATAAAGAGAACACATTGCTGCACTGCTCCCCTCACAATGCGCCGCCATTCCCATCTGTTGGGTCCGAGCGTGCGCGTGTGAATGACATGTGTCGGGGCGTACGCGCCACGTCGGCTTCCTTCGGGGCAATTGTGAGCGAGCCCGGCGCCATATGGCGGAATAATGACTTTTTAGGCCGCTCGTGTTGAGATGTGCGGCCCCCCCCCCCCCCCCCCCCCCTCGCGCTCTCCGTACACGGAGGTGAGGGCTCGACAACATGCCTTCACATTAAAAAGCATTGAAGCAATCAAGTCAAGTCATCCTTCTTTATATAGCGCTTTCACAGACAGAGCGATTAAAAGAGACACACTGTGTGACCCAAATCCACTTGTCAATCGAGCGGGTACGTCAGCCTCACCTGTCGGTGCTCGGCGGGGGCCGGTGGCCGGCCGGCCGCCCGCAGACGGGGGCTGCGGTGGAGGCTTGGAGCTTAGGAAACAGGGAGGTCGGAGGCCTTGGCAGTCGGACTTCATGTGGGACAGGAAGCGAGGACAAAGTGCGGACGGACGCTGGGGGCTCACGCGGACCTGGGGAAAGACAGAACGAGAACAATATGACATATTTGATTGTGAAGTTAAAATATTTTCATGCAAAAAGGGGCAGAAAATAAAATGTTATTACTCTCTACTGTTTTTAATTCAAATGTTGTGTTGTCTGCTTTTATTATGTATGACATGACACCGGTAAATACATTCTCTTAATTTAATTACTGCTTATTTTTAGGTGTGTGAGGCGATTACAATTTTTAATTGAAATTAATCGCATTACTTCACTAGTTAACTCACGATTAATCACAAATTTTATATCTGTTCTAAATGTACAATAAAATGTTAAACTTAGTCATTGACGCAATCATTTTATAATGATTCATAAAAGTGAGCTAACATTTAAAATATGTATATACTGTAAATAAAAAAAATTGTGTGACATTGATTTGTGTTGGTCATTTTTCTGCCACTAGATGGCATCATTGTATTTATAAGATGTTGGTGACAGCTCAGTGCATTTTTCATTTCATATTAAGAGCGATCTAATCTTTAACATGAATTCTTAATTTTTAAAATTGCAAAATACAACTTCACCCAAGTCTTTAGCAATTTATTACTGCTAAATTTTGATGTGGATGTGTCTTTATTTTTTAATTTGTATTTATTTGGATTATTTATGTGAATGCGTGTATTATGTATTAAATAATTTCTTTCAATGTGTCACTGTAGTTTATATTTTCGCATCTAACTACACTTAAGAGTAATTTGAGTATCCGCTGCAAGTTGACCGAGTTCAAACATCACAAGGCATCTCTGTCGCCCCCGTGTGGCCACAACACGCACCACAGCGTTTTGTTGAGGCCCACGGCAAACAAGATGGCCCCCTCAAAAGGTGAACAAGCAGCCACAGTGACCTTTCCAGAGCAAATAAGGATAAATGTCCTTGTGTTTGTCTTGGATTTAGGAGAGCCCCTCACCCTTTTAACACAGCATTCGAGCAGACATGGGCGAGAGTGATGGAGGGATGGATGGGGACGAGGGAGGGGTGCGGGGGCGGGCCTGGTGGTGCGGGTGGGGTGTTGGGGGGTTCACTGTCTGAGCCTCACACAGGGAGGATCAGCTTGGAACTCTCCTGCTCTCAGATGTGCGGCTTTAAAGATTTGCATTCTTGTGATGTACACGAATGAGTGAGGCACAAGAACAAGACGCAGCGCCCCCCCCCCCCCCCCCCTCATTACCTGCCACTCACTATTTTCAAAAGAGTGGGAGGGGGCAGGTGTAGACATGTCACACGCCAACTCAAAGCCATCAAACTGCATCAAAATAACAACTTTTAAAAATAAATAGAATTCAATCTAATTCTTTTTATAGATGATAAAAAATATATATATTTCTTCCATGATTTTTGTTATTTTCCTGTATTTTTTGGTTTTTAAGAAATCTCATCAAATTCACTTCCTCTACAAAAAAAAAAAAAAGTGTTATCAAAGGGGATGGCCCAGGAAACGTGGCGACCTCCTGGCGCCCGGCAACCCGCGCGCCGTCCCCGCCGCCTCGGCCTAATGTCATTAGAGGCCATCTTGTGCCACCGCCGCGGCGCTGGACGAGCCCACGCAGGAAGCCGTTTGGCTTCGCCCCGCAGATGGACGCCGGGCCACCTCCAACGCCAGCGTCCATGAGCTGATGCAGACGCACTTCATTAGGCAGCAAGGACACAAGCGTGTCTATGTCCGCGCGCACGCGCGCGACACGGCAAGAAAGCAGATTCCGGCCCTAACAAGGTTAAACCCCCACACGAGCCCCAAAAAGTGACTTTTTACATCAGGGAGATTTGTGCTTCTGCGGGGTTTAATTAGCTTGGCTGCAGGGTTGGAGGGGTGCGCGGTGCTGGATGAAGGTTAGGGGCTGCTGTGAGGGGCCGACACTGGGCCGCATTGTGGCAAGGACGCAAATGTGATTACGGGCCAGTGTCAGAAGGCAGGCTCGCATGCGGCTTAGCCTCCCAAGCAGCAGAAACTTTGGACTTTCTTGCTTGAGACAATGAGCTCGCTTAGCGGGAGACCTCCGCAAGACCCTCGCCTTGCCCATATACGAAAACACAACACAGTTGCAGCTTAAGATTCCCTTTTAGGCAGGAGTGATGCAATCAGCAAATGGGCAACACTTTTTTTGGGTGAGACATTTTTTTAGATAAATATTTTTGGGAAAAGCAGATAAATATTTATGTGTTTTTTTTATCCTTTACTATGGTAGAATGTTAATTTGTATTTCTTACATTTTATTTTATTTTATTTATATATATATATTTTTTTAAGAGCTCAGTATTGTATCGGTAATGTCATCATCATTGCTCTTTTTTTCTTACATTTTATTAACGCAACTATCACATTCAATAGGCAATGAAATATCACATTTTCCTACTTATTTTCATAATTTTTTTTTTTTTTAACTCATTCACTGCCATAAATCCATTAAAAAAAAGATTATTAAAATATAGGGGAGACGGGCAATTAAATTTTTTAATTGTAATTAATCGTATGACTTCACTAGTTAACTCACGATTAATCGCAAATTTGATATCTGTTCTAAATGTACAATGAAAAAAAAATCTAGGTTTTTATACTCGTGTTAACAAAAGTGGAAAAAAAATGTTAATCGAATAGAAATAGTTAAAAATATTTTTTTTTACGTTTATAGCCGTCAATGGCAGTGCATTAATTAAAAAAGAAAAGAAAAGAAAAGAAAAGAAAACATTATTAAAAATTTGGGGCGTCAGGTGATTAACATTTAAATTGTAATTTATCGCATGACTTTACTAGTTAACTCACGATTAATCACAAATTTCATATCTGTTCTAAATGTACAATAAAAAATATTCTAGCTTTTCATACTCGTCTTAATAAAAGATTTAAAAAATATGTTAAACTAAAGGAAATAGCTCAAATGATTTTTTTACGTTATTAGCCGTCAATGGCAGTGAATAAGTTAAAGTGGAAATCAACCCCATAATGTTCTTTACAAAAATATGTTTTATGCGCCCCCACTCGTCTAAGCACAGCATTCTGATTAACATTGCGTTTGTGGAATTTGAATTAAGCAGCCAATTCCACCAATTTTTATCCATCTCAGGGGGCGGCCATTTTGCAACTTGAAAATGACATCACAGTTGCTCAGGGCTCAGGTAACGACCAATCGCGGCTTATCTGTTTTCTGAAGTTGTGTTGTCCGCTGTGATGGATAAAAACAGGTGGCTTTTGCTGCTTAATTCATATTCCACAAATGCAATATTCATGACAGTGTCGTGTTTAGGCTCGTCGGGCGGCATAGAACATATTATTGGAAAGAACCTTTTGGGGTTGACTTCATCTTTAAGCATGTCATCATTTGTAAACGGACAGAAAACTTGTTAAATTATTTTGGTGGAATTTTACTTTTTTTCAACTAATTCTATTTAACTTTATGTATTTTGGATTAATGCAATTAAATCAGTTGCTCTGAAAAAAACTTTTTTTTTAAATTGATAGGAAATATGAAATTTTCTCATTTATTTGAGTGGAATTTTTAATCGATATTTTATTTCTGTATTTTCATACAGTAGAGCATCACAATCATACTCAATTCTCAAAACTCAAATGTACAAACTGAGACAGTAAAAGTGCATCGAGAGCGTACTAATTAACATTATAACTCTACATTATATTATATATTACAGCATTAGAGTTCTCAAGTCTGTTCTGTTTTTCAGCTTCCCGCCCACAAAATGGCCGCATGCCATTTTTTGCCACCATCTTGTCCGCTTGTTTGGGCACCTGTGCATTCTGACGCGTGGCCCCGGGTGACAAAAGTGGCAGGCTTGTTAAAGTACCTATTTATTCCGCAGTGGTGGGCACGAGTGGCAAAGACTCTCGTATGCAAATGAGGCCAGCGCGGGCCACTTACTTGTTTGTTTAGCCGGAGGCCGAGACAGGAAGTCCGCGGTCGCCACGGTAACCCTAAATATCGCTGGCGTGCAACAAAAGAGCCACAAGTGGGAGGACTCGCTTGATGCGCTGATCATATGGCAGCATCCACGAAGACAATATTAAAGCTTGCGGCTTTAATTTTTATCATTTCTCTGGCAACTTTTCGAGTGCTTTAAAATGAGGCTTATCACGACAAATGCGAAATGCTCACTAATTCACAGATTTGTGAACAATATTTTAGAGACATGAGCCTTTTGTGTCCATAGGGAGGTTTTCCTTGAGCCCATTGAAATGTCACGATTCTGTTCCAATCCGGTGCTAAAACTCTGCCAAACATTGCGACCCCTGACAGGGAAAAAGGTCATTGCTTGACTGCAGTATCAACTATCCACCAACAGAGGGTGCTAATACAGTTTGAAAAAGTCATGAGCAGTTTACATACAGTAAGTCCAATGGATGCCATAACAAGCGAGGCTTCGTTGGAAAAATTCGTGTCAACCTGTATTTGTGCTCGACTTATCTGACTTTTTTTTTTTTATCTGTCAGTGGTATTAAACAACTTGAAGCCATTTTTTTTTTTTTTTTTAGGACTTGATCCTGATCTGTCGAACTGCTTGCTTATTACGTAAAAATTTTGCTCACAAGTCAAAGCAAAACAAAAATCTGCCCAACTGATCTTGAAAAACTCTTAAGTGGAGTCACTCGCATCTCAAGGCACAACTCGTTTGTGTAAATGTGTGTGTGTGCGTGTACCGTGACTCACAGTACGGCAGGAGATGGGCCTTTCCCACAAGACGGCCTTGCTGACAAAAGACACAAAGACGGGTCTCTGTAACAAACAGAAAAACAGACACGTTGATGTTTTGGATAAAAAGTCGCAGCAGAGGACGAGTACAGTGATGACCCCCGCCCCCCTCCCCTCCCCTCATTGAGGAGTACATTAATAAGCCCTCTGTCTTGATTAACGCCAGCACTTGATGGAGTCTGCTCTCCCACGCAGCAGACACATTTTGGCTCCATCTGCTCCTCCAGCTTTCAAAGCCGGCGGGGACAGAACGGAGGTTACGCGGCCCGGCTGCAGGTCCGCCGCCAGAACCCCTCGTGTCAAGCCATCCATCACATCTGACGCAAAGCGAGGGGGCTCGGCACGCCGCCTCATCCGGCTCGCTCAGATATCGGCTTCTTTTATTGGGGTGTCACCTCAGAGGGACACGAGGACGAACGACGGGGGACGGCGTTCAGATCACATGCGATACTGTACGTCCAAGTTAATGACAACTGTACTGTGTTATACCAAAAATTGCACTGCACGAGAAGAAAACAAATGTAAAACCAGGATGCATGCATAGCTGAACGCTTCACACTATGCTTGACTTTATTGCACGTTTTAAATGCTGTCCATTTTATTTGTATGCAATTCAACCCGCATACCGTGTTTAGGTCGCAGTCTCTCGCAGAGATAATAAAATAACAGCTGCATACAATTTAAAATAAATTACTGCTGTCAAAGTGTAAACTCATTGATAAAAGAAAAAAAAAATATCGCCTTAATCATGTATTAACGCAGATTAATTTTGCAATAAACATAAGTATTGCATTAAGTAAAGCATTTAATACATTTTGGCGTATGACATTCAAACTACTGGGAGCACACTGGAGCAAAATGTTTGCGTAACTTCAGAATATCATTCAAGTAGTTGTCAGTGCGCCCTCCAGTCGACAAAATGTGATCATATTAGTGAAAAAGGGCAGTTTGTGTTCTGTCCTCACGGGCCAGATTGGACACCGAGATGGGCAGGTCCTGGCCCGCGGGCCGTATGTTTGACAACACTGTTGCAAATAACGCAAACGGATGTAAATCTCAGCATTCATACATTTGCAATATTTTGGAACTCACGTCATGTAATTGACATTTCTGCTGAGGAATTTCCTCACATTAAAAACGGCGATAAGTGCGGTAATATAATCGAGTCAAAATCTACCGAGCGTCTCGCCTTTCCTCCATCGCTTCCGAGCAGATGGGATTTTCCTGCCGGCGTCCACTTGCAGGTACTTCCTGTCCAACGCGACCCACGTGAAGCAGGAGGCCCGATCGAATTACCAATTTGGAGCTCATCGCCAAAGCGCCGGCTGCTCTTTGACTCCCCGTCGCCATCTGCTCGGCCTCCTCCAGGGAGCCTCGCTCTCCACTTGGGGATGTTTTATTAATTTGCCTGATTAGCACAACAGCCTGCCACTGGGACCTATTAATAGGCATTTCATCAGGGTTTGATTAGCAGGCGCTGGAAGACAAAGTCACCAGTCGGCGCTCCCCCCCCCCTCCCCCTCGGGGGTTCATATGCACCCAAACACTGCAGGTTGTGATGATTTGTAAACATAAGCTTTGGCGGAAATGACAAATTCTTTTTCAATGCGATGCTGCAAAATTGGTCTGCTTTGACGCAAATGGTGAAATGATGTCATTGACGACCATTGGAAATGCATTGGGAAAAATAAGAAAAAAAAAAAAAAAAGGAAATGCATTGGGAAAAAAAAGAAGAAAAAAAAAGGAAATGCATTGAAAAAAAAAAAAAATAAGGAAATGCATTGGGAAAAATAAGAAAAAAAAAAAAGGAAATGCATTTGGAAAAATAAGAAAAAAAAAAAAGGAAATTCATTGGGGGAAAAAAAAAAGGAAATGCATTGGGGGGAAAAAAAATAAGGAAATGCATTGAAAAAAAAAAATATATATATATAGGAAATGCATTGGGAAAAATAAGAAAAAAAAAAAAAGGAAATGCATTGGGAAAAATAATTTTAAAAAAAAAAGGAAATGCATTGGGAAAAAGAAGAAAAAAAAAAGAAAAAGGAAATGAATTGGGAAAAATAAGAAAAAAAAAAAAAGGAAATTCATTGAAAAAAAAAAAATGGAAATGCATTGGGAAAAATAATTTTAAAAAAAAAAGGAAATGCATTGGGAAAAAAAAGAAAAGAAAAGGAAATGCATTGGGAAAAATAATTAAAAAAAAAAGGAAATGCATTGGGAAAAATAAGAAAGAAAAAAAAAAAGGAAATGCATTGGGAAAAATAAGAAAAAAAAAAAAAGGAAATGCATTGGGAAAAATAAATGTCTGTAAACCCAAAAAGTAATAGGACAAAAAAACAAAAAACAAAACCGCACCCCGCAGGCAGGACCTCCAGCGCACAAAAGAACGAGGCCGACCACCTCAGCATGCGAGAGGTCACCCACAATCGAGCGCGAACGTGAGCATCCGACCAATTCCTTGGCAAAAAAAAACATTCAGGCACCGGGTTGTTGCGCTGCATGCCGGTCGGGGTCTTGGTCCAGGTCAGGGCGGCTGCAAGGACTCCGTGACCCTGAAATGAGCTCCGGGAGTCAGCAAGGCCCCCTGCTGGCGCAACGGAGATCCTTTTAGGCTTCAGAATCTTCCGGCCAGGGGGATCAATACGGCGACTACTGGCACAGGCGTCATAATCGGGGGGGTGGGGGGGGGGGGGGGGTCTTGCCACAAAAGCCGAGCTGACAAAGAGTCGGGCCGGTGGCGCTCCACTAGATAACCTCCTTAACATTCATTAGTGTCACGAGGTGCACGGGCGGCTGGCGGCAATCTGAGCGATGGGCTCACCGCACGGCATGAGCTCGCATTCAGCGGAGACGGCGGCGAAAAGATCAGCAAAAGTTGAATGGAGGCGACCGGAGACTTCTTGCTTGTTAAAGACTTTTTTTTCGCCTTTAATCTAAGCCTTGTTGTGTGGCTGCTTCGGATCTTTTCTTTTTTCCGATCGCATCCACGTAAGATGACTTGAGGAAAGGATAGTTGAAATTCTAAAAATGTTTCGGCAAGAATTTGCACCTCGTCATCCAAAAAAGGAACACGTCCAATTTAGAAGTAAGGAAACGTCTTCAACAACCAAATGCCCAGATTCAACTTTTGCCAATCTCGTGGGAAAAAAAAAGTGTCGGGTTGACGACTCACCCCGAGGGCCGAGGGTGGCCAGCTGCCGACGGGACACCGGGGCCTGGACAAAAGCCTCCGAGGACGCCGCAAGCCCGCGTTTCTGGAAGCCACGGAAGACATGTTTGTCCACAATTAAGGACCCGTTTCAGTCCATCCACAAAAACGATGCCGCCGTCAATAAAGCTGAGTCACAGCTAAAGTGTTTCATACGTTTCTCTGTGGGAGGTGAAGCTTCCTCAAATAGCTCACGTGTTAATTATTACCACTGATTTCTCCAAGCATGCACATGCTTATGCAGTGGTGCTTCAAATGTTGCCACAATGCTTTTTTTTATTTTTTATTTATTTACATAAGCTACCATACACAAGCAATCACAACATGCTAAAACCACATACATGAAATGTAACATGTTGCAAGATGGCGTAACAAGACGTAGCATAACAACTTCCTGTAACGCATGTAACAAGACCCGGTGCACCACATCATAGCGTCACACAGCGTAGCAGTTTGTGACGTGGCGGAACATGTCGTGCCATGACTGGCGTGGCGTAACAACTTGGCCGAACACAAGGTGGCATAACATGATGTGACGTAACAAGGCGTGGCGTAACCAACCTACTGTAACACAACTTGGCCCAAGATGGCCGGCGTAACAATGTGACGTACCACAACATAGCAGACTGCGACATGGCGGAACATGACATGCCATAACTGGCGTGGCGTAACATCTTGGCCGTACACAAGGTGGCGTAACACGACGTGGAGTAACAACTTCCTGCAACACAACTTGGCCCAACATGACACGTGTAACACGATATTGTGCACCACAACATAGCGTCACACAACGTAGCAGTATGTGACGTGGCGGAACACGGCGTGCCATAACTGACGTGGCGTAACAACTTGGCCGTACACAAGGTGGCGTAACACAACGTGGCGTAACACAACGTGGCGTAACACGACGTGGCGTAACGCGACGTGGCGTAACCAACCGACTGTAACACAACTTGGCCCAAGATGACCAGCGTAACAATGTGACATACCACAACATACCAGACGGTGACATGGCGGAACACGATGTGCCATAACTGACGTGGCGTAACAATTTGGCCGAACACAAGGTGGCGTAACACAACTTCCTGTAACACAACTTGGCCCAACACGATACGGTGCGCCACAACATAGCGTCACACAACGTTAGCAGTATGTGACGTGGCGGAA
The DNA here is from genome assembly GCF_054856555.1 of Leptonotus elevatus. Lineage (NCBI taxonomy): Eukaryota > Metazoa > Chordata > Actinopteri > Syngnathiformes > Syngnathidae > Leptonotus > Leptonotus elevatus. Next base: position 2,512,441 of record NC_141255.1, read on the forward strand.
CACGGTGTGCCATAACTGACGTGGCGTAACAACTTGGCCGTACACAAGGTGGCGTAACCAACCTACTGTAACACAACTTGGCCCAACACGATATGGTGCGCCACAACATAGCGTCACACAACGTTAGCAGTATGTGACGTGGCGGAACACGACGTGCCATAATCAATGTGACAACTTGGCCTAACACGACAAGCGTAACGTGATTATCGCAACGCGGCAACAACACGCATCGTAACACAAGGTATTGCAACACATGCCATAACACGTTTTGGAACACAACGAAACACAACATGACCTCAATGTACACAAAGCGTCATTTGGCATAAGATAACATGCGTCATGACGTAACCTTCCATACTGCATATGTAGAAACAGTTTGCTCACAACACTTTTTTGGGACAATGCCCGAGCTTGTTTGCGCACGTCGCCGACAAAATAATGGGGTGAATATAACGAGGTTTTCCCGTGGCAAAGGTGAGAGGTGGCGAGACAAAGCAGGGGTCGGGTTGTGTCTGGCCTACAATCGCACAAATGTGCCTGCGCTTAATTACATTAAGGACATATAGTGGGGAGCTGTGTGCAAACAAGACAGCCTATCAAGCTCACAAATCAGAGCTCAGCGGAGTCTGTGCGAGCGCGCGCGCGTGTGTGTGTGTGCGTGCGCGTGCGTGCGTGCGTGCAAAGCTTATTATGTAGAGTGCATCTCAAAGTGGAGCTTCTTCATT